>NC_050576.1:236195263-236548597 GCF_011100635.1 Trichosurus vulpecula
TCTGATTCCAAGTCCAGTGTTTTATCTACTGAGCTACCTAGCTGAATCTTGAGAGGTAAAGAACTCTAATATATAAATAAACTATTAGACAAATGAACAAATGAAGAAATGGATGAATGGATGAAAGGATGGATGGCAGATGTCATTGTTATTGATAGGTACTGTGGAAGAACAAGAAAGGGATCTTTAAGCTGGTAAAAGGTCTTTGGCTGAAAGTTAGGGATGGCCCTAAGGTTCAGAACTCTGGATATATTTTAAAGTTTAGTATATAATTGTATATTATACATAATTTATAACATGATACATGTAATAATACTCTCCATAGAATTTAAACTCATTACGCGTAGATCTCACCATTGCAGTAAGCAATGGGGGCAAATGAATCAGAGGTAGCAGTTTATATAGCTCTCAGTCCACAGACAGTAAGGGAGTAGTAAAACTAGTCAGAAGGAGATTAAAAGACACCTTTTGCTGGTACTGGGAGTAGAACTTTGTTACATTGCCCATACACAGATCTGGGTCACAATCCCACAGCAAGGAAAAACACTGTCAGGAGCGAGAACCTTGGTCCCAGTTCCAGGGCAGAAAAGAGTGCTTATGGTAACTCATAGATCAGAACCCAGGTCAGGAGAGCAGTGACCATACGTCTCCTTAGATCATACCATCTTAGAAGACCTGAGAACCCCCACAGCTAGTTCTGAAAACAGCAACCACCCCACACCAAAAAAAAAAAAGCTTGAAACATTGCCTTAACCATCCTGGAACAGACCGATTTTAACGCAAACTTAAAAGTCAAAAAAATATGCTGGGAAAATGAGCAAACAACAACAAAAAAGAACCTGGCCATCTAAAGTTAATATGGTGATAGGAAAGATCAAAACATAACCTCAGAAGATGATTTTAAAAATCAGCTACATACAAAGCATCAAAAAAATGTGACCTGGTTTCAGGCCCTGGAAGACTTCAAAAAAAGATTTTTAAAGTCAAATGAGAATAATAGAGGAAAAATTGGGGAAAGAAATGAGAGTGATGCAAGGAGATCATGAAAAAAGTGAACAGATTGATAAAGGAAGCCCAAAAACTACAAAAGAAAATAACACCCTAAAAAGCAGAATTGCTGAAATGAGGGGGGAGGAGGGAGCAGGAAGACCTACAAAAATCAACTGAAGAAAAGAACTTCATAAAAAGTAGAACTGACCAAATGGAAAAGGAGGTATAAAAGTTCATTGAAGAAAATAATTCATTAGAATTATTTTAGAAGCTAATAACTCCATGAGACATTAAGAAACACTGAAACAAAATTAAAAGAATGAATAAGAAAGAAAATATGAAATATGTGATTGGAAAAGTACTTGATTTAGAAACTAGATCAAGGAGAGATAACTTAAGAATTATGGACTACCTGGAAGATTTATATTTTTAAAAAGAGCCTAGATTTCATATTTTAAGAATTTACCAAGGAAAACTGTCCTAGAACCAAAAAGTGAAATATAAATTAAAAGAACCCACTGATCACTTATTTAAAGAGATCCCAAAGTGAAAATTCCTAGGAATATTATAGCAAAATTCCAGAATTAAAGGTCAAGGAGAAAATATTGCAAACATCCAGAAAGAAATAATTTAAATATCATGGAACCACAGTCAAGATCACACAGGGTTTAATGATTTTCATGTTAAAGGAACAGATGGTTTAGAATATGATTTTATTTTTCTGGAGGGCAAAGGCACTAGGATTGCAACCCAGAATCACTTACCCATCAAAACTGAGTATAATCCTTCAGAGGTAAATAACTAAATAAAATAAAATAAATGGGCATTTAATGAGGACTTTCAAGCATTCATGATGAAAAGACCAAAACTGAATGGAAAATTTGACTTTCAGATACAAGACTCAAGAGTACCACAAAAAGGTAAAACTGAAAGAAAAATCATAAGGGACTTGATATGGTCAAACTGTTTACATTCTTAGAGGGGAAGATGTTACTCATTACTCCTAAGAACTTAATCATTATTAAGGTAGTTAGAAGGACTATAAATAGGCAGAAAATTTAGGGGTAAGGTGACTATAATGGGATGATATCCAAAGGAATAAAGTAAAGGGGCAAGAAAAAGGGAAGCACTGGGAGAAGGAGGAAGGGAGAGGTGAAATGAGGTAAATCATCACACATAAAAAAAGAATAAGCTTTTACGATGGAGGAAATGGGGGTGTGTGGCAGACAACACTTAAACCTAACTCTCATCAGAATTGTCTCACAAAAAGAATCATATCAACACTCAGTTGAGTATAGAAAACTACAAGGAAGTAGAAGCGGAGGAGGACAAGAGAAGCAGGGTTGATAGAAAGGAATGCCAATTGGAAAAAGTGGCAGTCGGAAGGAAAATATTTTGGAGTAAAGACAGAGGAGAGAGAGAGAGAGAGAGAGAGAGAGAGAGAGAGAGAGAGAGAGAGAGGGAGAGAGAGAGAGAGAGAGAGGGAGAGAGAGAGGGAGAGAAAGGGAGAGAAAGGGAGGGAGAGAGAGAGAGAGAGAGAGAGAGAGAGAGAGAGAGAGAAATGGGGGGAAGGAATGAAGTATGGTTGAAATAAATATACAATTAGTAATTATAACTGTAAATGTGAGTGGGTTAAACTCACCCATAGACAGAACTGGATAGCAGAGTGGATGAAAGACTAGAATCCTACAACATGTTATTTACAAGATACAAACTTGAAACAGAGAGATACACAGAGTAAAAATAGGAGGCTGGAATAGAATTTATTATGCATTAACTGAAGTTTAAAAAATTAAGTAGGTGTAGCAATCAGGATCTCAGACAAAGCAAAAGCAAAAATAAATCTAAGTAAAAGAGATTAGTAAGGGAACTAAATTTTGCTAAAAGACACAATAGACAATGATGTAACAGCAATACTAAATATATATGTACCAAGTGTATAACATCCAAATTCTTAAAGGAGAAGCAAAACTGTACTAGTGGGGAACCTGAACTACTCCCTCTCAGAACTAGCTAAATCTAACCAAAAAAAGGAAAAAAAAGAAAGAAGGAGATGAATAGAATTTTAGAAAGGTTATATATGACAAACCTCTGAAGAAAAGTGAATGAGGATAGAAAAGGAATATATACATATATATTTTTTCCCTCAGGGGTACACAGCACCTACACAAAAACTGACCATATATTAGGGGAAAAAATCCTTATAACCAAATGTAGAAAATGAGAAATATTAAATTCATCCATTTCAGTTCATAATGCAATAAAGTCACATTCAATAAAGGGCCATGGAAATATTTTTTTAAAGGACAAAGATCTATATGTACAAAATATTTATATCAGCTCTTTTGTGGTGGCAAAGATTTTGAAATGGAAGGGATGTCTATTAATTGGGAAATGGGTAAAAATAGTTGTGCTATATGTTTGTGATTGAATACTATTGTACTGTAAGAAATGATAAGCAAGATGCTTTCAGAAAAACCTAGAAAGAATACATGAACTGATTCAAAGTGAAGTGAGCAGAACCAGGAGAACAGTATACACAGTAACAGTAACATTGTGCAATGATCAACTGTGAATGAAGTTCCAGGATGAGAGAGCAGCTTATTCATTGTACAAGTTCAGAAAACCAGAAGCGAGCTTAGCAGGGAAAAGAAGCATGGCCTGTCTAGGCTATCCTCAAAACGGAGGGCTCCACCTAATAGTAAATTTCCAGTGGGAGAAGGGGCCTAGCATGATGAAGATAGGTTCCAGGTTGTAAAAGACTCAGGCAGTAAAGGGAGTTCTAGGATGAGAAGAGAACTATGTTATAATGGCACAGTCCCGAATCAAGCATTGTCATTAATTTCGTTATATTAACTTTCTGTAATGGCTTCATAGTATTACAAAGTAAAACCAAAATTATAAATTGTAAACTAGCATTATAGTATCATTGATTTAAGTAACCTTTGAGTCCAGTGAATACATGGGTTTATATCATGCCATAAATTATATATTCACATTTATATATGGATATATATGCCATAAATTATATATCACATTATATATTCACAAACTCTTAGTGTCCCCAGGCAATTCTCTAAAACTATAAATTGAAGAGCAGCAATAAATCTGATGGCGTAGAGGTTTTCTACATTGAGAATTCACTATACTGAAGAAATCATGAGGTTAATCCAAAAAAAAAAAGTCTTAACTGACGCAATGTCAAGGGTTCACTGAACCTTTATCCTTATACCATGCTTATGTACTTGAAAAATAAAAGATAACTATAAATGAAAATTTAATATTGCAGAGTCAAAGAGTTGAAAAGGAAGGCAAAACACATGGCAGGTGGATGTCCAACAACTATGAAACATATTTATCTATTCTTTTGTTGTAAGGAATTCTTTTCACAGTCATTGAGAGGGCAAACTTTCTAAGTAGCTTCTTTGTAAATCATATGGCCCCAAAAGCCAATATGGCTTTTAAAACATATTACATTATATGTTCATTACATAAAAAATTACTTGTTCTTATGTGTATGTGTATCAAGAAGCATTTATTAAGTTTTCTCTCTGAGCCAGACACTGTGAGAGGCACTGGGAATACAAATACAAGGGGAAAGGAAGATAATCCCTGCCCTTAAGAAGTTTAAATCCCAACAGGGGAAGATGACATATAAAAGGAACCTGCGAAGTGAAGGGAGGAGGGAGAAAGTGCCTATTCAGGGCATGGTGCAGAAAGTTTGGAGTAGGAAGCAGAAACTGAAGAGGAATGAAGATGTAGCTGGTCTGATACTTTCCTTAAAAGGTAAGTTCTTGGAAAATCCCACCAATCAGAGGAAAGGTATCAGAGACAAAGTATACTTCCAGTATGAGAAGGTGAGGGGCAAAGGGACCTCTCAGAGTAAGAAGGCCAGGAGTAGAGAGAGAACTTCTAGTGTGAGAAACATACTGAGGCGTGGTGGAGAAAGTCTGCAGAGTCAGACTTTCAAGAATTATGAAAACATGGTTGTTCTGGGCAATTTCCTCAAAATGGAGTTTGTGGAAGGAGCAGACAAATCAGAGTAAGGAGACTCAGGGGAAGAGTATACATCTAATGAGAAAAGCCTTCTGAGATGTGGTGAAGAAAGTTCAGAGTCAACAGTGGAAGATGGAAAGGAGAGGAATATGAGGGAGAGAGAGAGAGAGAGAGAGAGAGAGAGAGAGAGAGAGAGAGAGAGAGAGAGAGAGAGAGAGAGAGATATTTAATTTTAATAGAAAACTTTAATTGAGGAAACTCCCTCTAATGAATCAAATCAGCAATTCATCTATAACACAGAGTCTTAGAGAGTCACCTAGGGAAGTAGGAAGTTGCAACTCACTTATGTCCATATAGATAGTGTGCTGTAGTAGGCATTGAACTTATATCTTCTTAACTCCAAGGCCATCTCTTGGTCTACTAATTTATTTACTTTGATAAGAATACCCTTCTATTAAAAACATCTACTGATATCACCTATAGGGTGGAATATTTTAGCTACAACTCCCTAAGGCCATCTACTAAGTCAAAGAAGAGCTACGAACTCTTGATATCTGTTGCCTATTGCAACTCTTTTGAATACCTCCACCAATGAAGTCACAGATCCTTAAAGTTGGGAGTGAAGTAGAACCTTAAGATCAATTTTTAAGCAATAGCGCAGTTCCAGTGACTATGCTTGTTCCTCTATCTCCCCTTCTGGCCTTCTTACTCTTTTCCTTGTACTCTCACTTTCTCATTTTCCACTTTATCCTTGGCTGTGAACAACCCTCGACAAATTGTGTGGGTGCTAAGCATATAGAGAATGTAGAAGTTATGATTGAATTTCTCTTTAATAGAAATCTCCCCTGTGGTGAATAGTAGATTTCCAAGTGGGTTGGCTATTTCTCAACTCCACCCTCCTAAAAAATTAAATTCTTAGTGTGTAAGGTGAGATTTTAAAATGCAATTACATAGAATTGATAAAATCCTCTTTTTATTGTTGTTTGTTCAGATAGCAAGCATAATAGCACGGGGCTGCTTAATCATTACCATATCATAAATAAATTCTCACAATTGAACCTGTATCATTTGCCTTTGGATATTGAGTTATTGATCAACATATGCTCTTGAGAACCCAGATTGCATCTCTCCTGTGCTTTCTGTTCATAAGTTGTTTTCTCTGTGGGAAATAAATTGTTTTCTCAGTGGGGAGTGTTGGTTGTTTACTAATAAGTTGTTTTCTTGGTAGGATTTGATTTTGAATGCTGAAAGGGAAAATGGTTCTTCCTGTTATTAAATTGAGCCTGTTGCAATATTCTGTAAGTTCTTGGGCTCTGGAGACTTTTTAGCACAAGATTTATAATGTCCTGTGTCAGATTTCCTTTTGAAGACTCCCTTGGTTTTGTTTCTTAGAAACTGTCATCTGGAATCTTTGTCCTTTGTACCAAACATGGCAATGAGACTTCCCAGGCTCCCGTCCACATTTCACTGAAAGCTGCTCCTATATTGTTGTATAGACAATAATTTTGTATTGATTTATTTTATTTTATTAAGACATGGCATCTTCAGTAGTATTTTAACTGGTGAAAATAAATAATTGTTACCAACTTTGGAGAGCAGAGGTTATATCTGAAAGAATACAATTTATTTCATAAGTTGCAAATAGATATAGATATGGATATATGAATATATATGGGGCATCTAATTATGCATAATTATTATATTAAAGATTAAAAAAGATTTATTTAAACAAGCAAAATTAGTTCATAGAAAAATAAACTGGGTTACTATGTTTTCTCTCTGAGATAACTTATTTATAATATAAAGGTGGTATTCAAGCAATGGACATAAATATTAGAGCTCCATTTTCTACTTCCTGAACAAGAAAAAAAATGGTGAGAGGATGCCCATCTTCTGGATCTAGCTCTTTATCTGGATTCTACCTGTTCAGTTTGAATATATAACTTATCTTCCCCTCATACGTTCACTCAAGTGGTTTATGGGTTGGCTCAAATTGTTTTGTTGGTTGGTTTTTAAAGCTCTAAGAGCCTGAATGTGAGGAAAACAAGAGTACAGGGATCGATGCTACAGAGAATCACAAAAGTCACCTTAGTCTATATTTCTCCTACTTCACCATTTATCATGGCCATGCTCATGGAAAGGAACCTGCCATTTAGAAGCAAGAGCTCTCCATAGTGCTGAAGGACAAGACTGGAGACAGAGATAAAAAGCACATATATCCCCAAAGAAAGCTAAGTATTATCTTGACTACATTTTCATAAGGACAAATGATATTTAATAATATTGAGAATTTCAAAGTTCTTTAGATAGGTTATCTTCTGTGATATTCACAATGATCTTATAAGGTGAGTACTACAGGTATGATTATCTCCATCAAACCCAGGTCTCTACTGATACCAAGTATTTGTCATCTTTCATCATTAATCTTTTCATTATACCAGAACATAGAATGTTGTTTTCTTGGTTATACATCCCCCTGTATTGTCCTAGACCATAACTTTTTGACTGCTCTCAAGTCTAGTTTCCTCATTTTCCAGATGGGAAAACCGAAGTCAAGAGAGCTGAGTCAACTTGCCCAATTTCATAGACGTAGTAATTGTCAATTTCTTGGCTTCTTTAAAGACTCAGATCAAATCTCTCTGTCTGTAGGTGGTCTTTCATCAGCTTGTTGCCTCAAATTTTCTAATGACTTTCCCTCTGAGTTTATATTTCATATACTCTACATAAATCTTGTTTATATCTAGTTATTTTCCTATTTCTCTTTCTTACTAAGATGCATACTCTCTGCGAGCAGATACTGTCTTTTTTGTTTTGGGTTTTCATTTGTTTGTTTGTTTTACGTCCTTTATGACCCAAGTATTTAGCAATTCAAGACACATATAAAGTGCTTAATAAACATTTCTTAGAACTGATAAATAGAAGTATGTATAGAATAATTTTACACACACACACACAAACACATACACATGTGTGTTTAATGGTAGCAATCTCTAGGAGGACTGAAAGGGAAGGTAAAAAAGAAATTTACATGATAATTTTCTTGTATATTTGAAAGAATTAACAACTTGTGCATAGTAGATTTACAGTTTCATGTGCTATCATCTTTTTTTACTGTACTATTTTATGAGAATGTTTGTTGTACTCCATATATTAAAAATAAAATAATTTTTTTTAAAAAAATGTTTCTTAGTTGAATAACTGACCAACTACTGATATATTTCTGAGATTGTCTCACTGGCATTCTCTGAGAGTGATGGACATTGTCATTTGGCTGTGGTATATGAAGGTAATGGGAATACTATTGTGCTATAAGAAACAATGACCAGGCATACTTTAGAAAAACCTGGAAAGACTTATAGGAACTGATGCATAGTGAAATGAGAAGAACCAGGAGAACATTGTACACGGTAACAGCCACGTTGTGTGATTACTTACCTTGACAGACTTAGCCCTTCTAAACAATGCAAAGATCTAAGACAACTTCAAAAGACTAACAATGGAAAATGCTATCCACATCCAGGGAAAGATCTTTGGAGTTTGAATGCAGATACAATCATACTATTTGCTCTCCTTTTTTTTGTTGTTTTGTTTCATTTCTTCTTTCTTGTGGTTCCTCTCTTTAGTTCTAACTCTTCTATACATCATGACTAATGTGAAAATATGTTTATTATGAATGTGTAAGTAGAGTCTATATCAGATTACATGCTGTTTTGGGGAGGGGGGAGAAGTGGGTGAGGGAGAAAATTCAAACCTCAGAATCTTATGGAAGTAAATGCAAAAAATAAAAATAAATTAATTATTTTTAAAAGGAATACATATTAAACATGAAAAAAAGAAAAGAATAGGCTCCTGTCTATCTTGCCTGATGCATGGGCCTTGTGATTTTTTTATTCAAAATAAAATTGGAAAAAATACACAAGACATAAATACCATGTACTAATTTGTATCACATTATTTTATGTTTAATGTAAAAAACAAACAAACCCTGAAGTACTGAAGAGGTTATTTGTGTGTATCTGTCAAATACAATTCCACTGCATCCCCACCCTTAACCTACTAAACTATAAGCTCTTTGAGGGCAGGTAATATATGAAGGATTAATCTTTGCTTTATCTCAGGACCCAGCTCTTTTTTGTTGAATTTTATTTTTTAAACATAATAACTGTAATCTCTTGGTTTCTAGAATATACCTGGAATAACAGAAGTATTCTTCCAGTGGAATCAACATGATTTTGAGGGAAGGAGTACCATACCGTTTAAGAATTGAATTGAAAAGCAAGATGAGTCAAAGTGATTTAGATGCAGATGGTAGGCATGAGCAGAGAGCAACATATTAACAACCAAGAATTATTCAGGGGAAAAAATAGTATAAAGGATGGTATTAGAAGGAGGTTTGACTGGCAAAAAAAATGAGTGAGATATATAAAGAGAGAAAAGGATGATTAATGGTGAGCTTGTTAATATATCCACATGACATCAAAAAATCTAGAAGAAGATCCACAGTCAATTCGTGTGGCCTACGTGGGGGATTGGACTGCAAACTTCTTGAGAGCAGGATCTGTTTTTTTTTGTTTGTTTGTTTGTTTGTTTTCCTTTGATTTCTTTCTTCAGTCAATGTTTAGCACAATGCCTCTCATATAGTAGGCAATAAATACCTGTTAATGACTTATTTTGGTTTGTTGCAAGACATTGGAAAGAGGTACATGGTCCTGCTTGTGGATGGGTTGTAGTCTTCATCGTATGATATCCCATCAGTGAGATCAAAGATTCATCAAAGCATCATGGTTTCATATCATTGCTATATGGTTTTCAGGGTTATATAAAAAAGTGTATGAAGTTGAGCATTCAAAAACTCTATCCTTCGTAAAATGTTAGCCTAGAGAATATGGATGACTTCCTTAAGGAAATTAGTCTAGACTGACATACATAGTGAGTGAAGTGAATAAAGCAGATCTCATTGAAGCAAATTAGAAATATGCTCTTCGTTATATATATTGGGAACAGATGGCATACGAGTGATGAGGCAGAGAAAAGTACAGTGAATGGTGTGAATGACCTCATAGAGGTTGATATAAAGCAGGTATTTGGTAGTAAATCAATAAAGGGGAAATTACTAAGACAAGGTATACTAATAGGAAAGGTCAAGTCATTAGCACCTTAATTAACACTGAAGGAGAAAATAATAGAGACAATATTTGCAAAAGAAGAGGTTATTTAAAAAAAACTACATTTATAAAAGAGCCAAGAAAATATAGGAGTCTATTAAAAATTAGCTCAGTAGAGAGGGGATGAAAAATCAAGGCTAGGAGGATACAGAACAAATAGAAATCAGTGTGGAGAGTAACCTATGATGCCACAAAGGGCTACTGACAGCAGTGGTGCTAAGTAGCTGATGCTGGGATGAATGTTGAAAACATCAGAAATTTGGACACTAACAGTAGTCATGGGAACCCAGGGCGCAATAATAACAGAAGTGGCCTTGAAGCTGTTTTAGATATTCACTGATGTGACTAAATCCATAAATCACAGTCACATTAAAGGGGTGAGTGGGGGGAAGTCGACAGGGCCGTAGTAATGATTACATGTACCGAGAATAGAAATAGACAAGAATATTGGAAGTAGGGAATGTGTGTTACAGTGAAATTTAAGTAGTGAGAAGATTAATTGGTTTTATTTTTTAAGAAGAAAACAAATAAGCTGAGTGAGATGGAAGTGGAGAGACTCTACATAGCAGAAAGCAAAACAGGGGAATAATGTGCAAACTTTAAAATAATGGAAAAAATATTTCAAATTGTTACATCTAAAGTTTTTACCTTAGCTTGATTAATCCTCTTACCAAACTGTTCATACTCATACCATACACATTTATTGTTTCATAGATTTAGAGCTGGAAGCGACCCCAGTGGGCTTTTAGTACAACTGATTTATGTTGCGAATGAGGAAAATGAAACCAAGAGAAATATAGTGATCTATTCAAGGTCACACCGGACATAAAGAGTCAGGATCAGGAACCAAACTCAGGACATTTGATTCCAAATCCAATAGTCGATTATATTATTTTCAATATAGCTAAGTGCTAGGTCTTTATTTTGTCTTCTGGCATAAGGCAGTCCTTCCTGTGAGGACACAATGTTCTCCTGTTGATCCTTCCTTTCTGTGACTGGGCTCACAGTATTATGCTCCCACAGTGTAGGTGCAATTATCAACAAGTACAGTCTATGTTTGGGTGCCCAGTTTATATCTAAGGAGAGACCCATGGGCCATCCAGAGACAGCAGGGAAAACAACCTCCTACTGTTTTCAGATGTTGAGAATAAAGTGAAAACAACAGGAGTCAGTTTAATGGAAAGCTTTACTGCAAAGGGGAAAGGGTAGAGAGAAAAGGACACCCAATATCCAACTCAGGCATGCACACTAACATAAAATATGACTTACGTAATGGTAGCATTGTATTAAGGAGCACAGAGACAGTTTCATTCACCAGGAAGGGCATGCTCCAAAGTGTCCTCTTGAGAATGGGGTTCTTATGTTCTGACTTTGGGTGGTCGTCCTGGAGTTGCCAACTTACATTTCAGAGATCAGAACATACAGGGGATTTTTGAAGTTTGCGTATGAGAGAGAAAAGCAAGATGGCGGTTGCCAAAATATTATTTTCAAGATTTGTATAGCAGGGTGACTAACAAGCTAGTGGCGGACAAATTATCATTTGGTGGCATATAGTTGTACTAATATTTAAAGAAATATTGTCAGTATGTTTTCATGAGTAGATTTTATAAGCTTATAGCTTCCCTTAAAGGGAAACTATCACAGTGGTCTCAAGACCATGAGGCCTAATCTTAGAACAATGGTTTTCATATATAGATTCTAGAAGCTACAGCCTCCCTTAAGGAGAGATTATCATGGTGGTCTCAAGACCACGAGGCCCAATCTTATAACAGAACTCAAGTACTTGACTTAGAATCAGAGGATCTGGTTTTTAAAGTGTGCTCTGACATCTAATTGGTAAGACAATCCCCCCATTTTGAGCCTGCTTTTTTCCAAATGTAAAAATGCAGGTGGAGTGGTAGACTGAATGTTTTCTATTATTCCTTCCAGCTTAATATGGTGAAGTGGAAAGAACTTTATATTTGGAATCAGTAGATGTAGTCTTGATTCCTTTATCTCCTGTTTACTTTAAGTGTGACCCTGGACAAGTCATTTTTACCTCTCTTGGTCTTAGTTTCTTCATTCACAAAATGATAGGTTGGATTAAATGAGCTCCAGGGACCCTTTCAGCAATGTATTTATATTTGGAGGACTAGATAATGTGGACTCAGTCCCTGAAGCACGTGCAGGCATTTTCTGTCTTCCAAAAATGTGGAACTTCTTGAATGTTCACAATGACTCAGGGGTTCATAATATATGGTGATAAAAGAATATCCGATGGGCTTTGGAGCTAGAAAGACTGATGACTCAAGAGACTCTGCGCCAGAAATGAGTTTTCACATAAAAGGATCCAAATATGTCTCCCTTAGCACCTTTATGTTTTTCCCTCCTGATGGTGACCAGGCAAGAGTTACTGTGAGCTGTAAGGATGAGGGAGATGTATATGATTGTCCAATCTTCCACCTACCTGCCACATGTCCATGAATGTATTGTGCCACTGTTTCTTTCCTCTCTCTTTCATTTTTTCTTTACTGATTATAGGCAAATTATTATTCCAAAAGTAAAGTTCTGAATCAAGCAGTGATACTGGAAGATACAACAGTATATTAAAAAATCTCACCAGGAGCCAAAGCCAGAAGCAACAGCAGCAGTCAAGTCTGGTTTGGAACCACCATAACAGCTGAGCAACATGCTTGACTGAGATGAGCAGAAGACTGCTTTGCCAACCAAGACAACATGTCAAGCAAATAGCCAGTCCAAATAAACAAGGGATTGACCTATCTAACCCTATTGCAATATACTAAAGCAAACTTGAGAGGAACTCAGCAAACAGAGGAAAAGACCCCAAGGGCTAGGTGTCAAGACGTATCCACTGACTCCATGCGTTCCCCATATGTGTAACTAACTACCTTTGTACTTTAAGTTTGAGAAAACTCATCCTCAAGGGTATGAAGGGGAACTGTTTCCTGTTGTGGGGGATCTTTTTTTTTTCAACTTCTGGCCTCGTTACGCCTCACTTTTCTAAAATCTAATTGTTGTTAAATAGTTGACTGATATTGGGTGAATGCGTGAGACAGGGACTCATGAACTATGCGATTATAAGCCACAAATCATCAGGGTTATCCATAGAACTCTGAGAGGAGTTGCAGTAAGACAATTTGGAGGTTCAACCTGCCAATAAATGTGTGGGAGTTGGGAGAGTCAATTTACCCTATGGACATATGTACATGTTAAGCCAAGTGTAGTAGGCTTCATCTTGCTTGCAGTTAGCTTTTATCATTTGGTTTGTACTTTTAATTTTCCACCTTTCCCTCCAGCTTTGTTCATTTATTTGTCTTTGTCCCAGACTGTATATAGTTAGACGGAAGCAATAGCTTTGTTCCAGTATTTGAATGGCTGTCATGTGGAAAAGGGATAAAATCTGATCTCATTGGTCTCAGAGTGCAGAACATGGAGCCATGCCTGGAAATTGCAAAAAGGTAAATTGATGCTTGATGTCAGGAAAAATTTCTAATAGTTAGACTTATTCATTAGTGGAATGAACAGCCTCATAGGTAATGAGTTTCCCCTTATTTAAGGTTTTTAAGCAGGGTCTGGATGGCCGCTTTTCAGTAATATTTAAAAAAAAAATTCTTTTGGGTGGTAGGAATGGGAATACATGGTCACTGTGTCTGCTTATATCACAAAATTTTGCAAGTCTGGGACTGTATGTTCTTGAAGGCCCCTTCTTAACATCCTGGGATTCTGAGATGGTGCATTTGTACAGTTCTTATGATCAAATGTTGTTCAGCTTTGGGGTAGGAGATCCTCACCAAAAGTCTCTGTATCACCAATTCTCTCCTTCTGCTCTCATGCCAATCTCTGACAAAGTGGATCCCTCTGTTGTTCTAATGGGGATCCCCTAGGTAGGAGAGAAGCACAGATGACTGAGAATTGACGAATCCACTATTCAGAATTGGAAGAGGCCTCTCAGACCACCTAATCCAACTATCTCCTTTTACAGATGATGAATCTGAGGCCCATATACACTAAATGATTGGCCCAATATCACATACATTCTTAGTAAGGCATGGATTCAAATGCAGGTCCTCTGAGCTGCTGCTTCAACTTCCAGGTCTGACCACTTCCCCCATCTCTTCCACTGGCTTGTAGTAAATGCTTTGGTGTGGTGTCTAAGCTAACATATCTCTTATTCTTTAGAAATCTTCATCCCATCTTGGATTTGTAACTCACAAAGTGGTTTCTTATATAGTATCTCATTTGAATCTTAGAATAACAGCTAAGCCGTGAGTTAGGCAACACAGTTATTATCATCCACATTCTGGAGAGGAAGAAATCAGAACCTAGTAATTTGAGGACATACAGCTAACTGGTTAATATGAGAATTCCCTTTTCTTGACTCTCATATGTTGTGTTCTTTTCACTCTAAATCCTAGAGTAAAACTGCACATGACTAAGGAGATGTTTAAGCAATAGAAAAATGGGTCCTAAAAACAGAATGTTCTTAAATATGTTAGGCTTATTGACACAGAATCAATCATGGGCAATGGTCTAGAATTTGGCAAATTCTGAAATCCATCAAACTTAGGACAAAACTACCACCTCCTCTATGAAAAAAATGGCACACTAGAATCTGAGAAATAAGATTTTGTTGTTATAAAAATGAAATATTTTCTTCCTAAAGGATTATTCTAGCAATTAATGGTCCCTGGGAATTTGTAGAATTGATGGCAAATCTTATACCAGAATGCTTGAGGGATTAAAGATTCATCGCTACTCTGCCAAGTGGAAGCATAAATGGACAGACTAAGATGGTGGCTGGAAAGCAGGGATGTGCCCAGGACCCTCCAAACACATATAAAAAATGGCTCTGAACAAAGTCTAGAACTGCAGAACCCACAAAATATCAGAGGGAAGCAAGGCTCCAGCTCAGGACAGTCTGGATGGTCACTGAGTAAGGTTTATCACACGGAGCTGGGAGTGGAGCAGAGCACAGCCCAGCGTGGGCTGTGCCTGGACCAACCAGACTGGGAGCTGGGTGGAACAGGCCCTAGCACCCTGAATCAATGAGCTGTGGCAGTTACCAGACTTCTCAACCCACAAACACCAAAGACAACAGAGAGGTTAGTGGGAAAAAGTGGCAGGGACAGAGTGAAAGGAGCTCACAGTTGGGCCACTACCCCTGGGGCAGTGCAGGTGGTGCAGCTACAGAACTACAGCTGCAGTTGCTTCCGGCCCCAGGTCCACTGGGTGAGAGGAATTAAGTGGCAGATCTGCGTGGGAGTGCAGAGCCTGCTCAGATCTGAGATTCCATCTGGGTTGGCAGTTCTTGGGGGAGGAGGAACACTGATGTGGCAGAGCTTGCTGTCTAGAAACAGCTCTGAAAACAACAGCACAGGTCCTCAAGCTTGGGACAAAGTACTCTATACTCTACAAGTAGTCATACCCCGATGAAAAACTAGTAGTCAAGTAGTTGGCTGGGAACATGGCCAGGCAGCAAAAATGGACTCAGATTCAGACTCAGACTTTGGAATCTTTTTTGGTGACAAAGAAGATCAAAACATACAGCCAGAAGAAGTCAACAAAGTCAAAGAGCCTACATCAAAAGCCTCCAAAAAAAACATGAACTGGTCTCAGGCCATGGAAGAGCTGAAAAAGAATTTGGAAAAGCAAGTGAGAGAAGTAGAGGAAAAATTGGGATGAGAAATGACAGTGATGCTGGAAAACCATGAAAAACAAGTCAATGACTTGCTAAAGACCCAAAAAAATACTTAAGAAAATAATACCTTAAAAAATAGACTAACTCAAATGGGAAAAGAGCTCCAAAAAGTCAATGAGGAGAAGAATGCCTTGAAAGGCAGAAATTACCCAAATGGAAAAGGAGGTCCAAAAAACCACTGAATAAAATACTACCTTAAAAATTAGATTGGAGCAAGTGGAAACTAGTGACTTTATGAGAAATCAAGATGTTGTAAAACAGAACCAAAGGAATGAAAAAATGGAAGACAATGTGAAATATCTCATTGGAAAAACCACTGACTTGGAAAATAGATCCAGGAGAGATAATTTTAAAATTATTGGACTACCCGAAAGCCATGATCAAAAAAAGAACCTAGGTATCATCTTTCAAGAAATTATCAAGGAGAACAGCCCTAATATTCTAGAGCCAGCAGGTAAAATAGAAATTGAAAGAATCCACTGATCGCCTCCTGAAAAATATCCCAAAAAGAAAATTCCTAGGAATATTGTTGCCAAATCCCAGAGCTCCCAAATCAAGGAGACACCACTGTAAGCAGCCAGAAAGAAACAATTTGAGTACTGTGGAAACGCAATCAGGATAATACAAAATGTAGCAGCTTCTACATTAAGGGAGTGGAGGGCTTGGAATATGATATTACAGAGTTCAATGGAGTTGGTCTTTCACAATATGAGTATCGTGGTAGGGTTTTGCAGAATGATACAAATGTAGCCTATGTTGAATTGTTTGCCTTCTTAGGGAGGCTGGGTGTGGAGGGAAGAGGGGAGAGAATTTGGAACTCAAAGTTTTAAAAGCAGATGTTCAAAAAAAAGTTTTTGCATGTAACTTGGAAATAAGATATACAGGCAATGGGGCATAGAAATCTATCTTGCCCTACAAGAGAGTAAGGGAAAAGGGGATGGGGGGGGAGTGGTGTGACAGAAGGGAAGGCTGACTGGGGAATGGGGCAATCAGGATATATGCCATCTTAGAGTGGTGGGGAGGGTGGAAATGGGGAGAAAATTTGTAACTCAAACTCCTGTGAAAATCAATGCTGAACACTAAAATATTAAATAAATAAATGGATAAATAAATAAATGAATGAATGAATGAGTAAATAAGTAAATAAATAGATGAATGAATGAATTAATGAATAAATAAATAAGTAAATAAATGAAGATGGGCAGACTATTAGACATTCTGCATGCTAACCCTATCACAAAGACCAATTGGCCTTTTACAAGTTACTTAAATGTTCTTCAGCTTTCTCATATGGTACAATAAAGACCTTATCTCAGAGGTGAGTTGTGGATATTGATTAGCTAATATTCTTAAAGTTTCCTGCTGATGAGAATAACAGGACACAGAGGATAGATGTAAATCCTCTGAAGGACAATGACTTCATTTAAGGAGAGAAGGCTTCCAGACTTCTCCCCATCATTGTCTTTACCACAGGAAAGAAGTGAGTTTATGAATAAGCTCTATCCTTGTAAAATTAATATGGGAAAGATAATAAGACTGAACTATGTTTAAAAAGAGATTAAAAGTTAAAATTGACATGAAACTATATAAATTTGCTCTGAAAATTATTTTGAAGATCGATTAATCATTGCAGACACTTCTAGATCCAATTCTATTCAACTGAGTTTTAAAAAAAAACCCATTAAGTTCCTACTACGTTGAAGAGATTTTGTTATCTATTAGAGAGACAGAGTCAAAGGCAAATAATCACTACTCTCAAATAGCTGCACAGTGGCCATTTTTCTTTCCATCCCCAAAGCCAGAGAGGAGGGAGGGTAGAGGAGAGAAGGAGAGAGAGAGAGAGAGAGAGAGAGGGAGAGAGAGAGAGAGAGAGAGAGAGAGAGAGAGAGAGAGAGAGAGAGACAGAGGGGGGAGGGAGTCAGGGAGAGAGGGAGAGAGACAGAGGGGGAGGGAGTGTGAGAGAGAGAGAGAGAGAGAGAGAGAGAGAGAGAGAGAGAGAGAGAGCAGGAACATCTCTATGTATTTTTAAAATTCATTGTGAATTGGTATTATTATTTGGGGGAAATGGTTCAGAATAGTATAGAATGGCAAAATATTGATGGCTGGTAAAAATGAACCTCATGAAAATTAGTGAAAATTATAGGATTATAAAAAACACCATAAATAAAATAACCACTCCCTTATTTTAAATACATTTTAAAAGGCTGCCTGAGTTTGTAAGCTATGCAAATGGAGAACTTTACAAAAGCCAAGGAGAAACCAAGTGCAGGCATATATCTTTAGTCATATGTGTAACCCTGGTCCCCATGCCAATGTGCAAACTAGTATTTGCATCATTATAGAAACAAGTCAAA
This sequence comes from Trichosurus vulpecula, assembly GCF_011100635.1. NCBI lineage: Eukaryota > Metazoa > Chordata > Mammalia > Diprotodontia > Phalangeridae > Trichosurus > Trichosurus vulpecula. The sequence continues at coordinate 236,213,467 of NC_050576.1, forward strand.
CAGAAAAAATTGTAAAAGAATAAATGAGAAATGAAAAGTTGTAAGACACATATCAAATTATTTTGAGAGCAAATACAAACAATTTTTATCTTGGGAAGAAAGCATGCCTGCTATGAATCAGCTGAACCAGCCTTTTCCCCACTCTTCCTGAATCACACCTGGGAATGTGGGGAGGCTCTCAAATGCCCCTAGAGATACCCTGCAGTGCAGCCACAATCCATCTTTGGATTTATCCAACACTGTATAAGGAACAGAATGACTTAATTAAATGTAAATGGCCAACGCTGGTTCAGGATCAGTTCATAAATTCCAAAGCTGATCAAGAGAAGACAGCACCAAAAGAAAAGAAAAAAAAAAAACACTAAGAAATAGCAAAAAAAAAAAAATAAGCAATAAAAAGAAGACAGGATTTAATGGATACTTGTTTTAGAAATAAAGTTAAATTATGCTGTGAAGCTTCATAAAAACAAAATATATGCTTTGTGTTTTTTTTTTCTTTTTGAGTGTGTAAAGGTCTGAAACTCCAGCAAAGTGATGCTGCAAATGAAATGCTAAAGATGCGTTTGAAACTGTTCCCCAAGATACCTTCAGGCTAACATTTATCTGTTCATATACTTAACTAGTTATTTTCACTCTTGCACTTCTTGAAAATTATCACTTCAAAATTAGTGAAAGTCATTCAATTCAGCATTGATATCAGAGAAGGAGTATAACTGTCAAATGAACAGTGTTTGCAAAGCAGTCTGGTTATATCGCAGTATTTTTAATCTCATGATTTACATCAGATATTGTCATGGTAAAAAGGTACTAGCATCTTTCGGGAAACTTTCTCATTTACTTTGGAGCTTATGACCCCATCCAGGAAGCCTGGGGAAATCTCTACATGGCATTGTCAATCAACAAAACATTTTTAACATCTACTATGTGTAAGGCACCCTACTAGATGCTGTGAATGCCCTGACAGGAGGGACTGTTTTTGCTTTGATTTATATCTCCAGAACTTAGCCCAGGGCCTGGGACATAGAAAGTGCTTGATAAATATTTATTGATTGACCAGGGATATAGAAAGGTGAGATAGTCCATATGCTCAAGGGGCTTTATTCTAGTAGAGTGGTACAACATATATTGGGAAGGGAGCTTTGGTCTAGTTATGCTAATCAATTCTTTGGTCTTAACCTGGTTCCTTGGACTTTTTTTTAAATTTTGATAATGATTTCAATATTTTTTAAAAAAATTCTTTTAAAAATCTAGCTATATAATAGATTCTAAAAATCAGATTTATATATAAAATGTTACATATTAAATATATATTAAATCTATAACAGATATATTATATGTATATATACCTATATGTGTGTAAATAAATAGATATAGATATATCTATAAATAGATGTTAGACGTTAAGATATTATTTTAAGAAGGCAAATATTTGTTCTGAAGATTACCCCAATGTAGAGCCTCAATATTACTTACAGGCACAACTATTGAGTTTCTCCGGAGGAGACTAAAGTTGCTAAAGCTACAGGAATCCTTATCTCTGCAACAGAAACAAAATCAGATGAGTCCAGAACATGATACCACTTCCCCAAAGCTTATGCAACCATACAGAATTGTAATTTTCAGTATTTTGATTTTGTTCCTAATTTTTAAGATATCATCAAGTTGTTGCTATTTGGAGCACACTTTAGAAACATAAGTTTTAGAACTGGAAGAGGAATTAGATCACTTAGTCTCATCTCCTCATTTTAAAGATGAGGAAATAGACCCAGAGAAGTCAAATATCTAGGTCAAGTTTGCATAGCTAGTCAAACAATAAACCTGGGTTTAATGATGGAGATGATTAATGTGTTATCAAATTTTTTTTAAATTCCATTCTTTTGAAAGACTATGACATTTGAAGGATCATTTTATGTAGTCTTCACCAAAATATTTTATTGAACCAATCTCTAAAGTCGAAATAAATGAAATATTTGTACTGAGTTAATAGAACTTCACTTGACTAATACATGTCTTAGAAAATAGCCATTATTTTGTTGTATTTACCTGTAACATCCTTTTCTTTATGCGAGATGTAGAAAATTGCTTTAAAGCAGTCCATGACTATACCATAGGTAACCACACAATTGATTAACAAGAGAAATAGAATAAATGCATTTTCTATGATGTTTGAGATGTCAGAAGCCATATGATAAAGCTAATAGAACTTGATATTGAAATATCTCTAAGGCTCTGTACTTTCTTTGAGGTATGTATTTTCTCCAATGTAATACTTCTCAAACCTTTCATCCCTACTCATTTTGAGTGTGTTTTATCCGTAGCATTCCCTAATTCACCCCATATGGTTGTTCAATGTGAAGGAAACTTTATTATCTCAATAGTGTAAGCATACTAATGGAGCATGTGGGCTACTCATTGTTCATTCCTCATCTTCACTAAACTCCTAGACCCTTTTCTTTTTATACTTATTCATTTGTTTGACTTGACCTTCCTATTCAACACAATTCCCAGTTTGTAATATGTTGAAATCCATTCGTGCCTAATATAACTATCAACATTGACTTTAGGGGCATGCTCACTTTCAGTTCTTCAGAAACTATATTTTTCCATGACTCCCTGCAATTTAACAATACAGGAGCATAATTATTACAATGTACCTTGGTAATGGCTACATTACATCTAGTACAATGAATGAACACTGAGTTAAGCAATAAAAAATGGATTATCAGAAGCCATATCACAGCCAAAGGCTATGAGTTCCATCATCTTTCCAGGCAGAATGCTTTTTAAATCATGAGTACTAATTCCTTGGAAAAGCCACTTTAGTCTATACTAATATACTTCTTTGTAAATGTCAAAAGAACCTCAATAATAGAATAATCTCAGCAGACAAAGCTGTAAGATCTTCTATGGTTAGAATATAGAAATACTCTAAAAATCCTAATCCCTTCCCTCTGCTCCTCTCTCTCTCTCTCTCTCTCTCTCTCTCTCTCTCTCTCTCTCTGTCTCTCTCTCTCTCTCTGTCTTTCTCTGTCTCTCTTTCTCTCTCTCTTTCTTCTTCTTCTTCCTCTCCTTCTTCTTCTTCTTCTTCTTCTTCTTCTTCTTCTTCTTCTTCTTCTTCTTCTTCTTCTTCCTCTTCTCTCTCTCATATATAGTTTCCATATATGCACACACATGTATATACATACTCACATATATATATATACACACACACATAGATTATGTGCGTGTCTCTTCTTGTATGTACATAAATACATAATTATTTAGATGCTTTCTTCCCATTAGAATGCAAACTCCTTAAGGACAGAGGCAGTGATTAGTCATATTTATCTCCTATCACAGTTCCTAGACCAGAGTAAAATCTTAATAAATACTTTTTGATTGACAGAATAAAAACCACTGTGTTGTATTTACTCTAAGGTATTCTTACATAAAGCCCTTGTAGTTTCCTCATAATTTTGCAGTAGTAGAGTTGAATAAGTTTTATCAACGTAAAAGGACGATAACAGAATTGTAAAGGCAGTACGTGCAAAATAAGATTTTGTTCATCAACCTGACTCATCCATGCCCTGGCTGAAATCAAGCTCTTGGGAAATGAGGACTATTCTGTGACTATGCTTTTCATATACAAGAAAGCAAATCCACTAGATGTTGGGAGGTATCTTTTTGCTTCCTTGAGAATTCTGACTCTACCATAGCTGTCTTGATCCTTCATCACATTGTCTACTCTGGTGAGGAATAAAAGGAGGAAGGACAGAAAGGGCAATAGCAGTATAATCACTGATATATTTCTCAGGAACAACCATATTTTATTATATAGCAGTCTAAGATAGATTATATATCTAATATACATACAAAATTATGTATATTATAAATATAAAAATTATATATATATGATATCAATAAATCAATAAATAAATATTTAAGTACCTAGTATTGCCAAGCACTTTGCTAAGTTTTGAGGATACAAAATAAGGTAAAGGATAGCCTTTGCCCTTAAGAAGCTTATAATATAATAAGGGAGGCAACATGCTAACAACATATACAAAGAAAGCTATATACAGGATAAATTGGAAATAATTAAAAGAGGAAAAGCACCAGAATTAAGAGGGGTTAGGAGAAGGCTCCCTGTAGAATGTGGTATTTAGTTGGGAATTAAAGGAAGCCAGAGGTATCAGTAGTGACAGCAGAGGAAGGAGATCATTCTAGGCAAGGGGGATAGTCAGAGAAAATGCCTGGAGCAACATCCAAGAGACCAGGGTCACTGGATCAAAGAATATGTTTCAGGGAGCCAGAGAGAAGATTGCAAAGATAGGATGGGGGCAGGGCATAAAGGGCATTGAATGCCAAGCACACCATTCTGCATTTGTTACTAGAAGTAGTAGGGAGCCACTAGAGTTTATTGAGTAGAGGGTGGGATATGATGTGATCAGACTTGCATTTTAATAAAATCACTTCAGTAGATGAATTGGAGTTAGTAGAGACCTGGGAAAGACTTTAGCTTAAAAAAGCCAAGGTCTCCCACTGCATCTGGGACCATAGCCAGTCGCCTTGACCTATATCTTGCCACTGGACTCCTACGACTGGAGGAGAGAGTGAGGCTGATGATTTCGCACAACTCTGCCTCACTTAAATCCAATTCACTTGCAAGTCAAGGTGTCACCCTCCTAATACCATTGATCCTCTCTTTGAGAACAAAGGATAAACAACACTCTGTGAGTAGGAGTAGCTGCTTCTGCTTTTGCTTGAGTTTTCTCTAAACCATAACTAAAAATGACTTTAATGTGTGATGGAAGAACCAATTAGTGGTGTGCATGGATGGATGGCTAATAGGAAAATGGTCCCTTTATTTTACAATTTAAGTGTAATTTTATGAAAAATGCTAAACAAAATTGAAAGTAACTCCAATATTAAAAAAATACAAAGTGGGAAGGACTACTTAGAAATATATAAATATAATGCTTATCTGGACATCTTCATATACACTAAGTACTCCATTTTGTACAAAAGAAAATTTGGAGATGACAAATTTTGGTTCTTGAAAACGACAGAAAAAAAGTGATACTTTTTTTAAAGAATAAGTGGTTTGGTAGAACGGCAGAAAATCATATTTAAATAATTTGGATGGCTGATAAACCACAGGAAACTGCTTATTCTTAAGTATCGAATTTTTACTCTACATTTGTTTCATTACTTTACTATCAATTTATTAAGTTAACAATGTATGAATATTAAGTTCTAAAAGATTATAAAGAACTCCTTGGTAGTAGGAATTTTAATAAGACTTCAATTAAGAAGGATTTCATGTTATTTCTTAGACATACTATGTGGAAAAACAGGAAGTTTAAAGAACATCTATATGTGCCCATTCACTTTAGACAAACCATTGGAATGAATCATGAGAAAGAAGAAACAAAACCAAAAAAGAAGGAAGTAAAAGGGCAAATAGTTTGCCTTAATCTGTATTCAGATTACATAATTCTTTCTCTGGATGTGGATAGCTTTTTCCATCATGAGGATGTTGGAGCTGTCTTTGACCCTTGTATTGCTGAGAACAGCCAAGTCTATAAAAGTTAGTCACCATGGATATCGTGTGTCTGTAATCATGTATAATGTTCTCCTCACTCAGCATCAGATCACCTAAGTCTTTTCATGTTATTATGAAGTCCATCTGCTCCTCATTTCTTACAGCACAATAGTATTCTGTTACATTCATATATCAAAAATTGTTTAGACATTTCCCAATTGATGGGCATCCCCCTGATTTCCAATTCTTTGCCACCACAAAAAGAGCTGCTGTAAATATTTTTGTACGTGCAGGTCCCTTTCCCACTTGTGTGATCTCTCTGGGATACAGCTCTAGAAGTGGTATTGCTGGGTCAAAGGGTATGCACATTTTTAAAGGCCTTTGAGCATAGTTCCAGATTGCTTTCCAGAATGGCTGAATCAGTTCACAACTCCACCAACAACGTAACAGTGTTCCAATTTTCCCACATCCTCTCCAGCATTTATCATTTTCCTGTTTTGCCACATTAGCCAATCTGACAGGAGAGAGTGATGCCCTTTAAATGAAAAAAGCCCCGAGTTCAAATCATACCACAGATGTGATTACCTGTATGGCCATGGGCAAGTCACTTGAATACTTTCAATTTCCTCATTTGTAAAATGGAAATAATAACAATACTTCCCTCAAAAGATTATTGTGAGGATTGAAATGAAAAACTCTTTCTACCAGACTTTGCAAACCATAAAGTGCAATAAAATATACATTGATGTTGTTGTGACTTTAGGCTCCCAGGGTGATTAAAGGGCTAGAGTCATTTGTTCATCAGCATTTATTAAGCACTTACTATATGGCAGGCATTGTCCTAGTACTGAGTGTATTTTATGACTGTCTTTTTGCACATGAACACAGTGTGTAGCTCTGAGTGGCTGTTTGAACAATATGGAAATCTGCAAACAACTTGCATTTTTTCATTTTAATTAATAATAAAGAGGTAAATTTGATTTTAATTAAGATTGCATTTAACATTAGAATTTAGTTAGAAGATATTGAATATTGCAAAGGAAGAAAGTTCATCTGAAGCAATCTCCAAATATTATGTGCATTGTGGTACTATATATTCTGTTTTATGCAAATATATGGTATAATGTTCATAAAATATGAATAAAGTGTGTTCCGGTTTCTAATTAATTTCATCTTGTTTTCAAAGTTAATTATTCTCCAATGCATGAACCATTTAAAAAAATTCTGTGGGTTTTTTTTTACCCTCTTGAATATTTTTGAAGGACAGAGGCAAATAATAAGAGTTTCAGCTGTTTTATTTTAATGAGCTTAGAAAAATGTAAATCAAAATTTTCTTTCTCGGTTCTTTTTCAGATCGGAGTCTGTAATAGCATTTTGAAATGGTTGCATTTCATTGCCTCCAATGTGCTAGTGGCCTGTCAGATGGCAAATTACTCCTTTGGTCCTCCTGGCTGATAGCAAGATTTCTTGTGCAAAATGTTTTCCAATGGTAACTTGTATTTTAATTAAGTTAGAGAACAGACTTCAATTATATCTTTCTCAAATCAGATGGCCACAGTGATATGATTAGTCTTCTTTATAGATTCAAGAAAGCAGGGTCATGTATTTTGAGACTGTGACTAGTATGAAATTTGCAGACCTTTATTTTCTTATTTCTAAGGCTGTACAATTTTTAACATCCATAAGATTTTGCCTTTGTAGGGGAAAGAATGCATTTGGACTCTACAGGACATGGAATTGGGAAAGACCTTGGTTTGAATTACTCCAGACTCTTAAGAGATATGAGCATAATATATGTGCTATGTTATAGTTTTCAAAATTCTTAAATTATGAGAAATAATGCTTATTTGGAATTCCTATTACTTGATTTTCATTTGTACAAAGTGTCAGAATATGAGCATCCACTATATTCTGAGAATTAAGAGTTGGAAAATCTGCTACTCCAATTATTTCCGGTGATCATTTCTCAGGGGAATAAATTTCATCTTGACAGAATAAACACCAAGCACTGCCCAAATATTACCACTAGGGAGGGAAATGTGTGTCTTTCTAGGATTTAGATTTGGAAGCCAAGGAGAGATGTCGGTGGATTGTCCATTGGTCCTTTGCCCTTTCTCCTGGAGTGGAATATAGATACTAAAACCTGGAGATGAAATTTGGAGACATTTAGATTCAAACGGATCAATTTTTACTACAGTGAGATTTGAAGTCAAGACTGACTAACCAAGATACTAACTGGTGCACAATCAATCACCGATTTAGTTTCTTCCAGTTATCAAAAAATCAAGTGATGTCATCATATGGATATAAGGCTGTTATATGTGATTTCAGAGGACTCAGGTCTACATCCAGGTAACTGTGAGCAAGCCACTTAATATGGCTGTATCTCAATTCCCTTAATTGTAAATGGAAGGGTTTGAACTAAATAACCTCAAAAGTCCTTTCCTGTTTTACATAAATGGTCCTAAATAATATGATTTAATGCTGCCTAATTTGTAACAAAATCTATTCCTATCAAGAAAAGTCCTAGGACATCATCACATTTGGACATCTTTTCTATCTACTTGAGAGTACTTGGACAAAACAATATTCTACTTGATTCAGGAATCTTAGTCTCTTAATTGTGATTTTCCTGAGAAAAATGGGTAGTATTCCAAAGTATAATACAGTTAAAATCAAGAGCAAGCTGGTTCAACTCATACCTGGCCAAGATTGGGCAATTATGGATTTCAGCCCCAGCTCCAGTAGTTGCTAGTCCCACACCCATGGGGATTTCTTAATGCCTCTAAATTGCAGATTCCAAAGCCATAAAAGGAGGCCAATAATGATGAGGGCCTTCACCAGGGTGGCATTTCTGTCTGAAGAAATAAGGGTAAGAATACAAAAAGATGTTTTGAAGGCAAAATCAACAGAACCTGGAAACAGATAGAATTTGCAAAGATTTGAATTTGGGCTTAACGTAATGAAATCTTTTGTGAAAAAAGAAATGGAGTTGTCCAAAAGTGCCTGCCTCAGTGGGTATTATTATCATGTTGTCTGCAGGCTTTTCAAGCACAGGTGGGATGATCAATTGTTGGAGATGTTGTCATGGAGATTCCTTCTCATGCATGATTTCAGTGAGATCACTGGAGTATCTTCCAACTCTAGGATTTATCTAAACAAATATGTTCATGTTAGATTTAAATTGATAAGCACAGACCAAATCTGTGATTATAGGGGGAAAATAGTTCCACGCATTGGTAAGTGTTTATGTTATGATGGAAAAATAACTGGGTACTACCACTGAACTATGAATCAATTTCAAAACTGCTCACCAGTTTCATCCTGTTGTTCTTCAGTCATTTTAGTTGTGACTGGACCCCATTTGGGGTTTTCTTGGCAAAGATGCTGAAGTGGCTTGTTATTTCTTTATCCAGCTCATTTTACATATGAGGAAATTGAGGCAAATGGGGTAAGTGACTTGCCCACGGTCACACAGCTAGTTTCTGAGGTCAGATTCGAATTCAGGTTTTCTTGACTCTAGGTGCATTGCTCCATCCACTGAACCACTTAGCTGTCCCAGTTTCATTCAAGACCCCCTGAAAAGGTAAAGATTGATTCTTAGCATATTATATTTATTGGAAGCATCATTTTTTGGTAATTTATGCTAAAAAGAAGGAAGAGAGGGAGGGAGGGAGGGAAGGAGGAAGGAAGAAGGAAGGAAGGAAGGAAGGAAGGAAGGAAGGAAGGAAGGAAGGGAGGGAGGGAGGAAGGAAGGGAGGGAGGGAGGGAGGAAGGGAGGAAGGGAGGAAGGGAAGAAGAAGCATTGTGTTAGGAACTATAATTAAGTGCTATATAAAATACTAGAGACTCTTGAGGACATGCTCAATGTATTCAGGAATTCAAAAGGCTGTCATGTCATTAGACTTTTTCCGTTTGGTACAAAGGACAGATCCAAGAGATGTAGTGATTTTCAAGAAGCAAATTATTGGAGGATTCACAAACTTCAGTACTAAGTTTCTGAACTGACTTTATACTTTCTCTGTTTGAACTGAATAGCTGAAGTAGAGGAACTGTAATTATTAGACCATCCAAGGGATGGATTAGAAGCAACGTGGGGAAGGCAATGTAGAGGTGGCTCCATGAAAATCGCCAGTTAATGAGCTTGAGAAGAATTACAAATCACAGGCTTACATTACTTACAGCTGATTTTGGCATTTAAATAAGCACAGTGTTTTGGGTGATATTTTTCTAATGTAATAAGAAGTTTCTGAGGTGAAACAGGAAAGATTTCCTGTTTCCTAAATCACCAGGGAGGTAGTTATGTAGGCACTAATGGTATAGACTTTTTTTTCCAATTAGGTCTTCAGGGCTAGAGCCTAGAGAACGAGAGAGAAGATATTTTTGACAGAGGATGCTAACCAGAGCACAGTGGTGGGGAAGGAAAGAAATAAACATTTCTATAGCACCTACTATGTGCAAGCCACTGTGCTAAGTACCTTCATGCACCAGACTCAAAGTAATATGTATACACACACACACACATACACACACATATACATGCATTTATGCATATATGTATGTGTGTATATTTACATGAAGTGATCACTTATATTCCAAAATGTATGTAGCAGGTATGGGACAATAGGAATGGACTTGAGGAATTACAAAGGAAGTTAAGTCTTTGCTAAAGGACCTGATCTATTTTTTTTACATGTAACTGGGAAAAAAATTAAGTACCAAATAAATATTAATACTACTACTAATAATAATAAAGGGTGACTCAAGGGGAAAAAAATAAAGGAACTGATCCACACCTTCCCATGAAACTGTTGACCCAACAAGTATGAACAGCTGGGAGAATGAATGGGCTTCTGGAAAGGGCTTCTGCCTCGTAGGCTTTCCAGATTCTGTTTGCCTTAATAGCCTCAGTTGTTTGACAGAGAGCTGAATATCCTTAAAGGAAAGCTGAATATGGGGCAAACTCAAGTGTCTCAAAGATTTCTCTGGATGTAAAGCACAGCCAAAGCACATCATCATTAAAAAACAAAACAAAAAAAAATCTGTAAGATGGAAACTGAATTAATCTGTTTGAAGTGAGGGGACCCAACATCTGCAGTGAGCTCCTGGGTTACAAAAGGAAAAGTAATTTTAATGTTATGCCTCCAGAGACCTAAGTGAAAAAATTTATAAACTTTTCATTTCTATTCATTTCTGATTTGTTGATGAATCTTTAATACAGATTGAATTTCTATGAAATTGCACTTGTCACATTATTTTACCAATTGCTGGTAAAGCCTAAAATATTTTTTCTGAAATGTAAGATTTATTTTTAATGTATATTGATATGAAATACTTTTTTTCTTACAAATATTTATGACTAACATGTTTCCCCCTCCCGAGTCTTTTTGGGGGGGGGGGGTGTCGTGGAAAGAAAAAAAAAGAGGAAGATGATTTTATGGTATTGGAAATGGTATGGTATTTATGGTATTGGCACTTATCTGAATGAATCCTTTAAGTTTTCCTTGTCCCTGTCTATGTCATGACATTGACCTTAGCATAGGTCAAAGTTTTTCTTAATCTTCATTGATGCACATGAATCATGGTGATTTCATGGTATTGTAAACATCATTGTTGGGGCAGCTAGGTGGCGCAGTGAGTAGAGCACCGACCCTTGAGGACCTGTGATCAAATCCAGTCTCAGACACTTGACACACTTACTACCTGTGTGACCTTGGGCAAGTCACTTAACCCCAAATGCCCTGCCTTCCCCCCTCCAAAAATAAACACACATCACTGTTGCCCACCTACAATGCAATTTAATTAAATTGCAACTGAATGAAGCATTTCTCAAGTGCTTACTGTAAGCAAAGCTCTGTATTAAGCAAAAAGAATTCAAATAGAAATGCCAGAGAACCCCTGCTCTCAAGGAGCTCACACACTCTAGTGGGGAAGATAACACATGGAAGGCTTCAGCTGAGACACAGACGGAAAAGTCCCATGGTCCTTAGAGTCCAGTGGCAAAGGAGACGGCAATACCTCTTCATTGATATTATTTCCATCATTTCCATGGTTTTCTTGGTGTTTTTTGTCTGTCTCCATCAGGGTCTGAGGGGAGATAGGGGCCAAGCTGATAGTGGTGGTTCAACATGCCTAGCACATCCTATTTCTTCCTCAGGATACCCCATTGCTTTGGCTATGCTGGCTTGCCTGCTGTGCGTGGCGATTGGTTGCCATTGGGTGGAGATGACTGGTCCATTCTTCACAGGACATGCTTCTCCAGATGACGGCTGTGACAACTGGAATGGAAAAAGGACCAGTGGTCTGTAGGTTACTAAAACTTTTGGGGATCTTGTGCTCTTCAAGACTGAATATTAAATACTTTCTATTCATAGATATTTCCCCAACTATTTGTAAAAGAGACTATAGAATCAAAGAAAACATTTTTGCCTAAGGGGCTCAATAATAAAGATCCATCACTAACTTTATGTATTGACTTAATAGATTTATATTTCTATTTATCTGAATTTACTTATAAGAAAACTATCCTTACATGATATCTTGGTTTGTTTACTTACATGGGACATTTTCTCATTAAATTAGATCAGCAATATGAAACATTTTAAATTTCTAAGAAATAAATTTCAGTAAAATAGTGACTCTCAGGCCTTTCCTTTGTATTTCTCCTACTGTCACAACATTGGGAGAATATTCTATTATTTTTAATGTTTTTTTTTTAAAATTAAATACTCTTAAAAATAGTTTCAATTTTAAAATGCTTTTTAACAACTTCTAGATTTATATTTTGTATGCAATGTTCTGCCTGGAGCAAATTTGAAAAATTGTACAGCTGTTATAAAGCAGCTGAAAATAGTAATATAATGGAAATGATGATGAACTAAGCAGTGCTTGTGGGGATCCCTTATATCATCAAATTTATCCTTGGAGGATTCATTATTTCATTTTTACAGGGCACAAATCATCAGGCAATTATTCCTTACTGATAAGATAACTGTTGCTAGGGGCTGTTTTAGAAGTATTGTGTTTATTTTGGGGGAGGGGGAGGGAGGGGTGGGAAGCCTATATACCATTTCTGCTATCTAAAGTCATTAATAATAAAATCATCATTTGTGGTGATTAAAAAGATATTTATGATTATCAAATAAATTAGAAGCATTTCTCTAATGTTCCATAAGGAACTGGCTTAATTAATTTAAATTACCACTGTTCTTTTTATAAGCTGTCCTTTCCCTATATCATATATTAATTTTTTAAAAGCACTAGAAGAGAAAAAAGTAATGGTATGTTTAGGGAGATGGTGTCTAGATTTTTTAAAAATCTGTTCCTCACTTTGGCAATTAGAAAAGAAAAAAGTATTATTTCTCTCGATAGCATTAATTCTACCTCTGACATTTCTTGACTTACATGCTTTAAATTTGAAAAAAACATATTTTCAGCTCTGAATTTTCTGAATTTATTTTTTAACCCATACCTATGATTTTATGCATACAGAGAATGCTTAGTTTGGAAACTCATCCCTCTAATATAGTTCAAAACTAGTCTGTCAGTCATTGTTTCTGGCACATAATAGATGTTTTTAAAAGGTTTATTGACTGTTGTAGAAAATTACCTGGAGGACAGAGAGGATGTAGCATCTCAGCTAAGATATCTCTCAGGTAGGACTTGAATAAAGCTCTTCCTACCTCAGAAATTGGCATTCTATGCACTATGCCATGGTGCCTCTTTTTAAACCTTTAATGGCGGGGGGGGGGGGGGGTTGGAGGGAGAGTGTACCAGGAGGAAATAACACTCAGAGTATTCAGTTAGAATTGCAAAGGATTGGGGTCTTCTCCTTATTCCCCTACTGACTTGCTCTTTATTTTATTTTATTTTATTTTATTTTTGTTCATTGGGTGCCTATTTCCATCTGAAAAATGAGAAGGGTAGTTGGGTATCTTCTTGGCTTCTCATGCCCTGAAGGGAAATGTCTTTTTCATTTATGAGTGTGTGTATATATATGTATGTGTGTGTGTGTATATGTATATATATACACACATATACACACATACATATATATGTATACATGCATATACACACACATACAAATATATATATATATATATATATATATATATATATATATATATATATATATATTTCATAGATATCATTATAGCATTCTGGCCAACGGTCTCATGTCCTTTGCTCTTGCTTCATAGTCAAGACCTGACAAGAAAAATTCAACATTTATTGAGCACTGTGTACAAAGCACTGTGCTATGTGTTGATGATATATAGACAAAATTAAAGAATCCCTCCCTAAAGGAAGCATATGTTCTACCAGGAGGTGACAACATTTTTTTTAAAAAAGGCTTGATGTGTGATTTCATTGGAGAAGCAAAGAAAATGGAAGGAAGGAAGGAAGGAAGGAAGGAAGGAAGGAAGGAAGGAAGGCAGGAAGGAAGGAAGGAAGGAATAATTTATTAAGTGCCTACTATGTGGTAGACATTGTTCTAACCACTTTAAATATATAATCTCATTTGATTGTCATAACAACCCTGTGAGATACGTGCTATTATGATCCCCATAGGAAATCCACCATGAGAAAACTGATGGAAACAAAGGTTGTTACTTGTCCAGGATCATACATCAAATACACATTTAAGGCAAGATTTGTACTCAGTTCTTCCTAGATTCAGGTCCAGAGCTCTATCCATTGTTCCACCTAGGTCCCTCTTATATTATTCTGTAATATTGTGACTGGTACTTAGTTGGTGCTTAATAAATGTCTACTGACTGAGAATTTTCTGGGGCATTGCACAGTTGTGACATGTTCATGGTCTCACATGTAGGAAACTCCCCAATCAGGAAATACCAGCTCCCAAGACAGATCATTTTCCGGTTACAACTTCCTCTTACAGAGTCACCATGTATTTGGGTAAGCAAATAGAAGATAGTTTAAGAAGAGAAAGGACACAAATAACTGTAGGGAATTAAGAAAGTCTTCCTGGAGGTGACATCATAGCAGAACATTAAGGAAAACAACATTGGAGAAGAAAGGGCATTCCAGGCACAGGGGGCAAGATTGTTCAAAGACACAAAGATGGGGTTTGGATGCCAAGGTGGGGGAACAGTAAGAAGGTAATTGTGACTGGTTTAAGGTTTGTAAAGCACTTATAAGTGGCATCTCATTTGATCCTCACAAACAACCCTGGGAGGAATAGGTGCTACTATTCTCCCCATTTACACCTTAGGAAACTGAGGCAGAGGGAAGTTATGTGACTTAATCAGGGTAATATGGAGATGATCTTGTCCAAACTCTTCATTTTAAATATAAGGAAACTAAGACCCAGAGAGTTTATGTACTTACCTGAGATCAAACAGAAAGAAAGCATCAGAAATGAGATTTGAACCCAGATTGTCAGAGAATTCCAGAATCATTGCTATGACCACTATATCACAATAGGTAATGAATAGGAGATATCCAGAAACCTAGAATGACTAAATGACAGTCTGGTAATTTTGTGGTTGTTATGTGCCTAGCCTGAGAATGGAAATATTTGGGAGATATTATCCAAAGAAATATAAAATCTTATCCTCTGAATATAATGAGAGAAAATAATTTTTCACTTTGAAACATTTCATTTTGCATCTAGAGCCAATAAGTACAAATCATATTCTAAAAATTGGGCTAACTGTGGTCACATTATAAAACATCAAGTTTATTAATAAATGTTGCATGTTTCACATTTGTATAATTTGAGAAATGTAGTTTGTGTTATTTATTGATTTGTTTCCACAGGCAAAAATACCCAATGTAAAAATCAAAATAGTCCAAATATTAATTTTGATCCAGCTTGATGTGAAGCATGACCCAAATTCCAATTATCTTGTTGTCACTTCTATGAAAGATTCTTCCTCAGTTTAGGGAAGCATTCACTCTGGATATTTTTTCTATCAATATGTCAAATGTTAGTGCCAGCTCATATCTATTTGCCCTTGCTTACTCTCCCATCGATTGATCCTTTATCACATGATATTCATCATAAGAAGTATAAATATCAATTTTGCTAGTGGTCCTAAGAGCACAAGGTGGGTAACAGACAGATAATAAGTGAGCAGTCATCAGGATATTCTATTGCTTTGCCATTGTCTATATTTGCAGGAGCCTCTCTTAGGCATCATGGCAGATCTGTTCTCTGATGTTTACAGTTGCACTTATCATGTGAGTTACTGAGCTCTTACTGCCAGCACAGAAGTAAATGTCAGATGAAATCAGTGCTTGTGTTTAATGGCATTAAATAAACTTAACCATGGCTCAGAAAGTTGGGTATCAGTATTCCAGATACAATAAGTGGAACTGGAGAGAAATTTAAATTCCAATTCTTGCAATTACATTAATTTTCCAAGACATTTATTAGTTCTCTGTGAGGAGCACTGAGCTTAATAAAAAAAAGTCAAGAATTCTATTTGCGTATTTATTGAGTTTTAATATTATTTGTACTTGGTGTTTGATATCTGTCTTTTGAGGTTATTGGAACAATCTGAATTCATTTGAAAATCTACTACATTTAATTTTAAGGAATTAAAATTTAATTAGATAATGAAGGCATATTCAGATTGCTTTATTGCACATTCTTATTGATAGGATTTTTAATTTTAGTTATATGACATGAATTGCTAATTTTCCATTAGAATTTGGATTCTCATAAAGTAACATAAAAAGATATACAGTAATTGTGCTTCTTTAGAGGCATGTGAAGAGTAAAATTAGTATTATGTATGAAATATTTTTTTTTTGCTTTTTTTTGGCAAGGCAATTGGGGTTAAGTGACTTGCCCAAGGTCACACAGCTAGTAAATGTGTCAAGTGTCTGAGGCCGGATTTGAACTCAGGTCCTCCTGACTCCAGGGCCGGTGCTCTACTCACTGCGCCACCTAGCTGCCCCAATGTATGAAATATTTAAAGGACTCAATTCCATTCTTCCCATACCTCTGTTTGGAGCTTACTCAATAATCAATTTTCTTTCTTTCAAAAAATAGATTTTTTTAATCTTTCATTTTTGCATTGCCCAGATTTCTCCCTCTACCTCCTCACCTTTTAAAGAGGCATCCTTTATACTTGTCTGACACCCCTTATTATTGTTGTGTCTGACTCTGTGACTCCATGGACCATGCTGTCCATGGGGTTTTCTTGGCAAAGATACTGGAGTTCTTTGCCATTTCCTTCTCCTGTAAATTAAGGCAGAGATTAAGTGACTTACCAGGGCCACAAAGCTAGTGAAGTTGGAGGGCAAATTTGAATTCAGGTCTTCCTGAGTCCAGGCCTAATGCCCTAATTACTGAGACACCTAGCTGCCCACCCCACCCTCCATGCCTTAAAACAAAGAATAAAAAATAAAAGACAAAAAAGAGGAAAAAAAATCAGCAAAAGCAGTGATCACATTTTTAAAAATATAATATTATATGCAATGTTCCTCATTCATTAACCTCCATTACTGAAAAGGAGCAGGTGAGTTGTCCACCCTTATCTTTTCTCTGGGGCCAACTTTGGTTATTATATGATTGTTTTTGTGGTATTGCTTGTTACATATGAAAGTTGGGCTATATAGAAGTTAGATAAAGATTCAAATATCAGCAGCAAATTAGAAGTAAAAAGCAAAGATAAGAAGGAAGTGAGTAAAATGATAATATAGCTAATCTGGCCTAATTAAATACAACATTTTTCTCTCAAAAATGAGAAATAGATAAAAGCAAAGACAATGATTCTGATTTTGTTTATATTTTGTAAAGAATTTTAGATGATAGAAAACTGTTGACATATCAAAGATGTGAGAAGAACTCAGAAACATCATCAGCCACAATTCATTTAAATCCTTTTCCAAGAAGAAAGATCTGGAATTGCATAAAAGTACTGATTAAAAGTCTGAGCACACTTGAAAAATATAATAGATGATGACATTTTATGGGCACATTCTGGTCACAAAAAACTGACTATAGTGGAGAGAAAACCAGCCTGCAGAAGACCTGGTGTGAGCAAAATCTAAGGTAGATTTTGCTCATCTTTTTTGCTAACTCTTCTGTGATTTTCTAAGTAAGCTATCTTATGATATGCAAATGATGAAAATTTTTGTTTATTCTTTGATGATGTTTATACATTTAATTTCTTTTTCCTGTCTTATTGCCATAACAAATATCTTAGTACTATATGGGTTGCTGTCCTTTGTTCTTGGAAAGGACCTAAATGACATCACTATGTTAGTCAAATCTGACTGTGACTGATCAGACCAATATCAGCTAAGAATGTTCTACCACAGGTCGGGCACAAATATTTCCGTGTGAACATTTGGGGTGGATTCTCTAAATTTGGGCATCTTGCATTTCTTTTGAGCTACTTCAATTCTGCTTTGCTCATAGAGCACAGCACCTTCTCTGATGAGGGCACACTGCGCTGGGCAGTCCTGTGCCAGGGCCGTGTCACATAATCAATTCCAAAGTGCTCAAGGGTGTCCTTGTATTGTTTCTTCTGACTTCCAAACAATATTTGAGGGAGGATGCTGTCATGAATACCCAGTCACTCTTGCATCATATGAATTAGTCCTACATGTGACATATTAAATGTGTGGCACTAACTTAAAGTTTCAGTGTTATGGACCAGAGGTGTTAAACACAAGATCCAAAAAGGTGCAACTAGATTGAAATATAATTGGGATATATTTATCAAAATAAATAAAAATGCAATAAAACATAGAAAATATCAATACATTGCTTTGCCTTGTTTTGGGTTTTTTGAGCCAACATTTGGCCTGCAGGGATCCTAATGTATGTTGAAGTGGCCCTGTTTCTATTTGTGTTTGATGCCAAGGTGTCAGACAACTTCTTAAAATCGTAAGTTTTGGAAAAGGTACCTACGTGAATTGGTAGAGGGACCTTTCTCAAAAGAGTTCCACATAACAGTGAGAGCACAGCCCAGTCCTTTTTTCCTATTCTTTTATCAAAAAGTATTGGGCAGGGGCGGAGCCAAGATGGCGGCTGGTAAGCACGGACTAGAGTGAGCTCCGTACCCGAGTCCCTCCAAAAACCTATAAAAAATGGCTCTGAACCAATTCTAGAACGGCAGAAGCCACAGAACAGCAGAGGGAAGCAGGGCTCCAGCCCAGGACAGCCTGGATCATCTCTGGGTGAGGTCTATTCCACACGGAGCTGGGAGCTGGGAACGGAGTGGAGCAGAGCCCAGCCTGAGTGGCCTGGACGATCCAGATCAGAAGCCGGGCGGAGGGGGCCCTAGCGCCCTGAATATGTGAGCTGCGGCAGTTACCAGTCCCCCCTCGTCCCACAAACACCAAAGACTGCGGAGAAGGTTAGTGGGAAAAGCTGCGGGAGTGGAAGGAGTTCACTGTTCGGCTTCCAGCCCTGGGGGCAGCGGAGGTGGGGCAGCTACAGCTGTTGTTACTTCCAGCTCCAGGCCCACCTGGTGGGAGGAATTAAGTGGTGGATCAGAGCAGGAGTGCAACAGCCTGCTGAAGATCTAAGCCCATTCTGGACTGGGGGTCCTTGGGGAAGGAGGAGTGCGGCTCTGACAGAGCTGCAACCTCCCCCCCAAAAGTAGAACATAGAACTCGTAAGTCTACAAGCAGTCATACCCCACTGAAAAACTCAAGGGTCAAGTTAGTGGGTTGGGAATATGGCCAGGCAGCGAAAACGCGCCCAGACTCAGTCTCAGACTTTGGATTCTTTCTTTGGTGACAAAGAAGACCAAAACATACAGCCTAAAGAAGACAACAAAGTCATAGAGCCTACAAACAAAGCCTCCAAGAAAAACATGAACTTGTCTCAGGCCATGGAAGAGCTCAAAAAGGATTTGGAAAAGCAAGTTAGAGAAGTAGAGGAAAAACTGGGAAGAGAAATTTGAAGAATGCGAGAAAACCATGAAAAACAAGTCAATGACTTGCTAAAGGAGACACAAAAAAATACTGAAAAATACACTGAAGAAAACAACACCTTAAAAAACAGACTAACTCAAATGGCAAAAGAGCTCCAAAAAGCCAATGAGGAGAAGAATGCCTTGAAAGGCAGAATTAGCCAAATGGAAAAGGAGGTCCAAAAGACCACTGAAGAAAATACTACTTTAAAAATTAGATTGGAGCAAGTGGAAGCTAGTGACTTTATGAGAAATCAGGATATTATAAAACAGAACCAGAGGAATGAAAAAATGGAAGACAATGTGAAATATCTCCTTGGAAAAACCACTGACCTGGAAAATAGATCCAGGAGAGATAATTTAAAAATTATTGGACTACCTGAAAGCCATGATCAAAAAAAGAGCCTAGATACCATCTTTCAGGAAATTATCAAGGAGAACTGCCCTGATATTCTAGAGCCACAGGGCAAAATAGAAATTGAAAGAATCCATCGATCGCCTCCTCAAATAGATCCCAAAAAGAAATCTCCTAGGAATATTGTTGCCAAATTCCAGAGCTCCCAGATCAAGGAGAAAATACTGCAAGCAGCCAGAAAGAAACAATTTGAGTATTGTGGAAACCCAATCAGAATAACCCAAGATCTGGCAGCTTCTACATTAAGAGATCGAAGGGCTTGGAATGCGATATTCCGGAGGTCAATGGAGCTAGGATTAAAACCTAGAATCACCTACCCAGCAAAACTTAGTATCATGTTCCAAGGCAAAATATGGATTTTCAATAAAATAGAGGACTTTCAAGCTTTCTCAGTGAAAAGACCAGAACTGAATAGAAAATTTGACTTTCAAACACAAGAATCAAGAGAAGCATGAAAAGGTAATCAAGAAACGGAAATTACAAAGGACTTACTAAAATTGAACTGTTTTGTTTACATTCCTACATGGAAAGATGATGAGTATGACTCATGAGACCTCAGTATTAGGGTAGTTGAAGGGAATATCCATATATATATATATATGTATATGTATATGTATATGTATATATATGTTAATGTATATATAAGTGAATGTGTATGTATGTATATATCTATGTGTATATGTATGTATGTGTATATATATATGTGTGTTTATATATGTATATATATATATATATATATATATATGTAAAAGAGAGAGAGCAGACACAGGGTGAGTTGAAGATGAAGGGAAGATATCTAAAAGAAATAAAATGAAATTAAGGGATGAGAGAACAAATTAGAGGGGGAATTGCAAGCAGAAAAAAAGATCACTTAACACTTAGAGGAATTCTTAATCTGAGGTCTGTGGATTTTTAAAAAAAATTTAATAGTTATATTTTGATGTAATTAATTGCTTTTGTAGTCTTATATATTCACTTTATGCATCTTGGCTTCTTTTTTAAAATTCCATCTTTTCCAATTACACGTAAAGAAAACTTTTTAGCATTCATTTAAAAATTGTTTTGAGTTCCAAATTTTTCTCCCTCCCTCCCTCCTGTCTCCCTAAAATGGTAAGAATTTGATATAGGTTATATATGTGCAATCATGTAAAGCATATTTCCATATTAGTCATGTTGTGAAAGAAAAAAGAACAAAAGGAAAAAAAATATGAAAAAATCAGTTCTTTCTATAAAAGTAGACAAAATTTTCAAAAAAAAAAAAGTATTGGGCAGAAGTGGCATCCTTTCTTTACTCTCAGTTTCAGTTTTACAGGAAAATCTTCCAGTTTTCTCCCATAAGCACAGAGTAGCTGTTGGTGTTAGATTAATGTTTTTAATCATATTAATGAAAGTCCCTTCCATAGCTGTTTTTGGCCTTAAAATAACATTTTTTTGATATTTTTATTTTTAGTTTACAACACTCAGTTCCACATAATTTTGAGTTCCAGTTTTTCTTCCCCCCCTTCTCCCTCCCTCCCCAAGACGGCATGGAATCCAATATATCTTCTACATATAACTTCGCGTTGAACTTATTTACACAATAGTCAAGCTGTAAAGAAGAATTATGACCAATGGAATGAATCATGAGAAAGAAGAAACGAAGCCAAAAGAGAGAGAGAGAGAGAGAGAGAGAGAGAGAGAGAGAGAGAGAGAGAGAGAGAAAGGAAAAAAAAAAAGAAGAGAGCATACAGTGTGCCTCAATCTGCATTCAAACTTCATAGTTCTTTCTCTGGATGTAGATATCTCTCTCCTTCATGAGTTCCATTTGAGTTGTCTTTGCACCTTGTATTGCCGAGAAGAGCCAAGTCTATCTGGGTTAGTCATCGTAGAATCCATATATTTGTGGTTGTGTAAAATGTTTTCCTGGTTCTGCACCGCTCACTCAGCATTATGTCATGTAGGTTTTTCTAGGTTATCACGAAGTCGGTATCTTCCCCATTTCTTATAGTATTCCATTACCTTCATATACCACAACTTGTTCAGCCATTCCTCAATTGATGGGCATCCCCTGGATTTCCGACTATTTGCTATTACAAAAAGAGCTGCTATAAATATTTTTGTACATATGGGTCTTTTTCCCACTTGTGTGATCTCTTTGGGATACAACCCTAGAAGTGGTATTGCTGGGTCAAAGGGTATGAACATTTTTATAGCCCTTTGGGCAAAGTTCCAAATTGCTCTCCAGAATGGCTGGATCGGCTCACAACTCCACTAGCAATGTAACAATTTTCCCACATCCTCTCCAGCATTTATCATTTTCCTGTTTTGTCATTTTAGCCAATCTGACAGGAGACATGTGGTACCTAAGAGTTGTTTTCATTTGCATTTCTCTAATCAGTAGTGATTTAGAGCATTTTTTCGTATGCCAATAGATATTTTAAGACATTTCCTTTAAGACTTTTTCTTCCTCTATTGAGTTAATCATTCCATTCAGTTGTTTTTCATTTATGTCTGACTCTTTACAACCCCATTTAAGTTTTGTTTTGTTTTGGTTTGGTTTTGTTGACAAAGATACTGGAGTGGCTTGCCATTTTCTTCTCCAGATCACTTTACAGATGAGGAGACTGAGGCAAAAGGGCCAAGATCACAAAACGAGTAAGTGTTTGAGGCCGGATTTTAATTCAAGAATTTGAATCTTCCTGACTCCAAGCCTGTTACTGTATCAACTGCCCCACTGTTAATGATTATACTTTTTTTTTATTTTCCTGATGTTGAACACCACTTGCATTTCAACCTGGCAAAAATTGAGAGTACTTTTTAAATCTGTTATTACGAACAGTTTTTAGCAATTTTTACAGATATATTAATGGATTTTATGTTTAATGGAATCCTTTTCAATCTTTGTGAATTGTATTTGTGCTTCCCAATCCCATCCTTGGTAGGTCAAATAAGGCTTGCTTCACTTCTTGGGTTGAGTTCTCTATGCCTTGTTTTATTAATTGGGGATCATGTTTTATAAATCATCATTATTTTCCTTTAAAAAAACACTCAGTGTCGTCGATATCTGATTGTGTGTATCAGTTTCTGATAGGTCTTCCTATTTTCTCACGTTCATTGTAAATTGTTCATTTATTTGATTTCCTCCTTTACCAAACACTTCTACCACCCTCTTTTAAAGAATTTGGTTAATTTTTAACTAGTTGGGCAGTTTTTTTTAAAAATAAGTACTTTCTTCATTCTGTTTAACAGCTTAGTGCTTTCTGTATTCTTTTTCTCTAACTCTCACAATTTCTTTTTTTTGTACTTGTTTCAGGGTATTTTTGTTATATTATTTTTTAAAATTTTCTAGGTTTTGAAAACTTGCATGCTCAGTATATTAATCCTTTCTTTTTCTGTTTGTTAATACACTTCCACAGCTACAATTTTTCCTCTCAGGATGGCTTTATCTGCATCCCATAAATTTCAGTATGTTGTCTCATTACTTAACTTTAGCATAGTTATTTATTGCTTGTAAGTTTTGTTCCTTGACCCATTCATTATTCAGACTGATATTGTTTAGTCTCCATTTAGGTCAGGAACTTTAGCTCATGTTTCCTTTATTAGTTACTATTTTTACTGTGTTCTGGTCTGCAAAGAAAGTCACAGGTTTTCTACAACAAACATATTAAAAAATCTTTATTATGAATTTTATAATCATTAAACATGAACATTTTAGTATACAAAGAACAAAAGAAGAGGGTTGCATAAGAAACCATGAACTACTGTTACATTTATTTTTTAAGTAACACAATTCCTTTTTTTATTTTTAGCTAGTTTTCTCTCTATATTTTCAAGTTCTCTATTGTTGGAATTTTCTTTCTTCCATATTTTTTGGATCTCTACCTCTAATTACTAGTTCCTTCCTTCTTCTCTACACTCTTGACAGAAATTTTTTTTCTTGTAACAAATACAGATCACTTCTTCAGAGTGGTAAGAAGAATGAAAGATTCCATTTTATTCAAAGGAACATTTGAGTTGGTAGATCAGATCCTCTTCCTAAAGTGTTCCCCCCTTGTGTATGTTAAGACCACACAAGACAGATTCAATAGAAGAAGGACTTTGTTTAAAATTCTCTAATAATCATTATCTATTTAGTCTCACCAAACACATTAACCAATGTAACCTCTATGATAACCTATGCACTGAGTCAAAATGATGATAGAGCAATCAGGTCTTTGCCCCAGGTACTGACTTACTTCTTCCCCACACAGATCCCACATTCCACTAGTCCCATACCTTCATGTTCTCCAATGGTCATATTCCACAAAGTATAGTAGATTACACATACATATACACACACACACAGCTACATATGCCCACAAACATACATACATACACATACACATATGCACTTTAAAATGTCACCATAAGAGTTTTGCTATTGTTATGCCCCATTTCCAGGTCCAGCTTTCTCCCAATATTGCATTTTTAAACTTCTGCGTTTGTCTAACCTCATATCACCTGAAGTGGTTGCCAGAGGCAACCCTCCCAGCCAGCACTGCCTCATCCCATAGGCCTTTGTGTACTGATGTCTAAAATATCTTTCCAGAACTGCTCCAATCTGCTAGACGCTATTTGCTCCAAGCATCAGAATTCTACATTATGATTGTCTGCACAGAGTCCATATCAAAGGATTCCCTACAGATGGTGAGGTTCTATCTGCTTCTGACTGCAAGTACCACACTAATGCCATCAAACCCCAGAACACTACAAAGAGTCCTCACTAAGATCCTTGACCACTTGAAAAATCAGTTTAGCCATGTTCATAGGAAAAATCAAGAGAATGAAGAAGACAATACATAAAGAAGGATTCATTTGCAAGTCAAATGGAAAGATACCATAGGCCTTAGGGCAGAGTAGAAGGCAAAAGGCATCTAGGACATAAACAAAAGGGAAAGAAGTAGGACTGTTACATAATGAAAATAGTGAAAAAGAAACAAACCTACCATCACATTGCTACCCCCTATAGAATAAAAATTTAGAGAGAGGCCTCTATCATCAAAAAGAAAATTCTCTGTGGAGGATTAATGGAAGAAAATGAACAAGCAGAATAAGCATGACCAGCTATGACCAGGGTTTGATTTGATATGTGGAGGGTGAAGCAGAGTAGAGACAAAAGAACATGGGATTTGGGGTCAGAAGATTTTATCTCAAATACCTCCTGTGACAAATGTTAGCTGTATGATATCTGGCAAGTCACTATTGCATTCCAGGTATCGGTTTTCTCATCTATAATGTGAGAGATTGGATTAAAACGTCTGGTTTAATGTCTCTTTCAAATGCGTTACCTTGAAGACTGATTAGAAGAATTCATTTGCTCATTTCAAATAACACTAAAGGGAGAAAAAATGTAATAATGTCTTACTTATAGTGAAAAGCTTATTTTGTCAAATTTCACTCTAAGTAGGATAGAATTATATATACACATGTGGATACATAGGTAGTTAAACATACAGACAGATAGGCAGACACAGGTAGGGAAATAGATAACAGACAGACAGATAGATGGATAGATAGACAGATAGTGCCATCCCTTTGGAGCATGTTCAGAGCTTCTCTTCTTCATTCTGGTCAACCATATGCTACTCTTATAACCCTGCTTCCAGCACTGTGATGACACAGTGCTCCAAAGGTTTGGTGTGTGTTGGTATGACATAGAAAACCCTGAATGGTCACTTTGTTATCGCTCATCCATGTGACAGCAGGGGATACACTCTGCTCCATCAGTTCAAAGAAGAGTTAGTTTCTGCCTCAGTCCCTTTGGGTAGATTCTCATATGTGGCAAATAGTACATGCCATCTCAAGACGTCCTATTAAATTGGGTTGAAAGTTTCTCCCAATCCAGCTGATATTCCCACATGGAAAATGGGCCCAACTAATTAAATTACCATCTGTACAGTTAGCTGCTATTTCTTCTTTGTGTTTCTTTTGCTGATTATGTGATTTAGTTATCCTCCTAAGACAGTCAAACTATAAATGCTTACAAATTAAGTTATTGTGTCTTAGTCTTAATATCAACGTATGCTAGTGAACTTTTTTGTGTGTTTTATCATTCAATTTGTTTATAGGAAACACTGCCCTATACCTGATACATATTGTACATTGAGTAATTTTTTACTCAATCCCTTCTGAAACAAGCAGACAAACTATAGATGTGAGTAATACTAAATTTTAATAATTTTTCCCTGGGCCACTGGGATGGAGTTTTAATGACCTGAAGAGTATGATAAAATCAAGCCTAGTCTCTCTTTGATTAGAGGCCAAGGTCCCCAAGAATAAATTCAGGTAAACTTCATTCCTGAGTCCAGAGCAGAGAAGCCCCTTTAGGAAGGAAAGGGGGTACAGAGCCCAAGCTCCCATAAGCCCAGCATTAATTCCATAATATTAATTTAATGATTTATATTTTTTTTTGTTTTTTTTTTTAAATGCAATTTATTTATTTAACATATTTGGTTTTCAGCATTGATTTTCACAACAGTTTGAATTACAAATTTTCTCCCCATTTCTGCCCTCCCCCCCCCACTCCAAGATGGCTTATATTCTGGTTGCCCTGTTCCCCAGTCAGCCCTCCCCTCTATCACCCCCCTCCCCTCTCATTCCCTTTTCCCTTCCTTTCTTGTAGGGCAAGATAAATTTCTACGCCCCATTGCCTGTGTATCTTATTTTTTAGTTGCATGCAAAAACTTTCTTTGTTTTTGAACATCTGATTTTAAAACTTTGAGTTCCAAATTCCCTTCCCTCTTCCCTTCCCACCCACCCTCCCTAAGAAGTTGAGCAATTCAGCCTAGGCCACACATGTATTATTATGTATAACCCTTCCACAATACTCATGTTGTGAAAGGCTAACTACATTTTGCTCCTTCCCAACCCATCCCGCTTTATTGAATTTTCTCCCTTGACCCTGTCCCCTTTCCAAAGTGTTTGTTTTGATTACCTCCACCCCCATCTGCCCTCCACTCCATCATCCCCCCGCCTTTTATTTTATTTTTTTATCTTCCTCCCTCTTCTTTCCTGTGGGGTAAGATACCCAACTGAGTATGTATGGTATTCCCCCTCAGGCCACATCTGATGAGAGCAAGGTTCACTCATTCCCCCCTCACCTGCCCTCTCCCCTCCTCCCATAGAACTGCTTCCTCTTGCCACCTTTATGCGAGATAATCCACCCCATTCTGTCTCTCCCTGTCTCCCTCTCTCAGTATGTTACTCTCTCATCCCTTAATTTCATTTTATTTCTTTTAGATACCTTCCCTTCATCTTCAACTCACCCTGTGTCTGCTCTCTCTCTTTTACATATATATATTTGTATATATACATATATATATATATATAAACACATATATATATATACACATACATACACATACATACATATACACATAGATATATACATACATACACATTCACATTGTCTTCCATTTTTTCATTCCTTTGGTTCTGTTTTATAATATCCTGATTTCTCATAAAGTCACTAGCTTCCACTTGCTCCAATCTAATTTTTAAAGTAGTATTTTCTTCAGTGGTCTTTTGGACTTCCTTTTCCATTTGGCTAATTCTGCTTTTCAAGGCATTCTTCTCCTCATTGGCTTTTTGGAGCTCTTTTGCCATTTGAGTTAGTCTGTTTTTTAAGGTGTTGTTTTCTTCAGTGTATTTTTCAGTATTTTTTTTGGGTCTCCTTTAGCAAGTCATTGACTTGTTTTTCATGGTTTTCTCGCATCCTTCTCATTTCTCTTCCCAATTTTTCCTCTACTTCTCTAACTTGCTTTTCCAAATCCTTTTTGAGTTCTTCTATGGCCTGGGGCCAGTTCATGTTTTTCTTGGAGGCTTTGGTTGTAGGCTCTATGACTTGGTTGTCTTCTTTAGGCTGTATGTTTTGGTCTTTGTCACCAAAGAAAGAATCCAAAGTCTGAGACTGAATCTGGGTGCGTTTTCGCTGCCTGGCCATATTCCCAACCAACTAACTTGACCCTTGAGTTTTTCAGTGGGGTATGACTGCTTGTAGACTAACGAGTTCTATGTTCTATGTTTGGGGGGGAGGTGCCAGCTCTGTCAGAGCCGCACTCCTCCTTCCCCAAGGACCCCCAGTCCAGACTGGGCTTAGATCTTTAGCAGGCTGTTGCCCTCCTGCTCTGATCCGCCACTTAATTCCTCCCACCAGGTGGGCCTGGAGCCGGAAGTAACAACAGCTGTAGCTGCCCCACCTCCGCTGCCCCCGGGGCTGGAAGCCGAACAGTGAACTCCTTCCACTCCCGCAGCTTTTCCCACTAACCTTCTCCACAGTCTTTGGTGTTTGTGGGTCGAGGGGGCTGGTAACTGCCGCAGCTCACATATTCAGGGCGCTAGGGCCCCCTCCGCCCGGCTTCTGGTCTGGATCATCCACGCCGCTCAGGCTGGGCTCTGCGCCACTCCGTTCCCAGCTCCCAGCTCTGTGTGGAATAGACCTCACCCAGAGACGATCCAGGCTGTCCTGGGCTGGAGCCCTGCTTCCCTCTGCTGTTCTGTGGGTTCTGCCGTTCTAGAATTGGTTCAGAGCCATTTTTTATAGGTTTTTGGAGGGACTCGGGTACGGAGCTCACTCTAGTCCGTGCTTACCAGCCGCCATCTTGGCTCCGCCCTCTGCAGCCCTCTTTCAACTACACTATGATGCCTTAAAAATGAAAGAATTGTTGTGCTTCTGAGGAAAAAAAAATATTCTCAGAGCAGATCCAAGACAAAGATAAATATATATATATATATATATATATATATATATATATGTATATATAATATATGTAATGCCTAATTCTAAAATCTAATAAATCGTGTTATAGCAAAGCTCCCATATATAAGCTCCTATTATCATATAATTCTGATAGAATGCAATGTACAAATAATGTCAATGTCAATATACCAAAAATCTGTGCTTTTGTCAGTATGAGAATTTCCTCCATTGAAGATCACAAGTTATCTGTAATTTATTGTCATGTCCAAGGACCAACAAAGTTAAATAACTTGCCCATGGTCACACAGCTACTCACAAAAGACATGACTGGAATCTTGATCTTCCTCACTTTTTTGAGATCCAACACCCTAGCTATTATTGATTCTGCTTTGCATCCAATTTAAATATGTTAATTGCTAATCTATCAGTAAGTATTTATTAGACAACTAGTAGGCACTATTATAGGCATTGGGAATATGATGACAAAAATAAAATGGCCCCTAATCTGAAGGAGTTTATATCATATCAGGATAAGACTAGAGAGGGAAATATGCATCTTATGTTGAGGTCATCTAGGAAGGAAAAGGTCTACCCTAGGCAATGGGAAGCATTGACAAGGGTTTGATTAGGCTATTATAGATAGACAATGAGAACCATAAATATAGGAAAACAAAGAATAAAGCAGATTTTAGGTCAATGGTATCCAAGTGACCTGGGAAACAGCTTTCACTTCATAAAGGGGAAGAGTGAAAAGTCAGGGCCTCTTGGGTTCTAGGAAGTTCAGTGTCTTTAAGAAAATAAATTGATAATATTTGAGCAAGTGTTTAGAAAAGTAAAATGTGCCATACAGAAAGAGATGCAAATTGTTAACATCTGAATGATCTTTAAAGAAACTGAAAAGAGAAAAAAAAATAAGAAAAAATAATTGCATGTTCCTACAGAGATTATAGAATTAAATCAGGAAGGGACCTTGGAGGTCATTAATTTCCACTCCATTTTACATATGAGGAAGCTGAGGCAGAAAGAAATGAAATTTCTTGCCCTAGGTTAACTAGCTAGTAAGGTTCTGAGACAATATTTGAAGCCATACCTTGATTACTTCACATCCAGCACTTTACCCACTATGAACCTCACCATTCAATCGTATACTGTTTCTTTCATTTTATTTTTCCTCAAAGCACAAACTAAAGTTAGTCATTCTAATAAACTGAAAAGAATTGCAAAAAATATATTGTTATAAGAAATCACATCAAAATAAACTTGGTATATAAATAGCACTCGCATTGTCTCTATTACGTATTTATGATATTTTTGTAGAAACATTTTAATAACTGAAATATGTCAAGGTTAAACCTAGGAAAAGGAAATTAGGAATCCCAATTATACTCATTTAGGAATTACAAAGCACTTGAAACTGATTTTCCTTTAGCATGTATGTGTGAAAATCAATGTTTGAATCAACATTGCCTATTTTCCTCCTAAATTTAAATAGTCCCTCGGAGAGGAATAAACACATGCCAAGTCGACAATTTTTAGACCTTTTGCACTTCTAGAGTAATTTCTCAGCAAAACTCCAATAGGAACTTGGAGAAACTTGTAATTATTTTACACTTGATTTAACTCAAGGATGCCTGAATGAATTAGTTTGAATTTTCAAGCAAAAACATTAAAAATTAACCTTTTTGCAATATCAACAGTGTACAGTTTGTTTTTTGTTTTTTTTTTTTCCCAGAGTGGTAGATTTTCCTTATTTTTTTAAAACAGTTTTGCTGATGCACAAATTATGGTTACAATTGAACTTAATGCAGTTTAAATAATGCTGATGAGGCATGATACATGATAGAACAGAGCATTTAACTATAGGATATTTTGCTTTTTTGGTTGCCAGGAAGAGTATAAGAAAGAAATTACGTGAGGTTCAATAATTTAAGAAGCATTTCTGAATGTTTATCAAACTACTGGTCCATAAGCCAGAGGGCATCCAGAAGAGGACAGGCAGAATGGAGAAGGCCCTCAGGTTCATATAATTTTAGTATTGCCTGAAAGAAGTAGATCTATTTAGGCTGGAGAAGAGAAGAGACAAGGGGATGGAACATGATATTTGTCTTGAAATATTTTAAATGCTGTCACGGGGAACACAAGCCTTTTCTATTTAGCCTCAGAGGGCAGAAATCAGAGAAATGGGCACAAATTTCACAGAAGGCTTGTTTATTTAAGCCTGTTGTCAGAACAAAATAATTAGAGCTAACCCAAAGTGAACTGGGTTGGTAAGGAAATAGTGAGTTCCTCCACGATTAGAGGTACTTAAGAAAAGTCTGGATGATAATACATCAGAAATTCTGGAATGGGAAACAGCCCCATGCAGGGGATAGAGTGTTGGACGTGAAGTTAAGACATTATTGTTGTTCAACCATGTCCAAATCTTTGTGACCCCATTTGAGGTATTCTTGGCAAAGATACTGGAATGGTCTGACATTTCCTTCTCCAGTTCATTTTATAGATAAGGAAACTGAGGTAAACAGGGTGAAGTGACTTGCCCAGGGTCACACGGTTAGTAAGTTTCTCAGGCCAGATAGATCTTCCTGACTCCAAGTCTGGCACTCTATGCCAGGCCTGCATAACATACGACCGATAGGCCCCTAGCAGCCTGCCAAAGTGGCCTGTTGGTAATATGTTGTACAGGGTTTCCCAAGGGTATTTGGCCTCCTACTCACTTCTTCTTATAGGGTCAGTGAACCCTATTACCTTTGTCTGAGAAGAGCCTTGGGGCCTGAGGCTGACCTGAGCCATAGTTACATCCTCCACAATGTTTTTTTGCCCAACATTGTGCGGTCCTGTTCTACATACTGCGCCATCTAGATGCCTAGGAGACATACTTTGTCTCAAATCCAGCCTTTGACACTAG
Organism: Trichosurus vulpecula; assembly: GCF_011100635.1. NCBI lineage: Eukaryota > Metazoa > Chordata > Mammalia > Diprotodontia > Phalangeridae > Trichosurus > Trichosurus vulpecula. Next base: position 236,244,925 of record NC_050576.1, read on the forward strand.
AATTATGACAATGACCTCTCTAAGCCTCTATTTCCTCACCTGTAAAATGCTACAATAATAACCTCAGTTAGACACTAAATATTTATTAGGTGACTACTTAGTGTTAGGCACTGGGCTAAGTGCCAGAGATACAAAAAGAGGCAAAGATAGTCCTTGACCTGAAGGAGCTCACAATCTAATGGAGGAGACAACAAGCATACACACATATGAAAACAGCTATATGCAGAATTAAAAAAAAAGAAAGAAATTTGTAAAACAGGGAAGGTACTGAAGGGAAAGGCTCCATACAGAAGGTGTGATTTTAGTTGAATATAAGGGAATCCAGGAAAGCCAGCCAGCAGAGATGAGGAGGGAAAACATTCCAAGCATGGACAGCAGCCAGAGAAAATGCCCTGAGCTGAGCGATGGAGTATTTTGTTCATGTAACAGCATGAAAGTCGATGTCACTGGATCAAAGAATACATGGTAGAGAGTAAAGTATAAGAATACTAGAAAAAATAGAAGGGGATTAGGGTATAAAGGGCTTAAATGCCAGAAAGAGGGCATTGCATTTGACCTTGAGGAGAAAGGGAGCCACTGGAGTTTATGGAATAGAGGGGTGACGTGGTTGGACCCGTGCCTTAAGAAAATCACTTTAGTGGCTGAGTGGAGGATGAAATGTATTGGGGAAACACTTGAGGAAAGTGGACCCATCACTATGCTTTTTCAATAATTCAAGAGTGAGGTGATAAGGTCCTACAATGGGGTAGTGACATTGTCAGAGGAGAAAGGGGGGCATATTTGAGAGATGTTGCAAAAGTGAAATTAACAGGCTATGGCAAGAGAGTGATATTAGAGAGGTGGGAGATAGCAAGGAAACCAGAATGACATCTAGGTTGAGGGAGGATGAGGAGGACTGTGTTACCCTCTATAGTAATAAAGGAGTTGAGAGGTGAGTGGAGGAAGGCTTAGGGAGAATGATAAGGGGTTCTGTTTTGGACATGTTGAGTTCCAGATGCCTACCAGACACCTAGTTTGAGATGTTCAATAGGCAGTTGGAGATACCAGAGTTGAGTTCTTCAAAGAAGTCAGAGCAGGATAGGTAAATTTGAGATCATCAGCATAAAGATAATAATTAAATCCACGGAGCTGACAAGATCACCAAGTCTACTAGTACAAAAGAAGAAAAAGGGCCCAGGACAGAATGGTGTGACATACCTGTGGTTAAAGGGCTTGATGCTGACAAGGATCAATTGAAGGAAACTGAGAAGGAGAAGTCAGAGAGGTGGGAGGAGAACCAAGAGAGTGGTTTTCAGAAAACCTACAAAGAAAAGAGAATCAATTAGAGGGTGATCAACAGGGTCAAAGGCCACTCTATAGGGTTTTTTGTCAGGAAATTGTCATCAAATACTGTATGAAAAGTGCTTTGTAGTGAAAACAGTGTCTTACTGGAGCTCTCTCAAAAGTTTTGTCAGATACCTCTAAAAAAGTGCATCTGAGCAGATTTGAGAGAGTTAGAAGCCGCTAGTAGGCTGAGTAGGGCAAATTTCCAAGCCAGGACAGTCTGAAAGGTCGACGGGGCAGATTTGTAGGCTGGGAGAATACCTGGTGTGCGGATCTACACCAACAGCACCAAAGCAGAATCAGCTGCGGAAACCAGCTAGCAATCCAGGCTGGGAGAAAGCTGGGCACCGGAAAGTGGCGGAGATCCCCAGGCCTACCAACACAGGACGAGAATCTGTTGAAATGACGACAGGCAGCAGCTCAGTGCCTGTGGCCACGAGACATCGACTCCTGAGGCTTGCAGCCCAAAGGTTTGAAACATGCCTTCTTGAATTTCCAGGAGACATAATGCCAGGTAAACAGCTCTCATCCCTCCCTCCCCCCCTCCCGGACCTGGAGAATTCCTTGAGAAAAAACACTGGAATAGAGGAGACAGAAGTGGGGCTTCAGTAGCTAAACAGTGGGAATTTCTGAGTCCCAGAAGGGTGGAGCTAGCAAGGGTCAACTCCAGGAACACAGATGTGCCTTTGCAGAGCCAGGGGAAGTGGCAGACACCAGCACAAACAACAGATGAGACCACTGGTGATGGAGAGCAGCCTCAGGGGAAGAGGAGACTTCTGGAAACCACACAACCCCTCTTCCACACCTCAGGAAACTGAAGGCCATAATACACAAAGCCAGTAACTAGGCTCACAATTTGCAGAACAAGAAGTCTGGGACAGAGATCCCTGAGCCCCAAAAGCAGAAATTCATTGTAAAGCCAGGGAAAAGCTAACCAACATGAAGAACACAAAAAAATGAGGACCATTGATTATTTTTATGGAGACAGGGAAGATCAAAATATCAATTCAGAAGAGGGCAACATCAACACTATACCCACATCTGATACCTCAAAAGGGAATGTGAACTGGTCTCAAGCCCAAAAAGCATTACTGGAAGAGCTAAAGGAGGATTTTAAAAACCAAATGAGGGAGGCAAAACAAAAAAAAAATGGAATAAATGGAAGAAAAACCACTGATGAAATCAAATATTTAAAAAATAAGATCAGCGAAATGGCTAAGGAGATTCAGAATCTAAACAGAGAAAATGAAACCCTGAAAGGTAAAATCAACCAAATGGAAAAGGAGACTCAAAAGCAAAATGAAGACAGCAACTCATTAAAAATTAGAATAGAACAAGTGGAAGCTAATGACTCTATAAGGCATCAAGAAGTAGTCAAACAAAATGTAAAGAATGAAAAAATAGAAGAAAATGTAAAATATCTGATCGGAAAAACAACTGATCTGGAAAACAGATCCAAGAAAGATAATTTAAGAATTATTGGTATACCGGAAAGCCACAATGAAAAAAAGAGCCTGGACAGTCTCTTCAAAGAAATTATCAAAGATAACTACCCAGAGGTTCCTAGAACCAGAGGGTAAAATAGTCATTGAAAGGATCCACCAATCACCCCCTGAAAGAGATCCCAAATTGAAAACACCAAGAAATATTATAGCCAAATTTCAGAATTAAAAAGTCAAGGAGAAAATACTGCAAGCAGCCAAAAACAAACAATTCAAATATTGTGGAATTACAGTCAGGATCACACAGGATCTCTCAGCATCTACATTAAATGACAGGAGAAATCGGAATATGATATTCCGAAGGACAAAGGACCTTGGACTACAACCAAGGATCAACTACCCAGTAAAACTGAGCATAATTTTTCAGGCAAGGAGATGGACATTCAATGAAATAAGGGAATTCCAGACCTTCCTGATGAAAAGGCCAGGACACATTGGAAAATTTGATCTTCAAATACAAAATTCAAGAGATACATAAAAAGGTAAACAGGGCAAAAAAACCCCACAAACCTTGTTATTCAATAAGGGCAAATTCTTTACATCCTTATATAGGATTATATTGTTTTATATATGATATATATATATATATATATTACATATATATATATATATATATCACATATATGTCAGTCTTGAGAATAGTACAGTTATTATGACAATTGAAAGGGATACACATAGACTGTGGGTGTCAGTGTGAAATAACTGATATATCAGTTATTTCTTCTTTATATAACATTATACACAACCACAGACACATTGACTCTGTGATGACTAACCTTGATAGACTTGGCTCTCCTCAGCAATACAAGGCTCAAAGACAGCTCCAAAGGGTTCATGACAGAAAAAGCTAGCTACATCCAGAGAAAGAACTGTGGAGTCTAAATGCAGATTGAGGCAAACTATTTGTTATCCTTTTTTTTCCTCTATTTTTTTTGGTCTTGTTTCTTTTTTCTCATGATTCATTGCACTGGTCATAATTTCTTCTTTGCAACTTGACTATTATGTAAATAAGTTTAATGTGAAGGTTTATGTAGAATCTATTTTGAACTGCATGCCATCTTGAGGGGTAGGGGAGAGGGGAGGGAAGGGAAGAAAATCTGAAACACAAGAACATGTAAAACTAAGTGTTATAAGGCAAAAATAAAAAAAAAATCTAATTAAAAATGTTTTGTAAATCTTAAAGAGACACAGGAATGTGAACTGTTAGATGGAACTCTTCAGACATGGCCTGGACTACTTTTCTTCCCATACTCTGATTTGCTAAGTATATCTCAGGTTTTGGTGAAGGTACAAAAATAAATAAGACCTCATGGGTAGGCTGAGCCAATATAATAAAAAATGACAATACTACTTAGGTTAATTTACTTAATCAGTATCATAGCAATCAGATTACCAAAGGATTATTTTAGGGAGCTAGAAAAAATAATAATGAAATTCATCTGGAGGAACAAAAGATCAAGTCTTTCAAGAGAACCAGGGAGGCAGGGGATGGGATGAAGAAAGAGAGTCTAGCAGTACCAGATCTGAAACTAAAATAAAATGGCAAACATCAATACAATTTGGTAATGGATAAGATATAAAATGATTGATCAATGGAATAGATGAGGTATACAATATATAAAAGCAAATGAGCATAGCAGCTTAATATTCGAAAGACTCAAAGATCTCAGCTATTGGTTCATGAACTTACTTTTGAACAAAAATTTCAGAGAAAACTGTAAAGTAGTCTGGTTAAACTGGGCATAGAATAACATCTCACACCATTGATTCAACACTAAAAAATAGGCACATGATGAAGACATAAAGGGTAATATCATAAATAAATTTGTGAATAGAAGAAATTACCTGTCAAATTTATAAATAAGGGAAGAGTTCATGACCAAATAAAAAGTAGTGAGGTCCACAGGAGGTAAAATGTATAATTTTGATTACATAAAATTACTTTTTCTTCACCAATAGGCCGATGTAGACAAAACCTCAAAAAAAGCAAGAAGCTGGTGGGAAATTTTTCAGCACGTTTCTCTGATGAACATGTCACTTCTTGAATATATAGAGAACTGAACCAAATTTATAAAAATAGCAGTCATTCCCCATTTTCTAAAAGATCAAAGGATATGAACAGGCAGTTTTCAGAATAAATTAAAGCTGTAAATAGCCATATTTAAAAAATGCTTTAAATCACTTATAATTAGAGAGGTGCAAATTAAAACAACTCTGAAGTGCCACCTTTCACTCATCAGATTGGTTGAGATGACAGAAAAAAGTGCCATATGCTAGAAAGGATGTGGGAAAATAGGTACATTAATGAACTAGTCATGGAACTGTGAACTAGTCCAACTACCATGGAAAACAATTTGGAACTATGTCCAAAAGGCTATAAAACTGTGCATAATCTTCCCCCCACCTTAAATGCTGTTACCAGGTCCACTTACCAAGGAGATTAAAAAAAAAAGAAAGAAAGAAACGAAAAGGACCCTACAAAAATATTTATGGTGGTTCTTTTAGTGGTACCCAAATATTGGAAACTAAGGGGACATCCATCAATTGGAGAATGGCTGAACAACTTATGGCATATGAATGTGAAGGAATACAATTGTACTTTAAGAAACAATGAAGGGAATGATTTCAGAAAAACCTGGAACGACTTATATGAACTGATGGAAAGTGAAGTGAGAAGAACCAGAACAATCTACTCAGTAACAGCAATATTGTAAAGATAATCAACTATGAAAGACTTAACTCTGATCAGTGCTGATCCACCACAGTTCCAAAGGACTCATTATGTAAAATGCTATCCACATCTAGACAGAAAATTGATGGATTCAGAGTAAAGATTGAAGCATATTTTTCCTTTATTATTTTTATTGCTTTTTGGGGAACATAGTTAATGCAGAAATCTGTTTTGCATGATTTCATATGTATAATGTGTATTGTATTAGTTTTTGCATCTTCTGATGGGTAGTAAAAGGGGTGAAGGAAGCGAGAGAATTGTAAATGAAAATTAAAATTAAAATAGAGACAAGAATATGGATGGTACAACTGGGGCCAAATGATGAAATAAGGGAGAAAAATGTAGATCAAATTATTAGCTTAAAAAATCATGATGTATGTATGTCTTTCTTATGGTTTAAAAAAGCAATCTTTTTGAGGGCTAGGTCTCTGCCTTTTGCATAAGACAACATACACTATGATTATTCAATAAGTAAGGAAGTGAAGCATAAAGTGAATAAATAAGTAAATTGATAAACATAAATGAATAAATAACTAGATAAATAAACAAAGGAATGAATCAATAAGATATAATCCCTTATGATTTTGACAGCCTAGCTAGTGACGTAAGATGTTTATTAACAATAACAATACAAAATAGAATGTAACAAGTACACAAATACAATTATATAAGTAAAATGCTTTGCAAGTTTGGTGGAAGGAGTCATGTCACAGTGAGAGAAGTGACATTAAGGCAATATTTGCACTAGACCCTGATGCTCTTTTTATAGCACAAATTAAGAGTTAGAAAGACAAAATAGAGAACACTGTGAATCGCAGCATGATTGAGAAATGAGATGAGAAAACATAGTGCATGTCCTGAGAATGACGGAGAATCCAGTTTAGACTTGTAAAGGGTATTTGAACAAGGAATCTTGTGAGACGATACTGGTAAGATTGTTGGGGGTAATTGTGGAAGATCTTATATGCTGTAATCAGAACAATGATTAGCAAATGGAATACTCTGAAGGTCTTCGAGCAGGGAGCTCTAATACCAAACCTAGCACTGATACAAGGAGACACATGGGAAGGTAATTGTATTATTCTAGTAGTCACATAAGGATATAAAAAAAGAATTTGGTAGGACTCCTTCTTTCTCCTTCTTTGCCTCCTTTTCCAAATTGGTTTATATAATATTGGAATTAATAGTTCTTTAAATGTATGGTAGAATTCACTTGTAAATCCATCTGGCCCTAGGGATTTTTTGCTTAGGGAGTTCATTGATGGTTTGTTCAATTTGTTAATTTTTTTTCTAAGATTGGGTTAAATATTTTATTTCCTCTCCTGTTAAAAAGGGCAATTTATATTTTTATAAATATTCATCCATTTTACTTAGATTGTCAGATTTATTGGCATACAGTTGGGCAAAATAGCTCCTAGTTATTGTTTTAATTTCCTTTTCATTGGTGGTGAATTCATTCTTTTCATTTTTGATACTGGTAATTAGGTTTTTACTTTCTTTTTTTTAAAAAATCAAGTTAACCAAAGGTTTATCTATTCTTTTCCCATAAAACCAGCTCTTAGTTTTATATATTAGTTCAATAGTTTTCTTAATTTCAATTTTATTGATCTCTCCTTTGGTTTTCAGAATTTCTAATTTGTTATTTCATTAGCAATTTTTAATTTGTTCTTTTTCTAGCTTTTTTAACTACATACCCAATCTGCTGATCTCCTCTTTCTCTATTTGATTCATATAAGCATTTAGAAATATAAAATTTTCCCTAAGGACTGCTTTGACTGCATCCCATACATTTTGGTAAATTTAATTGTCATTCTCTTTGATGAAATTATTGCTTCCATGATTTGTTTTTTGACCCACTAATTCTTTAAGATTATTTAGTTTCCAATTAGTTTTTACCATATCTTTCCATGGTCTTTCATTACACATAATTTTTATTGCATCATGATCTGAAAAGGATATATTTAATCTTTCTGCCTTTCTGAGCTGGATTGTGAGGTTTTTATGCCCCAAAACATGGTCATTTTTTTGTGTAGGTGCCATGTACCACTACAAAAAGGGTATATTCCTTTCTATGCCCATTTAATTTTCTCCAGAGGTTTATCATATCTAACTTTTCTAAAATTCTATTCACCTTCCTAGCTTCTTGCTTATTTCGTGGTTAGAGTTATTTACTTCTGAGAGGGGAAAGCTGAGATTTCCCACTAGTATAGTTTTGCTGTCTTTTTCTTCCTGTAAGTCACTTAACTTCTCCTCTAAATATCTAGATGATATACCACTCAGTGCATATATGTGTAGTATTATTATTACTTCATTTTACCTTTTAGCAAGATGTAGTTTCCTTCCTTATCTCTTTTAATAGATCTATTTTCACTTTTGCTTTGTCTGAAATCAAGATGGCTACCCCTGTTTTCTTTTGTTTGTTTTTACTTCAGCTGAAGCATAATATAGTCTGCTCCAGCCTTTTACCTTTACTCTGTGTGTATCTCTCCATGTCAAATATGTTTCCTATAATTTTATTGTAAGATTGCAGGATTCTGGTTTTTAATGCACTCTGCTATTCACTTCCATTTTATGGGAGAGTTCATCCCATTTACTTTCACAGTTATGATTACTGTGTACTTCCCTCCATCCTATTTCCACTGCTCTGCCGTTTATACTTTTCTCTCTCCTTTCAATCCTCCTCACCAATGTTTTGCTTCTGACCACTGCTTCCCTCAACCTGCCTTCCCTCCTATCGGCCCTCCTCCCTTTTCTTTCCCATTTTTCCTCCTACTGCCCTATAGGGTAAGATAAAATTCTATACTCAACTGATTGTGTATGTTATTCCCTCTTTGAGCAAAATCAGATTAAGAGTGAAGTTCAAACAATGCTCAGCCCTTCTCTCTTTTTTCTCCTTAATTGTAATAAGTCTTTTGAGCCTCTTCATGTGATGTAGTTTATCCCTTTCCTCTTCATCTAGTACAATCCTTTTTTTACCCTTTTTTAAAATATCATCATATCAAAGTCAACTTATTCCCATACTCCATGTATATGTATACTCTTTCTAACTGCCCTAATACAAATACAGTTCTCAAGAGTTACGAGTATCATCTTCCTGTGTAGGGATGTAAACAGTTTAACCATATTGAATAACATTTTTTTCTTTCCTGTTTACCTTTTTATGTTTCTCTTAAGTCTTATATTTGAAGATCAAATTTTCTGTTTAGCTCTGGTCTTTTCATTAAAAAATTTTGAAAGTCCCCTATTTCACTGAATGTCCATCTCTTTCCCTGAAAGCTTATGCTCGGTTTTGCTGCATAGTTGATTTTTAGTTGTAATCCTAGCTTCTTTGCCTTCCAAAACATCATATTCCAAGCCCTCCTAATCCAATTTTGCATACATCACACATTGACATCAGCAGCAGCAGCCAGTTGTCCTTTCACTAAATCATGGTATCATTTGTGTAGATGCATGCTTCCTTTTCATCTATTTAGAAGTGATAAAGGGAGGAACTCTAGAAAGAGGGGGTGAATAGATCAGCCTTTGGAAATTATTCCAATGGAGCTGTGAATAGTTGAGCCATAAGAACCACACTAACCTATCTCGGTGCATCCTTTTTTAGATCTACAGTCCCAGAAAGATGTGGCCTAGTGGATAAAATGCTGAGACTGGAATCAGAAAGATCTATGTTTAAATTTCTTTTTTGATATTTACTCATTGTGTTACCCTGGATACATCACTTATCCTGTCCCTTAGGCCCTGAGAACTCTATAATTAAATTATAGACAGGTTGTGATCTGTTGTTATTCCACTGACATTGCAGTTTTTTAAGTTAGTGAAGTAAACCCAGTGTTTTTCATCACTGTCCCTTAATCAATTTCCCATAGCCAGGACCACTTAACTATGACCTTCCTTAGGCTATTAAAACAATCTATTTTATAGACAGAAAAGTATCAGTTAAGACTTCAGATTGATTCCTCTCTGCTCATGTATACAGGTTCCTGTAACCAGTATCTGCCCTTACTCTTTATGACCAACCATCTGATGCACCCAAATTATAATAGCTAAGTCCCTGTCATGTTCCTTTGTGATTCAAATCCTTGTATTAGTTCTTTGACAGTACTCTAATTTTTTAAAGGACTTGTGGAGGGTGGCGGGGAGGAGAACTGATATTGTCCCATGAGTTTTCCTAGAAACTAAAGTCCAATCCTTTAATCCGAATATCCATGGATAGGATCCTACCACCTACTCCTAATCTCCCTTAATGATGATCACTTGCCTGATTCTTTGCTTCCCAATTAGACTGAATGTCACCTGTTGACTATGATATTTATATATTGTTACCTCAGACCTCCCTAAAGCCATCCGCCTGCCTCTAATTTCAAAGTACAAAGTCATTGATGATAAGCCTCATGTGTCCACATGCAAGTCCACCAAATTTTTCACATGGTGCATAGGAACCAGGAATGGCAGTTCTAGGCACACTCACTGAAATGGTGTGTGTGTGTGTGTGTGTGTGTGTGTGTGCATGTATACACATGTATATTGCATATAGTCAGACACTATGTATGAATATATACGAAACCATGATATATTACCAGAACATTACTCTACATACATGTGAACCTCATTCCTTAAACCCTGTATAGACATGTATGTAGTAAGGTACATAGTATATATTACGATATATAATATATGTGTATATTTGTACATTTATAAACATATACACATGTGTCAACATAAGCAGAGACACATGGATGTGTGTGTACATAAAACAGAATCACAGAGTTGGAGCTAGAATGGACCTTAGAGTACATTTTTATTACATAAAGAAACTCAGATCTTTGGACTCCCAATCCAAAGCTCTTATCAATAAGCAAGGCCAATAAAGTTTCTTTTCCCCTTTGCATCTTCAGCTTTATTCTGCTAATGTATAAAATTATACTTCCTTGATCATTTATTTACCTTTTTGTGTTGGTAAGCAAAATGGGCTCCTTAGCACTTAGTTCAACAAGTGCCCTTGAAGAGTTTGGCTTTCGTTTTGAGTAATTCAGTGTATTTCATTGAGCCTTACTAGGTGCTAAGCCTCAGGCCCAAACCCCTATTAGGTGTGGAACCTATGTGGGTGTGGATTGGTGACTGGGGTGGGGCCCAAGGTGAGGCTGGCTAAGGGGAGATGTTAAGTCCAGAGCCATGCCCTATTAGATGTTAACCTAATCTATGTGGATGTGAACCTCCCAGGGTCCTAAGGGAAGGGGCCAACTCAAGAACCAATCATTCAGATGACGTTTGATGATGTCTGAAGCCCTATAGGAAGGGAGGACAGAGCCATTTGTGCAGGGCTCTTGAGATGGTGTTGATGAGGAGACTCTAGGCAGCTGTAACTAAGGAGCCCTCCAGCTTGTAAACCCGGATGCTGAGACTTTGTTGGTAACTATGTATTGGGATTTGAATCAGACAAGGTCTGTCTGTTGATGTTTGTAATTTGTTTGTATTTTATTCTGAAGTTCAGGGTGCTGGCTTTTTCCCCTGAACTAAGTGAATGCTGTCTGTATGCTGGATTAAAGTAAACTTGTCAACCCCTTCACCTTGCTTTCCTTAGTTAAGCAGATCAAAAGAACCTGCGCTGTTGGCAGTTTTCCAGGTGCTGGCTGTGGGTAGATCTTACGCCCCCACAGAAGCTGCTAGCCGGATTGTTGAAACACTTTTACACCATGTAATCATGATCACCAGAGCCCTGAGAACTTGTTTGCTGATTTCTGACCTGTTTGCTTTTCTGCTCATTCTCTAAATATTGTGAATGACTGATCTTCACCACAAGATCTTCCATATTAGAGATGGGTAGAAAAATGAGTGGCCTTTATTTACAGAACTTACTCTTGCTACAGTTTTCACCACTTGTGAAGTAACTTTTCCTTGTACTGCACCCTGTTATGATGGCAAAATGATTTTGAACTTTTGCGGTTGTGGTTGGCATCATCTTCTATCAAAGTGGCTTATGACACACTCATATCAAGAATTAGGTAAATTCTTTAAATATTTCAAAAGTGGATTTCATACATTTAAATGGATTAAAGGTATCCTTCTTAAACAAAATATAAAAGTCGATGTCAATGAGGCAGCATGGATTTCAGAAAGCCCACAAAAAGACTTTCTTTTAAAGTTTAGCTTCCTAGCTCTGAATATACTGACAGGATGTCAGTCAATTTGGAAGCCTTGCCTAAATAGAAAGATAAACCAATAAATTATGATTTTATGCCTTTCCCAAGCATCTCTCATTACAATATAGATGGCGTGTGCCAAATTAAAAACACAAATTACACAAGCTGTTTGTAATGGACAGTGTTAGACAAAAACAATTCTACATTGCAAAGAATATATTAGTTACCAAACTCCTGAGACAAGAATAGAGGATTGCTATGTGCTATGAAAGGATATATATGTTTCAATTTTTTCTAAATATCATCATAATTACATGATCTCAAAAATGGCATTTAAATATAGCTGGAAGCAGAATTTAATATTTTACTACTGACATTTTGTTTCTATCAAGCAGGAAGGAGAAAACTGTACCTAAAAAGGGTGAGGACACTATCCTTGCCCCTGCAGATACAATGAATTTCGGTTGTTACTGTTTACACTTTTCCCTCAAAATTGGAAAATGCATTGGTAACTGTCTGCAAAATGTCAGAGACTTTATTTATTGCCCCCTAGTGGCCTTTACTTGATCTGATACTGACTGAGCACAATTTTGAATAACCTGAGGTAGTAAGAGAGAGCTGGAGTATGAGAAATATGACATCATCTCTTTTTTATGAGATTGAAGAAATTGAGAATTTAAAGGAACTTTTAAAATCAACTAATCCAACCATTTCCCTTTACAGATGAGGAAACCAAAGCTCCCAAGTAAGCTCTTTTCAAGAACTGCTTCCCTTTTCCCATTGGTGGGTTCCTCCTGGAGTCCGGTTGTGGAAGTGGTCCAGGGTAAGCTTCCTTCCTGCTCCTCCTGGCTCCCTCCCTGACTCCCTCTGCTTCAGTCATGGGCCTGGGAAGGGGCCCTTGGACTTCCACCCTGCTCCAATACTTGTCAGCTCCCTCTGGCATGCTATATTCCTCCATTAGAATGTAAGCTTCTTAAAGGTTGGACTGCCTTTCTTTTCCTCTACGTTCAGCACTCAGCACAGTGCCTAAAACAGAGTGAGTGCCTAATAAATGTGTCTTTCCTTCTTTCATCCTCTCCTCTTTTTTCTTCCCTCTCTCTTTCCCTTCCTTCCTTCTTTCCTTCCATGTGATACACATGCAAATATTCACACCAATAGAAAGTAACTAAACTGTTGGGTTTTTTTTTTGTTTGTTTGTTTGCTTTTTAGAACCAAGACAATATTGTAGTCTCACCAGGTCTCAGTGGAAGAAACATAGCTAAGATTATCATCACTCCTACTGCCAAACTGATTTTAATTATCTGCTATAATTCTGAGGACAATGATATACTTTTTACCTGCCTCTTCACTAACAAGAAAATTTGTCCAAAAACAAAAAAAAAAAAGGTTTTGGTTCCAACTTCCTTGGATGACTTTTTTAAAGAACACTAAGCCATCCAAATCATCTTAAAAATATTCTTAATTCAATGAAAGCAAACAAAATTATTGTGGATTAAATTTTTAACAAGGGGTTTTATGATGTGCAATTAGGTATCGATCAAAGTTATAAAGCAGAGAAGTGGTGTCAAGTGTAACATGAGGACTTTTTAAAACACTGGGGGACAATATCAAATCAATGTGGTAACTCTATTTATATAGCCATTTTAAAGAACTTGGTACATTTTTACTAGTTTAGATGATTCATAAGGTTGAGAATTGACATAGCCTTGCTTTTATGATATGTTGTCTGGTCTTGCTTGTTTTTATGCCTTGGATATGTTGCCAAATCATTCATCAGGAGCATGCTCTTAATTATAACATTTTTACTATGGAAGGACAAAATCTGGTTTACAATGATTTACTTTATGACATAGTTTCCAAGTAGACATTTTGGCTAGGTATGAGAACTGCCTCTCTACATTTGAATCCACTAGGAACAACACACGATAACTTTGATCTGCTTCCTGCCACAAAGTAAAGTATTGACTAAGCTTTACCCCCTGGAGTGAAATTCAACACTTATGAATTCAAACAATAATAACTCATAATATATCTAGTGCTTTAAGGATTGAAAAGCATTTTCCTCCCAAGAAGCATGTAAAGTTTTAAAATGACCCTTAATCATGTGCGGTCACCTGCTACATCCCTGCAGTGATGAAAGCAGAGTGGTAGAAGAGGGCAGAGAGAGAGAGCTAAGCACTGTTCAGATTGTAGATAACCCATAAACATTAATTTGCCTGTTGATGCTTGAAACATGATCTCTGTAGTCCAGTGTCCAGAGTCAGGAGGCATCCTACTGGGGAACAAATTCTATAAGTATCATCACTGTCCCTATAAGCCATAACTAAATAGTTGCCTCCTTGGAGGGGCAACTAAAGATGCTGAAAAAGTTGGGTTTAGCTTATGCCCAAAGGCAAGAAGAAACATCATTTCATGGGAAATTTAGGCAGCTCATAATGTGGTCCTCAGTGTAAGTATTTAGAAAAAGACTATCATGAAGACAACTGTAGCTTATATACCAACATCTATTGCAAAGGATATAGAGATAGATAAAATCTGTTTAGAATTTGAAAAGATCTTCCCAAATTAAATCAACTTTTTCTTTCTTTTTTTAACACTAGGTCTCTCTATTTTGCACAGGCTAGAAGGTCAGAGGCCACATATAGACCCGATCTCACAACTGAATGGCTGAGAAACTTTGACCTGCTCCATGTCCAACCTAGGATCCTAGGCCAATTCATCTCTCCTTAGACATCCCTGCGGATTGCCATGGCTTATGGCTCATCATATTGGTGCCATATTTAGTATAGATACACCATCAGCTTTAGCCCTACTATAAGTAAAAACTTCTGAGCTTGTCCTCCACCAGCCGCCCAGTAGCAAAGATCATAAATACGCACCAGTTTTAGCTAAATCAACTTTTATACTTGGCAATTTCAATGCAAAGGTGGACATTGAGGAAAAGTGTTTCCCATATTTTAGAAACATGCTTCAGGAATAAAGAAGGAATATAGTCAATGACCTACAGCTTACAGGGAAATCACATCCCATAAATCAGTAATATTTTCTCTGAGAAACAAATTAGGAGGCACTAAATATGGCAACCAGAAAATAACATCACAATGGAAACTGACTGTGTTTTAATTGACAGAAAATAAATCGTTCTCTACATAGAAGCCATTCCTTACTCTATCTACTGTATAGAATAATACCAATAACTTCTTAGAACAATGTCCAATATAAATACTAAGCTAGAAGAAATAATAAAAATGAGAAAATATGAGACGCAGTTAAAACAAATCCAACGAATTTATTGACTCCAAAAATAGAAAATGAGTGGAGAAACATCTACCAATACATGTATAGCACCTTCATGTAAAGTTTGGACTGTGCTTAAAAAAAGTTGTAACTAAGAGAAAAGAATCTAAAAGCTATCTTTAGCAAGTATTTGACTGAATACTTTGTCAAATAGAGTAATATAGCAGACAAAAGACCCACTAGTTACCAGTTTAATATATACATCTAGTTCATTCTTATGGAGTTAAGAGTTTACAGAGGATACAATAATTATAGCATTAAAACAAACTGCTTCAGTGATGGGGCTTTGGGGCCTTGGAGCAAGCCCAAATCACCTGATGTGGAAGCCTTCTGCTTCTGTGCATTCCCCTCCCACGGGGGTGGCAGAAGCCTCCTTTGAATTATGTGTTGTCAGAACACACTGCACTGGTAAAACTGGGAGACTGGAACAGTCTCAGCCTCTTTCCTCCTGCAACCAGAGGGTCGTGACTACATAGGGTTCACAGGGCACGTGACATGACCTGAACCGCAGATGGGATATCTTCCCCCACCATCTTCACCCAGGTTCCAAGAAATAGGTCTGGGGATATTTGTTTCAATTTTGTCTCATCGTTTTCAGTTTCAGGTGCTGGTAGCCATTCTCACTGGACCTAGAAGCTTGATCCATGATAAGCCTGGGGTCAGTGTTCCATATGGGCTGTTACTAGAGAAGTGGGAATGCCCAAAACCTGAGCCAAAGTGGGGTTCTGGATTTGGAACTGTGCTCTACAGGAACTGTGCTAAGCTGAGAATCTGATTCCCTTCCCCCCCCGCCAAGACCGAGGTGGTATGATGAGGGTTGGAGTAATTAGAGACCATGTGTTGAATGAATAAGCTATTGTTATATTTTTTAATATATACCTCTGAAGCAAATATTACTTTGGAAAAGTTCATCTGTTAGTGGCTAAATGGAACTGCAGTGCAAGAGACCAACCCCAACAATTAAGAGGATACCGCTGGTGAAGGCTAGGCCCATTTGTTAGAGACCTGCGGCCTCAAGGCTATATGTGGCCTTCTGGGTCCTTGCATGCAGCCTTTTGATTGAGTCCAAGTTTTATAGAACAAATCCTTTTATTGAGAGGATTTGTCCTGTGAAATTGGATTCATTCAAAAGGCTGCACTTGAGGACTTAGAGGGCCACATGTGACCTCAAAGCCACAGGTTGCCCATCCCTGGGACATTACTAAGTCTCCCTAAGAGCACCGCAGAGGGGCAATACATAACATGCCTGACCTTCAAGCAGTGGGAGCCAGGGTAGTCAGTGTTATGTTTCATTAGAGAGAGACAACAGTAGAGAAGTAGTTTCATTTGTGGATACGATTTCCAGTTAAGGAAATTTACTTTACCAAAGCAAGTCAGCACCTTCACTGTACCTTAGCACAAGAGAGCTAACCAGGGCACTTTAATTTAGATCACATATCTAACATAATATAACTAGTATGGAACTGAACCAAGTCTTTCTATAGAGGATGGAGAGCTACTATAGGATTAGGGAAGGGCATATTGTCCTGATTTTCACTAAAGAAGATAAAGTCTATAAAATATAAATGAAAGACCTTGCCTTTGATTCCTGGGACAATTCTAGAATGGATTTTTAAAGGAATGGTTAGTAAACATCTTAAAAATGAATGGAGATCACCAAGAACCAGCAAGGTTAGTTGCATTAAGAATCAACCATGATATGGTTTCTCCCATTCATTATAATTCTTCTATGCAACATGACTAATGTGAAAATGTGTTTAATAGGAATGTATGTTTAGAGCCCTTATCAGAATGCATGCCACCTTGGGGATGGAGGGAGAGAAAATTTAAAACTTATGGAAGTGAATGTTGAAAACTAAAAATAAATGAATTAATAAATGGGGGAAAATATAAGAAAAAAACAAAACGTAAAATTTCAATCCTCAAAAATAAAAGAAGAATCAACCATGATAGTAATGATATTGCCTTTTTTGACAGCTACCATGGAGGTAGATGAGGGAGAGGGTAGTGCTAGTACTCTAGATATATCTTGACTAGATTTATGCATGGCATATCACCTAGTCTTGTTAAAATGATGGAGAGATGAGGCATAAGAAATGATAATATGAAGAGGATTCAATTGCTCACATGGTGGTCAGAAAAAGTGGTAAAAGGTACTCTGTGAAAAACTTTAATATTGACTATGAGATGTGGGAAACACTGGCACAGGACCCTCCAGAATGGCATGCCTGTATCAAAGAAGGTGCTGTGCTCCATAAGCAAAGCAGAATTGTAGAAACACAAAGGAAACATGAGCTGAACAAATCCAGAACTGTTTCCCCTCTAAATGTTCTAATGGATCACTTATGCCTGATCTGTGTGTAACCAGAATGGCCTTTGTTTTCTTTGAATGACTCAGCTTACCTCATTGAGCTTCCCTGGACACTGGGGCTTGCTCTTCCGGGGCAGTAAGCCCAGCGACCATGCCAGGAATTAGAGAACTTCCTGTGTGATGAGTCATGGGGCTAGCTGAGGGGAGGTGTGTTAACCTGGTCTACTCTAGTGGGAGGGGCCAAGTCAAGAATCAATGGGCCCTGGTCATTCAGGCGGCGCTTGATGATGTCAAAAACTCTATAAGACAGGAGAGGACAGCTTGAAGACCACTTTTCCTTTTCCGGTTGGAGCCAGAGATGCCTACAGCTGAAGCTGAGCTGCCGGTAGCAGAGCTGACCCACGTGGAGCAAGGAGTGCTGAGCCAGGACTGGAGGCCAGTGGGTAATCTTCTTACCGTAGAGGGGAAGCATGTATACGATTTTGTCTTATACTATCTCGCTTCTCTGGGGCCTCCTGGTTAACCTTGTGAGGCGGACTTATTGGGCCTGGAAGCTTTTGATGAAAATATCAAAATGGGGATGCTGGTTTGTGGGTTTGTTATTGTGGAGTGTAAATACATGCTTTAGTTCTCCTGCCTTCTGCCTAGAGAATTCCCTATATCCTGTGGTTCCGAACCTTTCAGGCACATATGAGATTCTCTTTGAAATCATAAATTCTGCCTTCCTAATATACTGTGGTAGTGCCTTCAAACTCATATTGGACTGAACCGATGGGCAGGGTAAAGTGAACTGAACCAGAAGAATGATTTATACTATAATATTAATATTATTAAAATGGTGAAGAATGAAATAAGCACAACCAGAACAATTTAGATGATAACTATATAAAATCAAACAAACTTTGCAAGCTGGAAGAACTACAATCAATAAAATGACTGTCCATAATGAAATATGCTATCCATTATAAAGAGATAGAATATATATATATATATATATATATATATATATATATATATATATATATATATATGTATAGGTAAAACATTTCTTATACCACATATACAGAGTCAAGGAAAAAAATCCCTTAATGCATGTATACATACATATAAAAAGGAAAGTAAAAGAAAATTAAGATAAATTTCTTGCAAAATTATACTTCTTGTATATTTAAATCTTGTAAAGTTTCTTGTAAAAACAAAATAAAACAAATTTTTTGTAACAAATATCCATAGCCAAGAAAAATAATCCCTTAACAGCTATCTATCTATCTTTTTATTCCCCCAATGGGGTAGGGAAGTTGAAGGGAGAGAAAATTAATTTTGGTTATTATAACTTTTTAATAGGGAAATGGGGATTGCTACAGGGGTGAAAGCAACATATACCTTCAGAAAAGATCATACTACTTAATTCTTCTATATTTTTTACAAGAGACCTCTCACAAAGTAGGAGTAATTTGTAATTATTTGTAATGCAGAAACAAAGCACATGGATATAATTTCGAAGTAATCATCACTTAATGGACTGATGGAAAATGGTATTATATGAAAAGTATTATGTTCTAGGTTCCAATTAAGCAAACTAACTGAATGAATGATTGAATACATAAATGAATGCATGGAAGACTTACTTTGAAGAAACATTCTAATGGGAAAAAACAATACAAATTTTCAGCTCTAAATTAGATGAAAATGTTCTATGTTCTTTAAAGTATAGTAGAAAATCAGATGGTAATTTATCTCATGTCATGTACACTGACAAAATCAGGTAAGTTGCTGATTTTGAATCATTTGTAATTGTCATAAACTTTGGTGGTGAAAACTTTCTTTTCTGGGTATTCATTAGCTTTAACCTAAGTTGTGGTGGTGTGAAATTCTAATAGAAATGGGGGTCTGTAATCGAAACTTAGGATACCCTGCAGGTCACACTTTAACTTAGTTTTACCTTTGTTCTATTGCATTGTTATGTTGTTAAATATTTCCTAATTGCATTTTTATCTAGATCAGGCAGCACTCAGTAGTGTTGAATGATGATGAATGCTTGGACTAAGCTGCTGATATTAAATTTAATTAAATATTTGTTCTAGTATTTGGAAGAGATGACATTCTATGTATGTCTTGTGCAGGAGTTCTTTATTATCAACCAAAAGTCTGGGGGAAAAGGTGAGTAGTATGTGAATAGATTGAAAGTAAAAAAAAATATTTTGAAATCTCACTTCCAAGTAATTTCATTAGCTTTTATTGAAAACCTATTATACCAAGTCCCTATGCTAGGTGCTGATGGTACAGGAATAAAAATATAAAACAATTCCTGTTCTCAGAAGCTTACATTGTGGGGAGCTATTTTCCTATTGGTATTCATGGTAGGAATTATAGGAGTTACATATTATCTAGTTCTACCCTCTGATTTTATTATTGAACGACTGAAGCCGGAAAAGTTGAGTGACTTGCTTGAGGTCATAGAAGTAGTAAGGTGGCAGAGTCAAGGGATTAATATAAAGATTAACAAAGTATTTTATTGCATTATAATATAATATAATATAATATATATATTATATATAATATATATAATATATATATTATATTATATATAATATATATTATATTATATTATATATAATATATATAATATATAATATTATATATAATATATATATAATATATATAATATATAATATATATATAATATATAATATAATATAATATATAATATAATATAATATATATAATATATAATATATAATATAATATAATATAATATAATAAAATTGCAATATAATAAAATATTACATGAAATATATTATTTCAGTTATTATTTTTTCCTTCAGATATTAAAGAAAAACATAGCATCAACTCTGGAGAAATGGTTGCAATCACTTTTTATAAGACCTATAGTTATCTTCTTTCCTTCCAGTTTATCCATCAATTTGCTTTTGTGATTTGCACCAAATCCAATATTTAGATTGGGATATAGTTACTCTATTTACCTATGGTAAATGCAAAATAAACATTATATATAGAAATGAAAATGCATGTTTCACTTACCCACGTAAATGAAAAATAACCTAGGAATGTTTATTAGCACTGTCTTTATACATAACCACCAAATGATTAAAGTCAGTGGAATTCCATTGGGCTTTGTAATTCACAGCCCACTAAACAACACTGTTGAAAAGTACATACATTTTTATGGAATGTGGCCCTCAAGCAATATGTCATTGA
The DNA here is from genome assembly GCF_011100635.1 of Trichosurus vulpecula. Taxonomy (NCBI): domain Eukaryota; kingdom Metazoa; phylum Chordata; class Mammalia; order Diprotodontia; family Phalangeridae; genus Trichosurus; species Trichosurus vulpecula. The sequence continues at coordinate 236,265,448 of NC_050576.1, forward strand.
TCTATGTTCAATCTTGCTATAATAGTCAATTTAAAAATCAATTAAGCCGAAGTTATTTACAAGCAAAAATGTGTTATATCTTATGAACAGAAAAAATATGAAGAATGCAAAAGATGTGGATATAATTGAAAAAGGAATATGGTAAAAATGACTAAAACTCACACCTAATCAAAACCTCTCTTTTTCTTTTGTTATGGGGTGGTGGGTTGTGGGGCATCAATTATTGTTTAAATTTGAATAAGTAGTTTAGGCCTTCTATGCTTTGGACTCTTCTCCTGGAATGATGATATATATCAAGTTCTCTATATTTTATCTATGTCATAACCTTAATGAACTGTTAATAATCCTTTACCGCCAAAATGAATTCTATATTTTGACTTTGTCATTTTATTTGCCATGTCTATTATTGTAGACCAGTTGTACAATTCAAATCAACCCATAATGCATAACGAATTCAACTCAGGAAACATTGACTTCAGGTTAGGAAAGATTAGTCTGCAACATTCTCATATATATTATTTGGGCTGTATGTCTAATATGACTGACACAGAGAAGGGACTTAGTTTCTACCAAAGACTTGAATAGCTTAGTTTGATCATTGGATTCTCTGTGTTTGCTTTCATCTGGATAAGGCCCAGAGAAATGAATCATTTGTGACAGTACTTAGAAGGAATGGATCCACTTCACTAATGAGATAGAAAAAGTTAGACTCAGGAGTGTTACATAACTTTTGCTTATTCACACCATCAGGAAGAAACAAGGGATACTGCATCTACATTTAACTTTGAAATTCATAACATCAAATTCAATAAACATTGATAAGGTGCCTAGAGTATGTAAACCACTCTGTTAGATTCTGAAAAGAAAAAGAGAAAACACTAAGGAAAGATAGAGGCCTTGCCCCCATGAAGCACACAGTCTAGTCAGTAGGATATATGGAATACACAAAAGCAAGGCTTTGATTATTTCAGTAGAACTGTGATCTCATCCATAGGGTATTCCTTCCAGTGATAAAACTCCCATTGCCCAAGCATCCTAAATGCATCTTTTCCAAGTCTTCATATAAATATTCAACATTGGCCTAAAAATCTTTCTCCAGAGCCTTTCATACCCTGTGCATAACAATGGAACTCTCAGCCCAGCTGTCCATAGCCTTTTCCTCTCTCTTTTCATAACTGGTACCTCTCTCCTTTTCTAATTAGACATCTTATATTATTTTTCTTTTACCACTTCCCTGTGGAATATTTTGTAGGTAAATGACTGCTGTCTGCCATGTGCCTCATCACTATTCTTTGGATGAGTGACCCTCGACTTAGAATGTTCAGAGATTGCACTCAGTCAGACACATCACCTCACCAGAATCATACTTTTATTAAAAGGTTAGACTTTTTTTCTGGGAGAAGCATGGGCTCATATAAAGAACTGCCCCCAAAGCAAACCAGTCTTCTATCCTTTTTCTAGTCATAGAAGGCCTAAACTACTTACTCAAATTTAAACAATTGATGCCCCCCAATAACCCCATAAAAAAAGAAAAAGAGAGGTTTTGATTAGGTGTGAGTTTTAGTCATTTTTACCATATTCCTTTTTCTATATAAGTAGTGAGGTGGTTCATTGGCTAGAATTTTGAACCTGGAGACAGAAGACCCAAGTTCAAATCCAGCCTCAGATACTTCCTAGTTATGTGACTCTGGGCAAGTCATGTACGCTGCTACTTTTTAATTAGTTGCAAAAAAAATCAAAGTGATAATAGCAATAACTTCACAGGTTTATTGTGAGGATCAAATGAGATAATATTTATAAAGCACATAGCACAGTCCCTGAAACATAGGCTCTTATTAAAGGTTTTTTTTTTTCCTTTCCCTGTTCAATTTCCAATCAATCAATAAACATTTATTAAGCACCTACTGTATGGCAGGCACTGTGCTAAGCACTGGGGATAGAAAAAAGAGGCAAAACACAGGTCCTGCCCTCAAGGAACATACAATGTGACAATGAGACAACATACAAAACACTATCTACAAAGTGATATACAGGATAAAGAGAAGGTCACAGAGAGAAGGTAATGCAAATTTGAACCTATCCCATTATTCCTCCGCCATGTCTGTCCTAGATGTATCAATGGTCTAGATAATTCTATGAGTGGTCATCTAACTGCATATCATTGTGAAAAATAGGCATTCACTGGGTGGGGAGGGGTTGTGTGAATACTCAGAAATATTATGAATGATTATGAATCTCATTGAAGAGTCTCCACAATGTTCTGATGATTTATACCAACAGCACATCAATCTAGAAACAGCAACACCTGTGCAATCTCAGGAAGCAGATAGAATATACCTCTTTGTAGCTTGTATAAAGAAAGAATCCCTTTTGCATTCACTGGTAGCTTTGGAGAGTGCAGTTTCAATTGAATGATGTAATAAGAGCCAGATTTCAAGGAGTTTAGAAGACAGTGAGAGGAGAATCTGACTGTTCATTTCATCTGTGCTTTCTATAAAGTCATTTCTATTCCTCATGTAGAACATCAGATTCTATGATGTCAGAGTCCAAATTTGCTGTATCTGTTGTAGTTGGAGAAGATTATAAGTATCCTTAAGCATTTTTACCCATTTCTCTTCTCTTTGTTGTCCTCCATCCATTTTCATCCTATGAAAAATGCTTCATTATAATGTTTGGAAAATATTATTTTGCAGCTTAAATTTAACTTTGTGTGATTAGAGATTATCTGTACCTAGAATGCCATCCTGACACCTAGGTCAGTAACTCTGTAGGAATGTTGAAGATGGCTAGGAAGAATTTTAGATTCCTCCAGTTCTGGATCCACCCCAAATATTTATGTTTTGGGTCTACAAGACCTGGGTCTTGTTTAGCGTCCACTTATTTGGGATCCACCCAAGGTTGTGTTTTGGTTTCCAACCAAATTTTATTGAATGTTTCCATTTACTGATATCCATCTCAAACTACTTTGTTTATAAACTGTAAGATTGCATAATTGTGTACCTTTTATTCTTGTGTTCTTAATCAACATATATGATGTAAACTTTCCAGACCCTGGAAGAAAGGGAACCTCATTTCTACAAAACGATCTAGTAAATTTCTTTCTAAAACAATTTCAGATATTGGAGTTTGTTCTTGTGAACAATCCTTAAACAACCTCAATGCTATCTAGATGAGTTGGTTCTCTCATCAAGCTCTCTGCAGACTTGTTTTTAACCACCATTTATTGCTACCTTGTAAAAAGGTAATTATTCTTCTAAATGTTTTCCAACTTCCTCTTTGAGATTTTACAAACAATTTTAATTCTAAACTAGTATTGCCTTTTACTAGCCTACTGCACTAAGGAGCTCAGGGGTTTGCTTACAAAAGGAGTTTCTAGGCTACTGGTATCCTTGTTATTGCACTTGGTTACAATGGAGAACTTCTTTCAGGAACATTTTAATGACTGTTCTTTTATTCATCTCTCATTTTTTGGTATAATCAGGTTGTGTTTTTTTTCCTTAATATTTTATTATTTATTTAATATTTTTAGTTTTCAGCATTGATTTCCACAAAATTTTGAATTACAAATTTTCTCCCCATTTCCGCCCTCCCCCACCACTCCAAGATGGCATATATTCTGATCTCCCCATTCCCCAGTCAACCGTCCCTTCTGTCATCCCATGTCCCCCCGTCCCATTTTCCCTTTCTGTCTTGTAGGGCAAGATAGAGTTCTATTCCCAATTGCCTGTATATCTTATTTCACAGTTGCATGCAAAAACATTTTTTTTGAACATCTGCTTTTAAAACTTTGAGTTCCAAATTCTCTCCCCTCTTCTGTCCCCACCCACCCTCTCTAAAGAGGCAAGCAATTCAACATAGGTCACATGTGTATCATTATGCAAAACCCTTCCACAATATTCATGTTTTGAAAGACTATATTTTGCTCCCTCCTATCCTGTCCTCCTTTATTCAATTTTCTCCCTTGACCCTGTCCCTTTTCAAAAGTGTTTTCTTTTGATTACCTCTTCGCCCTATCTGCCCTTCCTTCTATTATCCCCCCTTTTTTACCCCTTCCTCCTTCTTTCCTGTGGGGTAAGATACTCAATTGAGTGTGTATGTTATTCTCTCCTCAAGTCAAATCCAATAAGAGCAATATTCACTCATTCCCCCTTCCAACAGAACTGCGTTTTCTTGCCACTTTTATGTGAGATAACTGACCCAATTGTATCTCTCCCTTTCTCCCTCTCTCAATATATTCCTCTCTCATCCCTTCATTTTATTTTCTTAGATATCAACCCTTCATATTCAACTCACCCTGTGCGCCCTCTGTCTATATATATGTTATATATATGTGTATATATATATATATATATATATATATATATATATATATATATATATGGAGTATATTCCCTTCAGCTATCCTAATACAGAGGTCTCATGAATTACACACATCATCTTTCCATGCAGGATTGAAAACAAAACAGTTCAGCTTTAGTAAATCCCTTGTGATTTCTCTTTCTTGTTTACCTTTTCATGCTTCTCCTGAATCTTGTGTTTGAAAGTCAAATTTTCTATTCAGCTCTGGTCTTTTCACTGAGAAAGCTTAAAAGTCCTTTATTTTATTGAAAGACTATATTTTGCCTTGGAGCATGACACTCAATTTTGCTGAGCAGGTGATTCTTGGTTTTAATCCTAGCTCCATTGACCTCTGGAATATTATATTCCAAGCCCTTTGATCCCTTAATGTAGAAGCTGCTAGATTTTGTGCTATCCTTATTGTGTTTCCACAATGCTCAAATTGTTTCTTTCTGGCTCCTTGCAGTATTTTCTCCTTGATCTGGGAGCTCTAGAATTTGGCAACAATATTCCTAGGAGTTTTCTTTTAGGGACCTTTTTCAGGAGGTCATCAGTAGATTCTTTCAATTTCTATTTTACCCTCTGGCTATAGAATATCAGGGCAGTTTTCTTTGATAATTTCTTGAAAGATGATATCTAGGCTCTTTTTTTGATCACAGCTTTCAGGTAGTCCACTAATTTTTAAATTATCTCTCCGGGATCTGTTTTCTAGGTCAATGGTTTTTCCAATGAGATATTTCACATTTTCTTCTGTTTTTTCATTCCTTTGGTTCTGTTTTATAATATCTTGGGTTCTCATAAAGTCACTAGCTTCCACTTGCTCCAATCTAATTTTTAAGTTAGTATTTTCTTCAGTGGTCTTTTGGGCTCCCTTTTCCATTTGGTTAATTCTGCCAAGGCATTCTTCTCATTGGCTTTTTGGAGCTCTTTTGTCATTTGAGTTAGTCTATTTTTTAAGGTGTTATTTTCTTCAGTATCTCTTCAGGTGTCTTTTAGCAAGTCATTGTCTTGTTTTTCATGGTGTTCTCACATCACTCTCATTTCTCTTCCCAATTTTTCCTCTACTTTTCTTACTTGCTTTTCCAAATCCTTTTTGAGGTCTTCCATGGCCTGAGACCAGTTCATGTTTTTCTTGGAGGCTTTTGATATAGGCTCTTTGACCTTGTTGACTTCTTCTGGCTTTGTGTTTTGATTTCTTCATCTCCAAAAAAAGATTCCAAAATCTGAGACTGAATCTGAGTCTGTTTTCACTGCCTGGCCATGTTCCCAGCCAACTACTTGACCCTTGAGCTTTTTGTCAGGATACGATTGCTTGTAGAGAGTACTTCGTCCCAATCTTGAGGGGCTACACTGCAATTTTCAGAGCCACTTCTACACAGCAAGCTCTGCCACACCACTGTTCCTTCTCCCCCAAGAACTGCCAACCAGAATTGCAGCCCAGATCCAGGCAGGGCAAAGCAGGCTTGGCACTCCTGCTCTAATCTGCAGCTTAATTCCTCCCACCAGGTGAGCCTGGGGCTTGAAGCAACTGCAGGTGTAGCTCTGGAAGCAGCCTCAGAGCTGCACCACCTCTGTGCTCCCTCCCCAGGGTGGTGGCCGAACCTCGAACTCCTTTCACTCTGTCCTAGAAGCTTTTCCCAATAACCCTCTCTGTTGTCTTTGGCGTTTGTAGGTTGAGATGTCTGGTAACTGCCACAGACAATGATTCAGGGCCCTATGGCCTATTCTGCCTGGCTCCTGGTCTGGTTGGTCCTGGTGTGGCTGACGCGGAGCTCTGCTCCACTATGCTCCCAGCTCCGTGCAATAGAGCCTTCTCAGCGACCATCCAGGCTGTCCTGGGCTGGAGCCCTGCTTCCCTCTGCTCTTTCATGGGTTCTGCATATGTGGAATTTGTTCAAAGCCATTTTTGTAGGTGTTTGGAAGGAACTGGGGGAGAGCTTAAGCAAGTCCCTGCTTTCCAGCCACCATCTTGGCTCCGCCCCACTACCCAGCTTGTTTTAAATAGGTATGGTTGGAGTTGTTTCATTTGCATACTATTCCTATTCTTTCCTCTAATTTGGTATTGATTTTAAGTTTTTGCTTTAACATGTCAGTGATCTGACTTTGTTTAAACAATTGATTCAAAAATGACTCTTACATAGCTAACTAGTCACTCCTGTCAGTTTTTTGAATTTCAATTCACTACATGTTTAGCATCACAACCCACTTGAAAAGAAAGTATTCATGATAGGCATGAGGCTCCCTGATAGTTGACAGGCCTTTGGTCTCTTTTTTTTTTTAATTTCCAAATACTTTTCAGCATATTTTCTCTGTATCCTCTTATGCTCATTTCTCCATTGAACTCACAGAATATTAAATTATATGTTGGTTTGTTTTGGAGGGTCTTATTTCTCCATCTCCTAATCGTTTGTAACATCGGTGCATATACTATAACTTTTTATGGGGATCTTTTTTTTGGTAAATATTTAGTATGATCACTGCGATATGAGATGACCGTATGTCCCATGAAATGATGCTTGAAATAACTATAATACAAAGTAACATGTAGGTTCATGAGAGGTATAGAGTGCTTTCTGTGCGAAGTCTGAAAGAAGAAAGACATGACTAGAGTGATCAAGGAAATTTTCATGGAGACAGATGCAAAGGAAGTAACAATAAGTAATAGCATAAATCGCTGAAGATTTGTAGATGACGAAACACAAACCAAGGGATGCTAACTTACTTGCCCAAGGTCACCAGGGCCCCACATCAAATGTGAGATCTGAAGGCAGCACTGCTAATTTTAGAGCCAGTTTTCTTTCCACGATGCCATTTTTCTTCCTTAAAGGCTCCTTTCAGATCAAAGAAATTAGGCTTCCAAGGTTATTTAAGAACACGGTAGATGGGGAAGGAAGAAGGGTCTGCAGAAAACCACTTGAGCAAAGGCAACGAGAATGTATGGCTCAAAAACAAGGAAGGTGGTCAGAAGAAATATACTCCTGAAAATCCCTTGCACAGGCAATTATTGGATGGACTACAAAGTTTCTGTGCTCCCTTTTATTACCAGTTTTAAGATGCCAGGAAATAAGTAGTTCATGAATACATTCAAAGACACTGAAGCTGACCAAAAAAAAAAAAAAAAGATCCATTTATTCAAAAAGGTGGCATTAAGAATTTCATTTAATGGTGTCAGATTAAATAAATACACTTTACAAGGGAAAAACAATTACATCAAAATTGGTTTCAGTACCTAGCAAGAACAATACTCCTCCCAATGAGGTACACCAACCTGACAGATTTCCTTTGTTTGAAATCAACGTATTTAAATAAGGCACAATTAAAGCTACTAATTTTTTGTTTCCCTGCATCTGGTGCTATGCAGGGGTATTTCTTTGCCTGGAAAATAATTTTTGATGATCATACAAAGACTGAAAAAGATCTATTAAAGACCAACAAGCCAACCACTGGTATTTACAATGCAGAAGACACATGAAATATATATGTGGTTATTCCCCACTAAGGAAATTTCAGAACTACTTGGGAAAGCACAAGGAAGGTGAGAAGTAGGACACTGAGAGCAATAGAAGACAGGACAGAATTAAGTACTGAATGATGTGTCACCATTGACTTTGGATGCAATATGTTTCAGTCAACTGGCCTCCTTGTTGTTTCACACACAGTCAATCTCCCACTTGTATGCCTTTGTGCAGACTGTCCCACACGGCTGAAAAATCCTCAGTGTTCACATTCCGTCGTAGAGGCCCTATCTCCTTTCAAAGCTCAGGTCACATTCTACCTTATGAAAGAATTTTTTTTTCTTTTTAAGTGATTTCTAAAAATTAGAAAAAAAGTTAGTATCCTTTATTTATATTTCTTTTAATATACAAAATACTATATTTACGCTCTGATACCATCACCACTTTAGTACAGCCCCCCATCCCCTTACCTCTGGACTATCCCAATGGCCTGCTGGTAGATCTGCCTGCCTCAAATCTCTCCCCATTCCAATTTATCCTCCATTCAAGCATTAAAGTGATTTTCCTAAAGCACAGGTCCAATTATGTTACACACACACACACACACACACACACACACAAACTGGTGTCTTCTTTTTGCCTGCAGGAGCATGTACAAAATGCTTTGTTTGGCATTCAAAGTCCTTCTCTATCTGGCCCCCTCCTACCCATGTTATGTCCTTCTTGTAGAAGTTAAGCTCCATGAGGGCAGGGCCTGTCTCATTTTTTATTCCCCTTTGCTCTCCTAGTGAATGCAAAATGGCAAGGGCTTCCCAGATGCTAGCTGAATTAAATAATTCAGAAAAGGGAAAGATCCATAGGAACTAATGAAGGAAGGCATTATGAAGAAAGTCAGATGTAACTGAACTCAGTCTTGAAGAATAGGCAGGTTTTCAGATGAGGAAGTGAAAGCCCCTCAGACTCTATAAGGCAGAAAACTAAGCTATATAAGCAATACATAAAGTCTTTTCCAATGGCCAAATTCTGCATCTTACTGGGTATTCTCCATCTTTTTAAATATATTCACATTGGAAAAAACATTCCAAGTGAAGGTACCATTTGCTCTTCAGAGGTTCATTATTTAATTACACAGTCATTTAATGACTGGCACCGTACTAGGCATTATGAGGGAGACAAAAGGCATCATACAAATGGCAGCTGTCTTAAACCTAATATTCCTGTGGAAGAGAAAAATCAGGGAAACAATGAGAGAAGGAGAGAGTCGGGGAGAGAGAGAGAGAGAGCGCGCGCGTGAGAGAGAGAGAGAGCGCGCGCGAGAGAGAGCTCAATTGGCCATAGTGGAAGGTTCAGGCCTGATGCTTCTCCCACTGGCTCCTCTTTTAGGACATTGTACTTTTTTGACCAAGAATATTACTAAAAGGTGGGTAGTTAAAAGGAAGATAATCTGAATGATCCTTGGACAATGGAGAGCTGGTGGTATTGATTAACAGAGAATAGCATTTAAAATGACTATCGCAGATGAGTTTTTCTGGAGTTTCAGGATCTTGAGCAGACCACATATGAGAATAAGTGTTTGTTTTTTCATCATTTCAGACCCACATTGTACTATTCATTCTTATGGTTTTGCATTTATCCCATTATCCTAAAACTAACTAGCCCAAAGAAATAATCTTATGTCGATCAAGTCATCATGATGTATAGGAAAATATTTTTTGGCTCGTAAAGCTTATTCCTAGAATCTCAGAATGTTAGAGCCAGAAGACCACTTCCAGGTCACAAGCCTAACCTCTCAGGAGAGAAATGAGGTTAACAGATTTTCCTAAGTAGCTGATTAATGGCAAAGCCCCGATGAAAACCCAGTCCTCTATTGTGGGCCCTCTTCTGTATTCTAGACAGTTTCCATTTTGGCAATTTCATACACTCCATTGGTTTCACTGATAACGCCTATGCAAATCTCTATCTGCATCCTTTATCTCTCTCCTGAACTGTGATCCTTTCCTTTATTTACAGCTGCCAACTGGACCAGAAAGACTAACTGACATCTCCAACCTCAGTATGTCCCCAACTGAACACCTGTCCTGCTTCCCCAAAACTGCTCTAGGACTTATCCTGCATCCCTCAATATTACTCACCCCCATATCCAAGCTGTTGCCTAGGCCTGTCCATTTAATGTTGGCAACATCTCTCAAATACATCCCTTCTCTCCCCCGAAACTATCACCACTTTGGTGCACCACCTCATCCCCTCACCTCTGGACTATCCTAATGGTCTGCTGGTGGATCTGCCTGCCTCAAGTCTCTCTCCATTCCAGTCTATCCTCCACTCAGACATTAAAGTGATTTTCCTAAAGCACAGGTCCAATTATGTCACACACACACACACACACACACACACACACACACACACACACACACATACACACACACACCTGGAAACTGGTGTCTTCTTTTTGCCTGCAGGAGCAAATACAAAATGCTTTGTTTGGCATTCAAAGTCCTTCCTAATCTGGCCCCCTCTTACCTTTCTGGTCTTCTTACACCTTGCTCTTGGACACATACTCTTTGATCTAGTGACACCGGCCTCCTGGCTGTTCCAAAAACCAGACACTCCATCTCTCAGCTCTGTCATTTTCTCTGGCTGTCCCCCATCACTGAAACCCTCTCCCTCTTCTGTTCTGACTACTGACCTGACTGGATTCCTTTAAGTACCAACTAAAATCTCACCTTTCACAGAAAGCTTTTCCCCAACCTCTCTTAATTCCAGTGCCTTCCCTCTAATTATTCTCTATTTATCTTCTGCATAAATTGCTTCATATATATTTATTTGCATGTCATCTCCCCTTTTGGATCATAAACTGTTTGAGGGCAGGTACTGCCTTTGCCTCTTTTTTTATAGTCCCAACATTTAGCATAGTGTGGCACATAATAGATGCCTAATAAATGTTTATTGATTGAGTGATTGATTGCTCTTCTTCCTAACTTTCTTATTTATATTGATGGTGCCAATATATAAACATTCCGTACAACCAATAAAAAACGTGAAAAGTTCCTGCCTTATGCACAGCACCATTGTGGGTGCCGTGGGAGACAGAAAGTTTAGGGGGAAAAAAAAAAACCAACCAACAAAGTACCTTCCAGGAGCCTGTAGTATAGTATGAATGAATAGTAGTAGAATATGACAATAATATGGATAGTAATGGTATACAATATTATTTGATAAGTGCATTAGAATTAACAAAGTGCTATGTAACTGATTTTTAATGGAGAGAGAGGGAGAATGAGTGAGAGAGTGTGTGTGTGTGTGTGTGTGTGTGTGTGTGTGTGTGTGTGTAAGACAAGGAGACTAACAAGAATGTTAATACAATACTCTAGCCCTGCAACATCCTGATAGCATTGTACAAGAAGAGTGGTATATATGAGAGATGTTACAAAAGTGAGATCAACACATAAGTTTCTCCCATTCAAAGGGATTATGTTACATTTAGAGGAAAAACTGAGCATCAATCAGAAAGGGAAAGCCATGGAGAACTATGTGGCCAACATGAAAGCTGCCAAGGGATTACAGCCATTGATCAACAGAAGTGAATTTGAAATCCAAGATGGCAGCAACATGAGGCTGTTGGAACTCATCCAGGACTGCTGATATTGGCCATCACCTATTATAGTCCCAAGATTGTAACTCTTCATTCCCTTCTTTCCTTTTCCCGTGTCTTTACCAAGAAGATTGAGCCTAAAATTTAGCTCCAGATTAGATTAGGAGGTTTACCCTTGCTTTGTAAAATTATATGTTTACCTTTTTGTGTTTAAACATATGGCCAAATGTGATAAAGTCATTAACCACCTACATTGCTAATGTGTGACTGTCATTGTTCAATGCAGCACTGAGAGGAGGTGCTTGAGGAACCCCTAGGAAGAGAGAAAAGAAAGATCATAAAATGTAGAGAACTGAGTGTCTCCCCCCTCCACACCCCCAAGGATACTATCTCTTCCTGGCTTCCAGAGTTGTGAGATTATCATTCATTTATATTACAACTTTCTAGGACAAAAAGGATATTTTAATTAGGGATTTTCTAGATAAATGAGTCATAAGCAGTAGATATGGCTAGCTAACCATCTGGGTTGTCCTTAAGGCTGAATCTGCCCTTTTCTTTGGTTTTTAAAAGGAAAGTCACTCCTCCAGAGGGAAGGACTACATAGAAAATCAAACCGAACAGGGGAAGGGTAATAGACCCGTCATTTCTGTGGGACTTTCTGTGCATGAATCCTCAGTTGTAAAATGAGGGATGTGTGAGCTAAATAAAATGTGAAGACTTCACAGGGAAGATATGTATAAATATATATCTATATCTATACTAAGAAATGTTTAAAAATTGAGAAATAGGGAAATAGGGAAGTGCAAAAATTCTGAGGCCGTGAGGGTCTGATGGCTCAGCCTCCAGGAAAGTTTACCCTGAAACTTTTTGTTCTTTCTTCTGGTTCTGGTTTAAAGATTTGCTCAGTAAGAATAGGGTCACTGTGACCTGCTTTCCTTTACTGTAAAAGTACTGTAAAAGAATGGAGAGGGTCTCCCCCTTCCCTTATCCTATTCTCCTTCTTTAGATTTATAGATGTTACCTCAGTTGTAATCATTAACTAAGAGAATGGGAATTGGAGTTTCTGTGCCTCGATTTCCTAGTTCTTTGTCTAGCTTTCCTGCTCAGATTGTAAGCCCGCCTCCCAGCCAATGGTGAGAAGGATCAGAGATGGGCAGGAATTCTCTTGTGTTAGGTATAATTGTTGGTGCTTTGCCTTTTGTAAGGCACCTCCCTTGCTAGATCTGTTCTGGCAGAGGATGCCCTATTCTAGAGAAGTGAATAAAATTTATTTCTGTTCCCACCCTGAGATGGCTCCTTATTATAAATTAACTTTTTAATTGGTGAGGGTCTTTCATCCCACACAAGCGAGATAGGCTGGTGGTGGACTAAATGACCACTAGGGCCCCTTCATGCTTTAAATTTACCACACACACACACACACACACACACACACACACACAAAACGAAAAAGTGGGAAATGAGAGGTCTACATGTGACTGTATGAGTGACTGACAACCCTGACCTCCTCTTCAGCTCAATAAAATCAATCCATGCCTCCAGTTAGAGCAATAGCAAGGCTCCTCTGGGGAGTCAGGTGAATAAAGTCAGTTGTTCATAAAACTTCCAATATCTTACTTTTAGCTTAAACTTTTCAGTGATGTAACAAGGTCAACAGAATGATGGGGTGGTGAGATGTGGACCCCTAAAAGGAAAAGACAATGTCTTTGAAAGCAACTCAGTCCCTGAATTTTCCCATACTTTTCAGCAGCCCAGCCCAGCTTGATCACCTGATTAAGTAAGCAAATTAGCTTACCTGACATTCCTTTCACTGTTCTCTAGGCCCACCCCTGACTCCTGCATAAACCCACCACTCCTTAATCCCATCTAGATCACCCAATTAGTCTAGTGCATAGTCCTTTCACAGCTAGCACCTGGCTCCACCTGGACTACTCAGCACTCCTTAATCTCATCTAGATCTTTTCACTGTTCTTTTTGCATATAAGCATAGGGGTCACCCCCATTAAGTTGCAGATTCCACAAATCCTTTCACTGTCCTTTTTGTATATAAGCATCAGCCCCAATTAAGTTTCTGGCCCAGTAGGAACCCAGCCTGCCCCTATTGGCTTTACAATAAACCTTTCCATTTGACCAGAAGTGAGTAAATTCATTCTAGGCAGACACTGCCCTTTACTCCAACATTTCAGGCTTCCCAGAACCCTAACCCACATCAGAGCTACCTCCTATTAGTCAAGGATTGAGTGTATTTCTGCCCAGTGTTTAAAATTTTTAAGCACCCAGTACCTTCTGTTCTACATTCTCTGGAGTTTTGTTTCCATTGAGTACCAATATATTAGAAACCATTCTTTTCTAGTGTTTCCAGGGATCTCACTTTGAGCACCCCTGGGTAAATGAGACTTTGAAGAACACTAAGGGAACCTGTCCTTCAAGCTAAGAGCAAAAATACCCAAATGGGAAGGTCACAGATTTGATTCTGAATACTAATTGCCTTTGTATTTTAATGGCTTGTGTTCATATTATGCTCCTCAAATTCTTTGTCACATTTGTTTCTGTATCTTTGAACTTTTGGGGTTTTAATTAATCTCACTCATACTATTAGTTGACTATGAGTCAAAGTACCTGGGCTCAAATCCCAGCTTAGAGTCTAGGTGACCCTCTTTGCCTGCCTCCAGCTATAAAAGGAGGGAGGTAGGGTGGAGTGGGACGAAGTGACCACTATGGTCCCTTAAGGCTTTAAATGTACAAGCCTATGGCCCTAAATTATCAAGTTGTGGTGACTGGGAAGGGTGGCTAGAGATTCCTTTCCCGGCAAATAACCTAGTTCCCAGGATAGCAGAGCCAAGCAGAGAGAAAGTGGTGATAAAGGAGCTTTTATTTGGATTCAATCCAGATCAGAACAGGACCAGACTCCTCCAACAGCCAAGTCACCTTTGCTCTGAGTTGTAAATGGGTACTTTCTCCAGGGTTTTACTGCAAGTGTCTTTTTGTTTTTATGTATCTGGGTGGGGATGGAGAGGCCTCACAGACCAGTAAGATAAAATGACCAGGCATAGTCAGCTGCTCTCCACTGACCTCAATATAACCCACAGAATTTTGCTTCAGGGGTGATTCCAGATAGAGAATCTTGTCTCCAATCTGGGTCAAATGTCCCTTCAACAGCCCAACTCACCAGATATCTCACACAAGAGGGTAAGAAAAAAGGAAGGAGCTTGAGGGTGGAGGTGTTAGTGACCTCAAGATTCAAGGCTCTCACCCAGTCCTTAGGTGTATTGTCTGATTAAGATCATATACATTTCTATAAAAGCAAATACAAAGCAGAAGAATGTAGACACAGAAACTCAAGAAAAGTCAAAATGGGCAATAACTAGACTCCCCAGAGCTACACTGAGTGATCACCATAAGATCTTAGCAGGGTCTTTCTGATGTTCCCTAGTAGCAATAGCAACACAGGAGACACAGTCACGAGGAACACCAGGCCAAAGGTCTCTGCTTGCCCTTCTTGTATATTCTGCCACAGAGCAGGAAGACAGGCCGATGTCCTCATTAGGACTAGTGGCAGCAGCTGCTACCTCCCTGACTGAAACAGACAGAACAGCTGGAAGCAGCTACAGGGCCCTTGCACCGTGGCATTTATTTCGTCTCTGACTTGAAGACTGGATTTTTTTTCTTTCTTGCAGTGTGATCAGTGTAATGCAAATTCAAATATGGTAAAAGTGAGCTCCTCCCAGAGTTCCTTATAATGGAATTTGTTCAAAGAAGATAGATTTTATGTTTAATTTTCTTTGAGGTACTTAAGAGAATCACTAAGAGGAAGCAATGAGGTAGTACATAAGTGAAGTACTCAGCAAACCTCAAAGCACTATATGAACACTACAGGAGGCCCAGTCATAGAGCAAATGTGTCTCTTGTCAGAGGTCCAGCCTGAGTTGGACAACGTTCTTCATCACAAAGATCACAGAGCAATAGCACTTTTTGGCCGCAAGGACTCCTGGAAAGTGGCTGGTCAGGGACAGAGTGGCTGTGTCCCAGATTCATGAATTAAGTACCCACTATAATGAAATCAACATTAGAATCATTATTATTGCTTTAAAACCATGAGAATTTTGACAATAGTAGAATATGTCCCCCTATGTTATGTGGCTATTTTCTACCCTGATAGTTACTTATATCTCAACAATTCATCCTCTCAAAAAAGACCACATACTTCTCTTTGCTGTTTAGTCATTTCTCAGCTTTTTCATTCTCTTTATGATGCTTGGCAAAGATTCTGGAGCAGTTTGCCATTTCCTTCTCCAGCTCATTTTACAAGTGAGGAAACTGAGGCAAACAGGGTTAAGCGACTTGCCCAGAGTAATGCAGCTAGTGTCTGAGGCAGGATTTGCAATCAGGCCTTCCTGACCCCAGGACTAGCGCTCTATCCACTGCACCACCTAGCTGCCCATACCCTCCCCCTTACTCTATGCATTGCGTTGGCATAACTGGACTTTATGTTTCTAGGCATACTTGAACGCTGAATTTTTTTTAAATGAAACTTCAAACTAAAACATGAAATATTACCAAATTTCTTATACATTTCTTATATGTTGATATTCTGATGAGAGGCAGTAAATGCAAAATAGTGATCTTTGAGGAAGAGTAGCTTAGTTTTGCCTTTTTTTTTTGGTAGAGGCAGAAAGGAAAGATTCATAAATTCATTGTTTATGACGTTGAAAAGAAGATAGTTCAATAGATCAGAGTGCCAGGCCTGGAATCTAAGACTCATCTTCCTGAGTTCAAATCTGGCCTCAGACACTTACCAGCTACATGATCCTGGGGAAGTCACTTACCTCTGTTTGCCTTAGTTTTCTTATTTGTAAAGTAAGCTGGAGAAGGAAAGGGCAAATCATTCCAGTATCTCTGCCAAGAAAACCCCAAATGGGGTCATGGAGATTTGGACCCAAATGAACAACAACAACACAAAAATTTGTGAGGAAAACCCTGTAAATAGTTACGAAAATGTTTCTACATAGTCTGAAAGTTCATTCAAACTCATAGTAATTCCATTTTTGAGAGTTCAATTGAAAGCGTTTGATGAATTCAAGTCACTTTGTCCAGATAAATTATATTCTTTTTTTTTAAATGCAATTTATTTATTTAACATATTTGGTTTTCAGCATTGATTTTCACAACATTTTGAATTACAAATTTTCTCCCCATTTCTACCCTCCCCCCCACTCCAAGATGGCTTATATTCTGGTTGCCCTGTTCCCCAGTCAGCCCTCCCCTCTATCACCCCCCTCCCCTCTCATCCCCTTTTCCCTTCCTTTCTTGTAGGGCAAGATAAATTTCTACACCCCATTGCCTGTGTATCTTATTTTTTAGTTGCATATAAAAACTTTTTTTGTTTTTGAACATCTGATTTTAAAACTTGGAGTTCCAAATTCTCTTCCCTCTTCCCTTCCCACCCACCCTCCCTAAGAAGTTGAGCAATTCAACCTAGGCCACACATGTACTATTATGTATAACCCTTCCACAATACTCATGTTGTGAAAGGCTAACTACATTTTGCTCCTTCCCAACCCATCCCGCTTTGTTGAATTTTCTCCCTTGACCCTGTCCCCTTTCCAAAGTGTTTGTTTTGATTACCTCCACCCCCATCTGCCCTCCCCTCCATCATCCCCCTGCCTTTTATTTATTTTTTTTTATCTTCCTCCCTCTTCTTTCCTGTGGGGTAAGATACCCAACTGAGTATGTATGGTATTCCCCCTCAGGCCACATCTGATGAGAGCAAGGTTCACTCATTCCCCCCTCACCTGCCCTCTTCCCTTCTCCCATAGAACTGCTTCCTCTTGCCACCTTTATGCGAGATCATCCACCCCATTCTATCTCTCCCTATCTCCCTCTCTCAGTATGTTACTCTCTCATCCCTTAATTTCATTTTATTTCTTTTAGATATCTTCCCTTCATTTTCAACTCACCCTGTGTCTGCTCTCTCTCTTTTACATATATATATAAACACATATATACATATATATATACACATACATACACATACATACATATACACATAGACATATACATACATACACATTCACTTATATATATATCTATATATATACATATATATATATACATACATATTCCCTTCAACTACCCCAATACTGAGCTCTCATGAATCATACTCATCATCTTTCCATGTAGGAATGTAAACACAACAGTTCAACTTTAGTAAGTCCCTTGCAATTTCCGTTTCTTGATTACCTTTTCATGCTTCTCTTGATTCTTGTGTTTGAAAGTCAAATTTTCTATTCAGTTCTGGTCTTTTCACTGAGAAAGCTTGAAAGTCCTCTATTTTATTGAAACTCCATATTTTGCCTTGGAACATGATACTCAGTTTTGCTGGGTAGGTGATTCTAGGTTTTAATCCTAGCTCCATTGACCTCCGGAATATCGCATTCCAAGCCCTTCGATCTCTTAATGTAGAAGCTGCCAGATCTTGGGTTATTCTGATTGGGTTTCCACAATACTCAAATTGTTTCTTTCTGGCTGCTTGCAGTATTTTCTCCTTGATCTGGGAGCTCTGGAATTTGGCAACAATATTCCTAGGCGATTTCTTTTTGGGATCTATTTGAGGAGGCGATCAATGGATTCTTTCAATTTCTATTTTGCCCTGTGGCTCTAGAATATCAGGGCAGTTCTCCTTCATAATGTCCTGAAAGATGGTATCTAGGCTCTTTTTTTGATCATGGCTTTCAGGTAGTCCAATAATTTTTAAATTATCTCTCCTGAATCTATTTTCCAGGTCAATGGTTTCTCCAAGGAGATATTTCACATTGTCTTCCATTTTTTCATTCCTCTGGTTCTGTTTTATAATATCCTGATTTCTCATAAAGTCACTAGCTTCCACTTGCTCCAATCTAGTTTTTAGAGTAGTATTTTCTTGAGTTTTCTTTTGGACCTCCTTTTCCATTTGGCTAATTCTGCCTTTCAAGGCATTCTTCTCCTCATTGGCTTTTTGGAGCTCTTTTGCCATTTGAGTTAGTCTGCTTTTTAAGGTGTTGTTTTCTTCAGTGTATTTTTCAGTATTTTTTTGGGTCTCCTTTAGCAAGTCATTGACTTGTTTTTCATGGTTTTCTCGCATCCTTCTCATTTCTCTTCCCAATTTTTCCTCTACTTCTCTAACTTGCTTTTCCAAATCCTTTTTGAGTTCTTCTATGGCCTGGGGCCAGTTCATGTTTTTCTTGGAGGCTTTTGTTGTAGGCTCTATGACTTTGTTGTCTTCTTTAGGCTGTATGTTTTGGTCTTCTTTGTCACCAAAGAAAGAATCCAAAGTCTGAGACTGAATCTGGGAGCGTTTTCGCTGCCTGGCCATATTCCCAACCAACTAACTTGACCCTTGAGTTTTTCAGTGGGGTATGACTACTTGTAGACTTACGAGTTCTATGTTCTACGTTTGGGGGGGAGGTGCCAGCTCTGTCAGAGCCGCACTCCTCCTTCCCCAAGGACCCCCAGTCCAGACTGGGCTTAGATCTTTAGCAGGCTGTTGCCCTCCTGCTCTGATCCGCCACTTAATTCCTCCCACCAGGTGGGCCTGGAGCCGGAAGTAACAACAGTTGTAGCTGCCCCACCTCCGCTGCCCCAGGGGCTGGAAGCGGAACGGAGAACTCCTTCCACTCCCGCAGCTTTTCCCACTAACCTTCTCCGCAGTCTTTGGTGTTTGTGGGTCGAGGGGTCTGGTAACTGCCGCAGCTCACATATTCAGGGCGCTAGGGCCCCCTCCGCCTGGCTTCTGGTCTGGATGGTCCACGCTGCTCAGCCTGGGCTCTGCTCCACTCTGTTCCCAGCTCCCAGCTCCCAGCTCCGTGTGGAATAGACCTCACCCAGAGACCATCCAGGCTGTCCTGGGCTGGAGCCCTGCTTCCCTCTGCTGTTCTGTGGGTTCTGCCGTTCTAGAATTGGTTCAGAGCCATTTTTATAGGTTTTTGGAGGGACTCGGGTACGGAGCTCACTCTAGTCCGTGCTTACCAGCCGCCATCTTGGATAAATTATATTCTAAGGTACAGAAAGTACCAGATGATAAGACTGCTGAGTGATTCACAGGGCTATTTGAAAGATCATAAAGCATGGGAGAGATACCATGTGATGGGGAAAGAAAAAGGAAAGTAAATGTGCAATTAAAAAAAAAGTGGGCTGGGAGAAAAAAAAAAGATCTGAAAAACAAAACAAACAAACAATACCCAGGGAGCTTGACTTCAATTCCATCTAGGATTCTAGAGCATATCATTAAGGATTGTAAAACATTTGGAAAGAGAGGCAGTAATTACAAAGAGTCAAGCTGTTTTTTTCAAGTACAGGTCATGCCAGACTATCTTCATTTCCTTTACTGACATGCTTCTAAACTAGTAGATGAGAAGAATGCTCTAAATTTAGTTGAGCTAGATTTCAGTGAAGCTTTTAGTTAAGTGTCTCATATTGTTCTTTTGGAGAAGATGGAAGATATAGATAAGAAAAAAATATTCTTGGTTAGATTCAGAGCTGGTTGGAATGCCAGACTCAATAAGTAGATGGCAACGATTCATTATCAACATGGCAGGGGGCGTCAAATAGCATATTCCACGATCCATGCTCATCCCTGTCATCTTTAACACCATTATCAATCACTTGGATAAAGGTACAGATTGTATAGTCATAAAATTTGTAGTAGACACATACCTAGGAGGGATAACAAACACAGTGACTAATAAAAGCCTGGTTTCCAAAGGATCTTGACATGCTAGATCATTTGGGCTGAATAGATTAAGATGCATTTCAATGGGGACACATGTAAAATTATTTGCTTGGGAATGAAAAAATCAACTTCACCCATATAACAATGGAGATGTGTCTATAGACTGGAGTTGTTCTGGGGGGAAAAGGGTGAAAGATTTGGGCGTTTTAGTGGATTGCAAGCTCAGTTTGAGTTTATATAGGATACTGATTAGCTAGAAAGTGGCTAGAGGACATTTTGTTTGTGGAGGTTGAACAAGATGGCCACTAGTGTCACTTTCTCTTTTCAGATTCTGTGATTTGATTATTCTTCTTAATACACAATAAGGCACTGTTGCAATAAGTATGTTGTTCTAAATGTATCTATTTGTTATAGCTCACATGGGGAAGCTGGCTTGTTCCAGCTGGGCACATTTATCTATGGGATCTTATAAGATCTGCTTAAACTGATATATCTGGGGTAGGTTAGGGGAAGCTTTTAAAACCATCTGAAATGCCAACATATTTTAGAGTGATTCAAATATTACCAACATATCATACGATTCTTCAATCCATTCATCATAAGATATGATTTCATTGCTATGGACAACTCACCCCACCAACTCAAGATCTTCTGACTTACATTGTCTTCACCAATTGTTGTACTTTCTCTCTCCCCACCAAAAGTACCACTTGGTCAACTTTCTAGTGATGAACCTGACTGAATTTAGAAAGACTGGTCCATGCACCAGAGATACCATTGTCTCCACATTGTACTTCAAACTTTTTTAGTTTGAGAGAATGTGTTGTAGGTCTGTAGTAGCAATTAGATTTCAAGATCTTTCCTACCCATTAATAGGTCATGTGACCTGCTTACATCACAGGAAGCCTAATGTACATGTGGTAGGAGGAGCTTCCTGATAGGAAAAGGATGTTATGTCATAGGAAATGCTGAGAGAGAGAGCAGTTATGGCTGCTAATGGCCACCCTTGTGATTGTTAGAACTGAACAGGCTGACTTAGCTGCACTGTGAGTTTGTTTTTGGGAAGACCCCAGCAAGGGGTCAGAGAGGTTTTGAGATGCCAAGGTTACAGGCTGTAATATGGTGTTTTAAGTTCCTTGCTGTTATGATAAAGTGGGCTGACTGGCTGTGGGAGCTGAACATTTGGTCATGGAATATGGTTTTCAGGTGTGTGAATAAATGTTATGCTTCTACTTTCTTTATGGAGTCTCTCATACTTTGCAATACAGAACTACATAGGCATATTCACGATTATTGTTGATGTTGTGTTTATTGCCTCACTGATACAAGGTCTGGTTAGGCTTTCTCTCTATTATGTCCTTTGATGATCTCACCAGCTCTCATTAGTTCAGTTATCATTTCTATGTTCCCAGATCTATATATCTATCTCAGATATCTCTCTGGAACTACAAGACTCCAAGGTCACTCCCCGTTCCACATCTCCACCTGCATATCCTGTCGGAAAACTCAGTACTAAGTTAATCTCAAAGTCACTATAAAACTGTTATTCCCTACTCAATAACCTTATAGATCTGCCTTTATCTGGGATTCCAGGCACTCAGTAATCTATCTCCAACTCAGAGGATCAAGGTTCAAATACCACATCTGACACATACTACCTGCATGATCTTGCATGAGTCATTTAACTAACCTCCTTGTGCCTCAGCTTCCTCATTTGTAAAATGAGGGGTTTGGACTACAGAGCCCCTAAAGTAACTCCCAGCTCTGGTAACTTTTCTGGTAACTTTATATCACATTTCAATTTCCTGAAAAACCAGACTTCTAGATATCCACCTAAATTTGCTATTCCAACTTGCACTTCTTCCCTCAGTCCTGAAATGAACTTAACTAGGTCATCTGAATCCTTATCTGCTTTTAAGGATAACCTCCAGCAGCACTAGGCATCTCTCCCCTCAATTTCTTTAAATTATCTTTGTTTTCATCCTGGCCCCCATTCCCACCACACCTCCAAGTATAACACAGGCTCCTGTCATGGCATCCCTGGCACCCACTAAACATAAGTCAAAACATTCACTAAATAGACTCCTAAAATCTACACTGAATTACTACCATGGTATCTCACCTGGCTTTTTCTGATGCTTCCTTTTAGTAATTCTAGGCTAAGGAGTCACAAGGAATGGCCAAAGGCTTCTCTGATTATGCTTCCTGTATATATAAAATTTTACTTGAAGTGAATTGAATACTGAGGTTTTATAATAGAAAGAAAAACAATGAAATAATTAGACAGTTGTGATGCAGTCAAAAACTCTGTTCTGATGAGTAATAAGGCAATGAAAGACAGTAGAATTAGTCATCTCTTGGCTAGGGCAGGGATTTGCTTATTCTGAGCCAGAGCAGACAGTATTAATTTGGAATGGTCCTTAATGTTTTCCTACATATAATATTATCAAACATACTCATGTCCACCAATAAGTTACTGATACAATCAGCTAACAATTTACTCAACAAAATTTAAGAGATGAATAGGGTTTAAAGGCTAATTAAATTAATTACACGATAGTTTAGTTTAATTAAATATTTAATGTCAATATTGAGGTGCTGCAATCTAGTAATAATATGGTATTGCCCTGACAGAGGCCTACTCTGACAGCTCATCTGGTATATGCCAGGCTGGACACTGGGTGTTGTACTTATGGATCACTGAATGCTGTAAAAAACATATAATACTAGGCTGGAACCCAATACCTTCACTCTCTAGCGACAGTGGCAGAATAGGAGAGAAAGGGGCAGTGGGTGCTATGAGAAAGGGTGAATACATGTCATGAATGTAGATACACAAATATTGACATGCATAAATAAAATATAACCATTATACACAAAATGGTGAAAGGCAGTGATGCAATGTAATATAATAAACATAAGATGATGCGATAATATATAACATAATCAATGCAACATAACATAAATATTATGGATGATCAGTGACCAATTCTTTAACTGAAAAGGTGAATATATATTTTCCTATGCTTTTAGTCTGTTGGTCTTCTAGCCCAAGTTGTGTTCTTGAAACAAGAAGGCATTATGAACAACGAAGAAAAGAAAATCAATGCCATTTTTGCTAAAAACAAACAAACAAAACAACTTTTAACCATGATCTGAATATATAACCTCCTAGTCTTCTTCATGAAAGGTCTGCTTAGCTATCTCTCGGCCAACCTAGCCATCCTTTTTGCTCATCAGCAACCAGGATTTTTAAGCCTCTTATTTCTATTTCCCAGTCTGTTTCTGTTTTTTGAAGCATTTGGCAGCAACAGTAAGGAAGATGAAGGACAAAGTTGAAGAAAATTGTCAGGTATCATGTGGAAATCTAAATCACTGAGAACTCAGGTTTTAGATACCATTTGACTTGTTCCTTTTAGTCTTGCAGTCCTATAAGAGTAATCGAAATACTCAAATATTTCAAATTTCAAGAAAACTGAAGTACCTCAAAGTAAGTACAAGTATTTCCAAATATTATTTTTTTCTTCCTTTTTATTCAAACTGTAATATTGTACCTAGGAAAGAAGCAATGCTCAAATTTCTGATCAGCTGTTTCAGAGAGAAAATTTTATTAAATTATTAAATAGGATCATAAAATTGTGAACCTGTGCTAGGTAAGACATATGGTATCCTATCAAAATTTAAAAGATCACCTAAATTAGAAAGTTCACAACCTCTCTTAACAGTTCACTCAGTACCTAATATTATCAAATTCTTCCTTCTAAGGATTCTTCCTCATCACATTAAAAAAATTAGTCTCCTAACTTTCCATCAGGGTGCCTTGTTTCAGCTAGACTGACTCTTTGATCTAGTGGATGGCAGGTGAGTGATAGTTGGTGGAGATGGCTGGCCCCTTTTTCACAGGAGTTATATCCCTAAATGATGTCTGTAAGCATTTATGTGGAAGCAGGACTCCTGGTCTTGGGGACGCTGCCACATCTAGGTATCCTACACTGATCTGACTATTGATGACAGTTGGTAAGCAATTGCTGCTGGTGATGATGGAGGTGGGTCACCTCTCCATAATTTTTCCCCTCAAAAATGGCTACAGGGGCTGGGATGAAGGCAAGCACGGTGATTGGGAGGATTCTGTTTTTCCCAAGGATCTTGGGCTCAGGGTCCTGGGCTGTTGCCATCAGATTCTGAGGGGAAAATGGTGTTCAAAGTGGGGATTGTGGATTGACTTGCCTAATACAATTCTGTCTCCTTTCTTTCCCCTAGGTGCCTCACACCTTCAGCTCAGTTGCCTATAGGATAATTCTTCCTTACCTTCCCATTTCAAAATGAACATGTCCAAATCTTCTCACTTTCAAACTCTGGTGTCACCACTATCCACTTGGTATCCCGTGTTTTTTAACCCTGGAATTATCTTTGACTTTTAACTCTAACTCACTTTCTCATGTGCAATCAGCAACCTACTTATATTGTTTTTACCTTTGCAAGCCCAACCACCATACCAAATGAGAACCTCAGTACCACCCAGAATTTTCTTACTGATTTTGCCCCCTCCATAAATTCTTCCTCCTATCAATCTTTCATATCAACCTTCCTTATGCATACATCTGGACACATCGCTCCATTTTTGAAGTTTTATTGGCTCTCCATTGACTCATAGCATTCTGAAATGACTTCATCTAGCATTTCACATCTTCCACAACCAGGAATATCACATTTCTAACTTTATGACCTTCTCCCCTTCATTCTAAGCTCTAGAAAAACCAGATTAACTTTCAAATTCACTATGTTTTCATCCCTATCTGTGGAATGAGCTCATTGTAAATGTTACCTGTTGAATAGCTACCAATTTTTTGGTTTTTCTTTTTAATTTTTTTAAAATTTTTACTTAAAGTTTTGAGTTTCAAATTCTATCCCTCCTTTCCTCCCTCCCCTACCCTCTCCCTAAGATAGTAGGCAATCACATATTGGATGTACTTGTGCAATTACATAAAACATTTCCATATTAGTCATTTTGTACAAGGGTTAAATAAAAGAAAGTGAAAATTGGTGTGCTTCAGTCTGTATTCAATGAATATCACTTCTTTCTCTGGAGGTGGATAGCATGCTTCATCATTAGTCCTTTGAAATTGTTTTGGATCATTGCATTGCTGAGAATAGCTGTTATTCACAGTTCTTCATTGAACAATATTGCTGTTACTGTGTACAATGTTCTCCTGGTACTGTTCACCTCACTATGCATCAATTCATGCAAGTCTTTCCAAGTTTTTCTGAAATCATCCTGCTCGTCATTTCTTATAGCACAATAATATTCCAGTAAAATCATATGCCTCAGCTTGTTTAGCCATTTCCCAATGGAGGAGTATCCTCTTTATTTCCAATTCTTAGCCACCACAAAAAAAGCTGCTATAACTATTTTTGTACAAATAGGTTGTTTTCCTTTTCTTTGTATGTCTTTGGGACCTAGTAGTGCTATTGCTGGATCAAAGGGTATGCAGTTTTTTAATCCCTTGGGCATAGTTCCAAATTGCTCTCCAGGATGGTTGGATCAGACCACAACTCCACCAACAGTGAGTGAGTTAGTGTTCCAATTTTCCCACATCACCTCCAAGAGCCAAGATTTTTCCTTTTTTTGTCACATTACCACTCTGCTAGGTGAGGTGGTGCTTCAGTTATTTTAATTTGCATTTCTCTGATCAACAGTGATTTAGAACATTTTTTATATGACTATAGCTTTGATTTCTTTGAAAACTGCCTGTTCATATCATTTAACCATTTATTAAGTGGGGAATGACTTGTATTTTTATAAATTTGACTCAGTTTTTTACATATTTGAGAAATGAGACCTTTATCAGAACTAGTCGTTGAAAATTTTTTTCCCATTTTCTTCTTCCTCTATAATTTAGGCTGTATAGGTTTTGTTTGTGCAAAACTTTTAAATTTTATGTAATCAAGATTATCTACTTTTTTGTGTGTTTTGTTTTTTGTTTTTGGCAGGGCAATCAGGGTTAAGTGACTTGCCCGAGGTCACGCAGCTAGTACATGTGTCAAGTGTCTGAGGCCAGATTTGAACTCAGGTCCTCCTGACTCCAGGGCCAGTGCTCTACTCACTGCACCACCTAGCTGCCCCCAAAATTATCTACTTTAAATTTTATAATGTTCTTTATATCTTCTTTGGTCCTAAATTCTTCCTTTATCCGTAAATCCGACAGAGAAACTATTCCATGTTCTCTTAATTTGCTTATCTACCTATCTTTTAATGACTAAATCAAATATCTCCTCTTATAAACATTCACTGACTCCTTTGCTTATAATCTTTCTCTATAGACCTCACAGCTGTTACATCCTTAATACATTTATCATTCAGTATTGTCCATCTATTTACTGTGCATAGCTATACAGGTGTCTCTTGTCTACCCACTCCCTCATTAGCTTATAAAACTCTCAGACGGAAAGTCAGAGGCAGTGTTTTTATCTTTCCTCTCAAGCATAGGGGGTCCTATGTACAGAGTTGGTATTTAATGTTTGTTCAGATATTTAGAGTTGGAATTTTGAAAGGCTATCTCTTTTAACCTCCTCACTTTAAAGATGAAGAAACAGGCCCAGAGAGGTTTGACTAGAATAAGGTCACTCAAGAGACAGACTTTAAACTGAGGTTCTCTGAATTCAGAGCAAGCACTTTCCATCATACTGCAGATTAATATATACTATGGCATGAAAATTAATATAACACGAGTCCATTTTGGGCTTCACTTTATCAGTGGCTTAAAGTGTCCACATCAGGAGTAACAAGAGGCTCTTAATTGTTTGTTGTTCCTCCTTTGTTCTCCAAGAGGGTGAGGTCTTGACAAGTAGGAGATCTTTTTTTTTTAAGCTAAGGCCTTTCTCAGGTCTCAGTTTGTCTGAGGCAATACCCATTCAGTGATTAAAGGCTAGGTAAGAATGGAGGCAAAAGATGGCCTAGTGTGCCTTCACAAAAGAATACGTCTGGGAGGAGAGGACCCTCAGAGAGTCTTTAAAAAAAATATGATCTTTCAAGAAAAAGTTATGTTTCAGGGATCCCATATAGCAAAGATTCACAGACTCCAGGATTTTTCCCTCTTTTTTATTTTCTTATTCTAGTCTGGATAACTGTATTTATATCTATCTATCTATCTATCTATCTATATAGGGGCAGCTAGGTGATGGTCATGCAGTGAGTAGAGCACTGGCCCTGGAGTCAGGAGGACCTGAGTTCAAATCCGGCCTCAGACACTTGATACACTTCCTAGCTGTGTGACCTTGGGCAAGTCACTTAACCCCAATTGCCCTCCAAAAAAAAAATATATATATATATATGTGTATACATATGTATATGTGTGTATATATATGTGTATATATATGTGTATATATGCATATGTGTGTGTATATATATATATGTACATATATATATAGATATATATATATATATTTATATTCTAGTAGGGCCAGTAGGCTATCATACACATCTGTAAATATGTCTGTGAAATGTGTGAGGTACTTGAGGTACTTATTATTTAATGAATACATAAATATATGTCCTCTATACATGTTCCAGCTATAGAGAATAGAGGACATTTTATTTATTTGTTGGCCAGCTCTTCACAGTGGTATGTACTGCCGTGGTCAAGTTATTAAATTGGCCAGAGGATGAACTAGCTGAAGTTCAAGTGCCTAAAGCCTGATAATAAAGCTGGTGGCTTAAAATAAGCTGTGAAGATTGATCTTCCTCATTCCTTTCCCTTCTCTCACTCTCTTCTCCAAATCTTTTCATTATGCTTCAACAGTCTATACATTATTGGTTCTAGGGCAGACTACTGTGGTCATTTAGAAGAAACACTGTTATACTATATAAAATAATAGGCCCTGGAAAAGACTGGAAGCCAGAAGGTATAGGTACTGATAGGGAAGGCAGGCTCCAAAGGGATGGTTACTAATCAAAAAAATTCATCAGAGTAACTATGTCTTAATAAAGTGTTTGGAAAAGAGTAAACTTACCTATTTCATTGGAAGCTAAGGCAGAGGGAATAGTAAAAATGAACAGCTGCATGGAAAGATTCTTGTGGCTGTGGTGGGTCTTTTTCATAAGGAGCCCCTACTTATGTTTTGGATGTTTCTGTTTCAAAGGTTCAACCAGTGCAGGGTCGTAGTGGTTATAACAAGAACAAATGTCGATCATTGACACAATGAATTATTGTCCCTATGGATTTTGCCCTTTTTGGGTAAACTCCTGCAAGTGGCCATCTACAACCAGTTCTCCACTTTGCTCTCACTACCTTCTTAGCCTTTTATCTAGCTTCAGACCTTAGTATTCCACCAAAACTGTTCTCTCCAAAGTTCTCCTGGCTGCAGATTTCAACGCCCTTTCCTCAACCCTCATCTTCCTTGACTTCTCTGCAGCCTTTGACACTGTTGGTCACCCTCTCCTCCTTGAGACTCTTTAGGTTTTCAGAACAGTCCTCTCTCCTGCTTTTTCTCCTGACTGATGCTCCAGCAGCTTTCTTGGATCCTTCTCCACATCATACCCTCTAACTGCAGGTGTCCCTCAGAGTTCTATCCTGGGCTCTCTTCTCCATCTATACTACTTCATTTGGTGATCTCATCAGCTCCCGTGGATTTAGTTATATCTCTATGCTGATGATTCTCAAATCTAACTTTCCTGTACCAGGCTCTCTTTGACCTTGGATCTGGCATCGCCAACTGCCTTTCAGATATCTTGAAGTGAATGTCCAGTACACATCTTAAACTCAACATCTACAAAATGGAAGGCTCAATACCATCCTCATAATCCTTCAGGCTTACGATCTTGATTTCTCATTATCTCTCACCCCCCAAGTCCAATCTGTTGCTAAGGCCTATGAATTTCACCTCCATAACATCTCTCCAATATATTCCCTTCCTTCCTTGGACATTTCCCCCACCCAGGCACAGACCTTCATCACCTCACAGCCAGACTACTGCAATAGCCTGCTGGTGTGTGGGCCTCTGGCAAGTCTCTCCCCATCATTCTCCAAACAGCCACTAATGTGATTATCTTTCTCCACCCCCACCACACAACTGAATGAACTCCAGGGACTTCTTACTGCTTCTCAGAATGCACAATGTTTGGCATGCAAAGCCCTTCACAACCTAGGGCCCTCCTACCATCGCATGGATTGACATGGATTCTTGAATCCAGTGCCATTGGCTTCCTGACCATCTTCACCTCATTTTCATGCCTGGAATTCTCCTTCCTCTGTTCAAACTACTAACCTCCCTGGCTTCCTTTTAAGTCCCAACTAAATCCCAATTTCTACTGGAAGCCTTCCCCAACCCCTCTTAATTCCAGTGCTTTCCCTCTTCTAATTATTTGCTATTGGCTTTTCCTCTACATAGCTTACTTTGTATCTATGTCTGCAATGTTGTCTCTCCCATTGGATGGTAAGCACATTTTGGGCAAGTGCTATTGTTTTAGCCCTCTTTGTATCCCTAATGCTTTGCACAATGACTGGCACATAGTAACTGATCAATAAATCTTTATCGAATGAACATTCCTACCAAGTCTAGCAGTCTCCACCACAATGGATTTGGCAACATGGATGATAGAGAAATAAATGGTAAGAAACCACTCCAGTACATCTCACAATAAACCCCGAAGAGGCTCAGAAGAGTCAGACACAACTGAACAGGATCCCCTGGAGCAAAACACGGTCTAAAACAATGTTAGCCCAGAGCAACACTGCCTCCCCACAGTTATCAAAAAGGAATATAATCTATAAAAGGAGGAATATAAAATGAACCCATTATACTGTTTCAATGGCTAAAGAAATATCTTCCAACGTCATTTTTTTTTCTTTTTTTTTTTTAAATAAGATTTATTTCTAAGAATTGAAATACACCTCTTCCTGGAAGATACTTTCCTGGGAAATCATAGGTATACATTCATGCATTTCTTCTGTTATGTTAGAGTTTGCATTAAGATCAAAATACAAAAACCTTAACACAAATCAGTATTTTCCAACATTCTAGGCCAACCTGTGAACCCAGCCACAGTTTAAGGTGGTGCTGCTTATTTTAAGCATTTTTTTTTTAAATGAGCACATGAGACCCTCCCTGTATAGAACGTTACACGTTTGGCCGCAGAAATCAGCTGGTTTCTCACTTTCATTGACTGAAACCACGACCGTGGGAACTTCGAAGGCACCAGATTTCAGTTTGGCCAATTAGACATAAAACAAAACACAGCAAAGACTGAGGCCAGGCAGGCGCTCACCCTCCCTCTGCGTGGTCTGGGTTGCATGGCCTCGCCCGGACCCACGAGAAAGTTGCCCCGACCACCACCTACCTAGAGCCAAACTCGCCAACAAGTGCCCACGGCGGCTGCCTCTGCGCACGCGCAGGAGCCGCCAACGCCCACCTTCGCAGGAGCGCAGCCCCTTAAGAAGCAGGCCAACAATGCGCAGGCGCAATCCTCTGCTCCTAACTCCACACCGTGTGTCATCCGCTGCAAAGAGGAGCAAAAGCAGCCCCTGCCCTCGTTGGACTGACCATCCGTTTTTTTCTGGAGGTAACTATTGTGCTAATATGTACGATGTCTAATGACATAGAAGCCTCATCTTTTGTGCCATTTGCTTGCAAACGTTTGATGATTTGAATTATTTCCTCTCAAGTCTTAAACACTTTGTATCAGTTTCAGTGGAATAAAAGCTTCTATCTCAACTCACGTATGGCGCCTAGGCCAGCCCCATGCATAGAGTAAGAGACAAGGATAGAGCCTAGACCTGTGGCTTCCTTAGAATGGGGAATTTCTTAATGAGAAAATTACCGGGGCAGGGCTGCATGTTCACCATAACTTAAAGGGATACTCTTCAACTTCTCTTCTGTGTGTGCATATATGGTGTATCCATATGTATATATATACAAACACACATACAAAATATAGATACAGATATAGATCTTAATATATCTATTTGCAGGTATGGATGTAGCTAGGTCTATGTAGAGATCTGTATAAACTTCTAGATATATCTACAGATACATGTAGATACAGATACATTCATACATACATATATATATACACATATATATGTATATATACCTATCTTGTTTCTGCTTTTTAGACTGTGAACTATAGAACACGAGGATTTTTTTCCCCCAAACCTTTCTGTCCTTTCTTAGCATAGCTACCAGTACATAGTAGGCACTTAATATATGCTCCTTGATTTCACTTACCTAGATCACTAAGAAGAGGGAAAGTGGCTTGCCCAGAGCCACACAGTCAGTATATATCAGGCGAAACTTGAACCCCGGTCTTCCTAGTTTTAAGCCTTTCCTTCTACTGAATAGAGTGTGATGCCTCTAATGGTACATTATGGACACCAAATTTGAATCACTGTAAAGGCAAGGACAGCTCTGGGCTAAGGAAAGAACATTGGGTTTGGCTTCAGTGGACCTGGGTTTGAGTCCTGACTCCTCCACTGACTTTATGAACTTTTAAGTCATTTAATTTCCATGGGCCTTAGTTTCTTCTTCTATAAAAACACAGAAGAAGGATATATTAGTCTGACCTCCCTGCCAGTGGTTGGGGTGGTGGGATGGGGGAGGAGACATTCTTGCTTGCCTTTGAATTATTCAAAAAATCTCAAATGTGGAGAGATTTGGGCTACTTGAAAAACCAGCCCTCTGCAACACATGATATAAAAGTAGCTAGCAGCCCTGGGCTTATGTGGAGAGCTGCTGAGGAGGAATTCACTCCTCCCAACCCAGTCCATTTTACTTTTAAATAGCTGTCATAGTGAGGAGGTTTATCCATGAGTCAAACCTAAATTTACATTTTGTAACCCCTACTTACTGCTCCTAGTTCTTTCCCCTGTGTTCCAATAGAACAAGTACAATCCCTCTTAGATGTGACAGCCCTTCATATTTAAAAACAGCTGTTATGTGGTAAGTAAAGGGTTTGTAACTGTTTGGCTTTGTTTTTTAATAGTAGGCTTTTTTGAAAGTCTGGTAAAGCCAATGTGTTTTTTTTTCTCTTAATTATAATTGAAGGAACTACTAAATTATGCTTAGAGGTTTGTTAAAATAAACACATTTTTTTTTTGTTTTCTGTCTCAGACTCTGTGAAATCTATCCACAAGTCAGTGGACTCAGGTTAACACCTTTACTCTGTCTTTTCTTCTCAATGAAAACGTTCCTAGTTTCTCCTATGGCATGAACTCATGGCCCTTTACCATTAGCAAGCACCTACTATGTACTAGGTGCTGGGAATACAAAGAAAGGCAAAGAAGAAACAGCTGCTGCCCACATGGGGTCCATTCTCCTGGGTGGGGTAGGGGAGTAGGGGTGAGGGACAGGGCACATCATTAATAGGGGAATGTAATACAGGTTTGACCACAAAACAGAAATTGGACAGATAGCAGTAGGGTTCTTTGATTGGGGAAAGAACAGCTGAGGGAGCCCCTGAAGGGAATGCATTTCCAGCATAATTGGGTGAAGGGAACAAGAGGCTCCTGTAAATTGACTTAGGCTGTCAATAGAGGGAGAAGTTTGGGCAACAGCAGGTAGCCTAGTTTGACTGAATAAAGAGCAGTGATATGAAATTTTAGAGCCAGGTTGTAGAAGACCTTGAATGCCAGACTAAGGAACGTGTATTTTCTTCTAGAGCCAGGAAGAAGATACTGAAGTATTTGGGGCAAGGAATGACATAGTTACATCTTTGCTCTAGGAATATTATTTGAGCAAACTGGCAGATCAGAGAGGGAGAGAAACAAGAAGTAAGGAGATTATTATGAAAATATTAAAGTCTTCCAGGTAAGACATGATGAAGGCCCTAAGGTGCTGGCCTTGTGAGGATGCAAGAGAATGGTGAGATAGAAATGATAGGATTGAGCAACAGGAAAAGGGGAGAGTGAGATAGGAAAGAGTTAAAAGACTGACCTTACAGACTTGGATGACTAGAAGGATGTTGATGACCTCAACAGCAATGGATTTGTTCTATATTTGGAGAAGGATGCAGTTGAAGGGAGAAGATAGTGAGTTCAGTTTGGGACATTTGAATTTTAGGTGCTTAAGGGGATGTCCAAGCAGAAATGTCCAATAATTTCTTGGAAATGTGAGACTAAAGTTGAGAAGAACAATTGGGATGGAATAAATGGATTTTGGAGTCATTTGCATTATAGAGGTGGTAACTAAACCCTTGGGAGGAAATGAGGTCACCTAGGGAAAGAGTACAGAGAAAGAAAGAGGTGGGGACGTCCATGATTAAGTCAACTTAAACAAGATGTCAGACAAGGAGTAACATCATAGTATCATGCAGCCAGAGCTTGAAGGGATCTCAGAGGCTATTCAGTCCTTTTACAAAGGAAGCAACTTTGGAGCAACTGAAGCCTTGGAATATTAAACGGCTTCTAAATGTAATGGAGTGTATGTCAGTTTTGGAATTTGATTCCAGGTCCTCTGATTCTAGAGGAGAATTGGGAGAGAACAGCATCAGGAATGTGGAAGTGAAAAGAGTCATAGGCCTGGGTTCAGACATCAGCTCTGTTATTTACTGTTTGGGTTGTAAATATACACTTGTGTTGACATAAGTTTCTTCACCTGAAAGTGTAGATTTGTTGAGGTTTAGGGGTGCTTGGACCCCAAAATAGCAGCATGCTATGGGTTCTGCCTGAATGAATTCGACCCAAGCCTTCTTTCAGCCAAAGAAAAACAAGATTTATTCAAAACCTGCCATATTGGCCAGACTCTTAAGGAATCTGAGCATTGGTAGCACTAAAACAAGTGGGCCAGATTGAATCTGAGCACCTTAATGGAGGCCAAGATGGAGCTTATATATAGAAAGAATGTGGGAGGGATCTAGGGTTGGCCAAGTAGTCTGGGATGACTGGAGGAGGGGCCTAGGGAGAATCTTGATGGGAATGGCCAGTAGGATGAGGGTACTGTGAGGTAACAAAGAAGGGCCAGTGGTGCCTGGACCACTCAGCCAAGGGAGAATGAAGTCTAGATAGGATCAAGGGTGGGAGGTCTAGCCAGGTGCAGACAATGAAAGGGCACTTGACTGGGGTGGGTACGTGCCTCAGGCAAGTGCCAGGTCTGGTGGGAAGAATCTGGGAAAGTTCAAGAGGGTTTCCAGAGCCTGTACCACATCAGATTTAGATAGACGTTCCTCAAGTTTCCTTCCTGCTCCAAATCTAGGATCCCGTGAGAGTCCATTTATTGGATTCTGAGTTTCCTTTCCTGGTGACAATTTAAAATGCATTCTCACTTTCCAAGTTAAACTGAAAGAGACTTCTATGCTGTGGAAAGGCGGTAAGGAAATCAATGTGCATTCAAAGCACATGCCTCCTTTGGAAACTGCCACTGTGAGGATGAGACTCATTGGTTTTCCAGGCATCACATTCTTTCTAACTTTTAATTGTGTTTTTTTCTCATATTTGAACAAAGATGTATTCTAACCTTCTCTGTTACACATAGACATCTCTTTATCATTAGACAGGGAGCCCAGTCTCCCTGCCTTGCTCCCCTTGCATAATAGATGGAGAATGTGCATTATCAGAAAGCTATAGAAAATGCATCTTCCTTCAATTTACTTTAAAGGGCAGAGGTGTCAAAGAATGCCTCCCTTCTACTAGAATCCTGGTTAGATCACTTTTGTATTATAACTTTCAGTTGTGTTTGTAACATTTTAGGAATGAGAGCTCCCCAAATACATCACCCCAATAATTTCCAGCCTTTCATATCAGAGAATGGTTGATATGAAAAGCAGAACTATTAATAACAATTTTCAAATCATTAACATTTTTTCACATTATTTTATTGATATAGGGAGTTCACTATGTACATTTCCTCTAACAATTCAGATTGACACCTTTTCTGAAATTTTATAATCCTTAAGATCCATCTGGGCCACTGAAAGGTAAAGTGATTTGCCCAGGGTCACTCAGCCAGTATTTGGCAAGGAAATTTATATCTCTAGATCATGATGCCTTTCAAAGCTTAGGCTGGCAATATGTCATGATGTGAGTGGGATTGTTAGCAGCTGTAACTTCTTAGATTTTGATGGGCCAGAAGAATGAGACAGACCATTTTGGACCAAAAAAAAAGTTACTTATCAGCAGAGACATCACACATAACAAAGAAACAACAAGCAAATAACCAAAAATGAGCCAGAGAGAGGGAACATGTCAGAAATCTGAAGGAACAGATTAGCAATATGAAATCAGGTTGCAAAGGGCAAAGAAGGAAAACAGACTAAAGTCATACAGAAGCCTGAAACCCTTAGTATGGAAATAGATTTTGGCTCATAGAAAGCACTTCCAATTTGACCTGTTTAACCTGGTTTTCACGCCAGCACCCTATCTGATGTTTGGAATTTGGGGATGAACCCAGTGTCATTTTGTTTTGAAGGAGACCCCCACTGTGAACATTGCTCCTTGCCACTGATAATTTTCCACATGTGACACAGTTGTGTTTATTTGTTGGCAGACACTACCCTAGTAAACTGATAATTGTATTATAATTATAGCTAACCAATGTTATAAGGTCTGCAAAATCCTTACAACACTCTTATAAATTACTTACTCTCATTTTTATGCCCAGTTTATACATACAGAAACTACAGGTCAGAGAAGTTGTTGTTTGTCCTTCATTTTCAAAGAGGACCAGCGACATGATGAATGATGTCTCTACTTGCATGTGAATTGCATTTAAGTGAGGCAGAGTTGCCCAAAATCATCAGCCTCACTTTTCCTACCACACTCATCAGAGTCCAGGGGCAGGACAAAAGTCAGGAAGACTAGTCATGGCGCAGGATGCAGTGGACAACCTTGTCATCTTTTATGACTGACCACTTTTTTTTTTCTTTTTGGCAGGGCAGTTGGGGTTAAGTGACTTGCCCAAGGTCACACAGCTAGTACTTGTGTCAAGTGTCTGAGGCCGGATTTGAACTCAGGTCCTCCTGACTCCAGGGCCGGTGCTCTACTGACTGTGCCACCTAGCTGCCCCCTGACCACTTTTTAAGTGTTCCCCAGCACCAGCTTCAGCTGCCTTCATGGCCATTGAAACAAATTGTTCTCACACACCCATTCTTCCAGGGGAAGTCTTCATGTGCTTGGGGTAGATACCTCTCTAACTGACTGCTTAGAAGCCCAGAAGTTACCCTCAACCTGGTTTCACCTATCTACCAAGAAACTTCTATGGCCACTGTGCGTGCTACAGCTTCTTGGAGCCAAAGGGGAGAGTTGAGTGCCTCAGTGAGCCCTCCACCAGAAGTGATAGTGCCAGGGGTGGGAAACCTGTGCTCTCAAGGCCACATGTGGCCTTCTAGGTCGACTGAGTCCAAGTTTTACAGGACAAATTGTTTTTATTAAGGGGATTTGTTCTGTGAAGTTTAGATTTGGTCAAAGGGCTGCGCTTGAGGACCTACAGGGCCACATGTGGCCTGGAAGCCACCGGTACCCCACCTTTGTGCTAGTCCTTCTTGAGCACCACAGTCAGAGAAGTTAATCAGTTGGTAATACCCCAGAGGCAAGATTTGTACCTGTGTCTCTCTTAATTATAAATGCATTGTACTTTCCATTATACCATAGTGTACTAGGAAAATATAGAATATAATATACTGAGTTTTACATTTCCATTACACGCCATTGCCGTGTTACTTTGACTAAACAAGGCTGTAAGGAGAAGTGATGTTGCAACAATTTGGCTACCAGCTGTTGTGGGGGTGAAAGACCAACACAAACCCAACAACAAGAATGCTGCCAGCACAGGTTCTTTTGATCTGCTTTACTAAGAAAAGCAATGTTAAGGGGTTAACAATTTTACTCTGAGCCAACATACAAGTATCATTCACTTAGTTCAAGGAGGAAAAGCCAGCAACCTGAACTTCAGAGCAAATACAGACAAGTTACAAACATACATAATATAAACAGGCCAAATCACAATTCATAGTTACCAAGAAACCATCAACATCTGGGTTGACAAGCTGGGACGCTCTTAGAGTGGCTGCCCAAAGCCCCATGCCAACACTCCTCTAGGAGTGAGAGCCTCAAGCAGACAACTCTGTTCTCTCTTTTTATACAGTCTTTGGATGTCATCAAATGTCATCTGAGAAATCAGAACTTAGGTGCCAGCTATTGGCTCTGGTCTTAGCAACTCCCTTTAGGACCCTAGGGGCTTCATGCCCATTGGCTTAGCACCTAGTAATTAGGGGTTGGGGCCTGGGGCTCTGCACCTAGTAAGACTCAATCAAAGACACTTAATCAATTTAGCATTCCAAAACATTAAAAAATGTTACAAGCGAGACTGTCAGGACTTTTAAATCTTTGTGTGTTTGGGAAAAAGAGAAAGAGAAGGGATAACTCAGCAGAGTAAGCCAAACTTGCAGAGTAACTAGAACTTGGGTAGAATAGAGCATTACAGAAAATGTGGCAAAGCAACGTAAGAGATGTAAAAATATTTCAAGAGAAGAATAGAACCTACCTTCTAAGGTTGTTGTGAAAATCAAGTGAGATATTATTTGTAAAGTTTTTAGCGTGGTCCCTGGGAAATAGTAGGTCCTTAATATATGTTTGTCTCCTCCTGGCCTATACTTCTAGCAGAGGTGAGAGCACACTCCCTGACTAGATTCTAAAGTATGAATCATAAATCCTCAAATTTGAATTTCTAAAATATCCTCACAAATTGCCCTGACTGCATCAAGATCAATTTTGTTCTTTTATATGTTCCCTTTCAAATGATAATTCACACTTCCTGAACCACCCCCTCATATGACTTATACTTTAAAATTTTCAATTAAGAAATTATACCATCTCTCTGCTTAAACTGTTCCAGCTTTTAAACAACTTCACTGTATTTAATCGATTAAGTATATCTTTTCTAACAAATTAAATATATTAGTTTTATTCTGCTGCATGAATTTAGTAAACCTGTAACCATTATACATTATTCTCATGACAAATTTTCAACAACACAGAGCTCGCTCTCTCTCTCTCTCTCTCTCTCTCTCTCTCTCTCTCTCTCTCCCCCCCTCCACCTCCCTCCCTCCCTCCTTCCCTCCCTCTGTCTCTCTCTCTCTCTCTCTCTCTCTCTCACACACACACACACACACACACACACACACACACACACACACACACACACACATACGTACACACACTCAAAACGCTCAATTTTATATATTTGTAATATTCACTTTGGGGCTACCTCCCCAAATAATATTTACAGTCTCCAGAGGGCAATCGAATACTCTTCATGGTGTTCTAAAGTAATTTCTATTGCTCACAAGCCCCTATCTGGAATGTTATACCATTGAATACTAGGCAGCCAGCCAGCCAATTTTCTTTTAAAAAAGGAATATTTTTAGCTATTCTGTTGTAAAAAAAAAAAAACAGTTGGTACAAATACATCCCCCCAAAAGTCTGCTGCACACTTTCTTTGACAATAGCAATGTTCTTGGGGAGAGAGTTCTCAAGCTTAGAAAGAACACGTGGCAAATGTGTGACTAAAAATTTCATTTCTTACTCTAGGAAGTCCTCATGAAGCTCCCCTCTGGTCTGCATAGATCTCTTCTCTTTTGTACTTCAAGGGCTCCTAAGCTCATAGAATCTTGAGACTGACCATCCTAAGGCTTTCTGGTAGGTTGTCGGCTCCAGATGTAGACGATGCTGGTCAGCCCAAGCTGTTCCAGGGACACCAGTTGGAAGTCCATATCTTCCAATCTTTCAGAGTTCACTTGGTGATCTTGTGCAAAGTACTGAACCTCCCTGGGTCTCAGTTTCATCATCCATAAAATGGAAGCATTGACCTAGATGATGTGTTGGGCCCCTTCTAGCTCTCAATCTATTTCATTTCTCAGTTCCACTCACTTCCTTTGTCTCTGATTCCTGAAATCCACTCCCTCCTCGTCTCCAACTTCTGGCTTCTTTAAATTAAATCCCACCTAAAATCCTACCTTCTACAGCATGCCTTTCCCAATCCCTCTCAATTTTCCTACCTTCTCTCTTTTAATTATTTCATATATATTCTTCATAAAGCTTATTTGTACATTTGTGTTTGCTCATTGTCTTCCCCATTGAATTGTGAGTTCCCCAAGGGCAGGGACTGCCTTTTGCCTTCCTTTTTATCCCCAGGGCTTACTTAGCACAGTGCCTAGCACATAGTAGGTACTTAATAAATGATTATTGACTGACTGATTGAAACTAAGCTACTTGGCTTTAGCATAGCATTTCACACATACAAGTCTGCTATTGAATGACAGAATTTAGGATTTAAATCATTAAGAGTTATTCCTCTATCCTTTGAATAACTGGATAATTTGTTTGGCACTTAGAATTGACTGCTGTTTCTTGTGAACTACTTTACACAGATCCTCAAAGACAGGCGACTATCCAAAAAAAATGATGCCTCATTGAAAGAAAGGGGAAAAAAAGGTACATATATTTGAAAATGATGTAAATAGTCAAAGGTCATGCTTTGTACAACACGTTTGGTAGAAACAGAGCCTAAAATCAAAACAATATATATTGGATTGTCCTTGCTAAGCAAAACAAAATTGCATTTATTTTTAATAAATTTCAGACTCCTTGAAGGCTTAGACCTTGCTTTATGAACCTTTCATATCCAAAGCATTGCCCACAGTGCCTTGAATGAATTAGATACTCAGTAAAGACCTGAAGTCACAATACGGGAATTACCAGAGTTTAAACCCTAATTGATCACTTAGGACCCACAGTATTGTGAATTGCTATGAGGAATAAAATTATAATATGAATACAATGGAATATTGGGTTTTTTAACACCTACAAGGAAAGCAAAAACAAATTTTGCTGAATAAGTATATTGTTAGGCTAGTCATATTAAATAATAAATTAGTGTATTTTTTCCCCTCATATATCACAATTTGACAAAAGGAATTACTGCTATCTTAAAAAGTGTTATCTGAAGCAGCTCACTCTTTCATGATAACAGAACCCATTAATTTCTAGAGTAGTTTTGAAATTAGGTTTCAGTTTTATTAAGGAGAAAAAGATACATAATTTGGTGAGATGTAGCTTTCAAAAAATAAGTTAAGTTAAAACAAATGATATACAAACACCTACTATGTTCTGCAATTATCCTATTTGATCATCATAAAAATCCTGGGAGGCAGATGCTTTTATGATACCCATTTTACAATTGTGGAAACTGAGGAAGACAGAAGTTAAGTGATACAGCTAATAGTGTCAAAGGCAGAATTTGAACTTATCTTCTTAATTCCAACAGGCCCAGTGCTCTGTCCACTGATTGCTCCACCTAGCTTCCTCTAGGGAAATCATTTTGTTAATATTATATAAAATATTATGAATTGCTAGTAAGTGCAAAACAAACTTTAAAAGAAAGCTGATGCATAATAATATTTTGTATGAGTGTGGGATTGTTGTCCAATGTTTTTTCAGTCATGTCTGAGTCTCTATGACCCCATTTGGAGTTTCCTTGGCAAAGATACTGGAGTGGTTTTCCATTCTCTTCTCTAGCTCATTTTACAGATGAGGGAAGTGACACAAATAAGGATGCCCAGAGTCACACAGCTCGTGTATGTCTGAGGTCCCATTTGTACTTAGGACTTCCTGACTCCAGACCCAGCATTCTATCTACTGAGCTAAGAGTTAAAGATTAGTAAATATGCAACAAATAGCTGTCAGTTTCCTTAAGGGAAAACCCTATATTTTAATTCATTTTGTTACTCCTATTTAAAAAATGTATATTAGTACCATCAAAGAATCATTATTTGTGAAAGCCACATCCCACCTAGTCAAATATCTGACCTTCCTCAGTAAGGATCCTTTTATTTCTTTCCAATTATGACAATCCTATTATTTTGCTGCTTGAAGATCTTCAATCTTATCATTGGTTGTACATTCATTTATTGTTTGAGAATTTCTAAGTGTGCTTTTCTCTTAAACAAATTATGCTCTACTATCTCTTGACATGAAGATAAACCAACACAACTAAGGATATAATCAGCACATTACAAAAGTAATACATATGCACTCATTTTTTTTAAAGAACATAATCGGGAGCAAATATCTCAAAATGATAATTGATATTCATAAAGTACCTTTCATCTAAAAATCTAAAAGTAATTTACAGAGATTACTTAATTAGCTTCTCAGCAGCTCTGGGAGGTAGATATTTTATTGTAATTACAATATGTTCTGGATTATTCCCACTGATGGACGAAAGAGCAGTGAGGCAGATAATCCATATAGTCAGTCACACAGCTGTACACAAATAGAATCAGTGACGATCAATCACACACACATATACAAAGTGTCTGCTAACTTATGGCAGAATGCACACCATGTTATTACCATGGATGTGAATAGAAGAACAACAGAGAGTAAAGCTATATCACATACTTTGTTATTATATTATCTCTTCTGTGTCTTTTTGGTCTGCTTGATTTGCTGTATTTCTGAATTACTGAACTTTCATAATTAGAAGTGACTTCAGTAGCCATGTATTTCAAATAATACTCAAAAGACATCTCAGTGATAAGCATCTTGTTAAGACTCAAGCAGAATGTAAGCAAATGAACAGAGGCAAAATTGTTTCATTTGACAGTGGCCAATATGATAAACTTTATTTCAATTTTAAACATCTAAATACTTTAAAAAGTACTTTTTATCCTTTCATTTATTCAGTGTTATCATTGAATGAATAAATGGTGTATTATTCCTTAATAATTGGCTGACATGCTTTCATTATTATTTTTGAATGATTGAATGATGAATACTTTATAATTATTTTCAGTATTTGGTTTCTTAAATTTGAGATAAAATTTTTATATATAACTTATTTTCATTTATCCCTTTCCTTTGATTCATCATAAATAACATTGAATTCTAACAATTATTCATAAAATTATTTAAGCATTGGAATAAGAATATTGTAATGGAACTACTCTTTCCAAGGTTACCCAAAGACATTATCTAACACAAAACTCAATAATCTTTTCTTAGTCTTCTTGAGTTTTGACATGTGAAGAATTGAACCTTATTGACAATATCATTCTTAATATTCTTTTCTCCCTGGCTATCATAGTACCACATCCTGGTTCTCCAACAGCTTTACCTCCTCTTTCATTTCTATACAAATGACCTAGATCTATATGTCCAGGCCAGGGATGGGGAACTCGCAGCCTTGGGCCACATGTGGCCTTCTAGGTCCTTGGGTGCAGCATTTTGACTGAGTCCAAATTTTGAGAACAAATCCTTTGATTAAGGGGATTTGTTCTGTGAAGTTTGGATTCAGTCAAAGGGTCACACTTGAGGACCTAGAGTGCCACATGTGGCCTTGAGGCCTCA
This sequence comes from Trichosurus vulpecula, assembly GCF_011100635.1. Lineage (NCBI taxonomy): Eukaryota > Metazoa > Chordata > Mammalia > Diprotodontia > Phalangeridae > Trichosurus > Trichosurus vulpecula. The sequence continues at coordinate 236,307,874 of NC_050576.1, forward strand.
GGGTCCTCACCCCTGAAGCACAGTCTAATATCCTGAGCATGAAGGCTATCTCACCAACTGCCTATCAAATATGTCACACTTAATGACCCATACTCACAATCACCACAAAGAATAACTCATTATCTTCTGTACCCCATCTGACCCTCTTCTAATCTTCCTGATATCCCTTGAAGGCACAGCCATCCTTCCAATAAGCCAGGTTTGCAACCTTGTAGTCATTCTACATTCCTCACCTTCCCTTGCTCCACATGGCCAATTAGTTATTTAGCCTGTTGATTCTGCCTTGAAACAATCTCTTGAATCCATGCCATTTTTTCTACTCACATTTTTACTACTCACGTTTCTACTCACATTTCTACTCACATTCTATCACCATTTTTCAAGCTCTTGTCACCTTTCACTTAGACAATTATAATAGCTTCCTAATTCCTAGGTGGTCTCCCTGATGCAAATCTCTCTTCCTTGTCTCTATCCTCCACAGAGGAGACCAAGTTAAATTCTTTAAGTATACACCTGACATAGATAATTCCATTTCACAGCACACACATACACACACACACACACACACACACACACACACACACACACACACCCCACTATGCCCAATGTAGTAAACTGTATACTGTCTACCTGAAAGTTTGGTTAAAAGAGAAAAACAGGCTAGGTGATATATAAATTAATATTGTTTGTTCTCTTAAAGCTAGCAGATATGTGCATGCACATAACCAAAACGTTAAGTTCTGACTCTCTGATAAAAGAATGACAAGCTTTTTATATGTTTATATGTTTTATGTGTCTGTATCCCTCAGATTTATGGTCTCTCTATATATGTTTAACTGTACCATGAGAAAGGAAGTTTCTTAGTTGAATAAGTTTGCAAACACAACAAGGTATGAGAGTTGACAAAGTATCAATCAAATATACAATCCAGGATATCTGTGTTTAACATGCCATAAGATAAGTCCCATCATTCAAGATAGTGTTTTGGGTTAGGGTCCTCATCCTTAGTGGCCATAAGCAGAAGAAAAAATGCTGTTGGTCAGCTCTATAAGGCCTTGTTGATACAGGAAGAGTTATTATTTGAGTTTATTCAGAGAACAAAGGGATCTCTGTTAGGCCAAGGTGCTTCTGGTTAATTAGTTCAGGTTCTGGCCCTTATTGAGGTTCAAATGATATTAAATGATTATCAATACACCTGCATGTATGAATGTGTACATACATACATATATGAATATACTTGTGTGTGTATGTGTAATACAGAGTATCCCAAAAGTTTTAGTGTCATTTTTAGCTTCAGTAATTTAAAATGTCACTAAGACTTTTGGAATAACTTGTATATATATATTTGTATATGCACAGCTGTTAATGTAGAAAAGACTGCCTCCCGCTATTGACATATACATAGGAGAAGTTAATTGTGTGACTTCTTATTATAATGACCAACTGTGCATGTCTGCCAAACAGAGTCAGAAATGGAATTCAGCTCAATTGAACAGGCTTTTGTTAGGCACAAACTTTATACCCTCAAGGATCTTCCATTCCACTGGAGATCAGTAATATGAGGCTATATTATTGGGGGAAAGAGCACTGACTACTGGGAATATCTTGGATGAATGAAGGAAAGAAGGAAGGAAGGAATGAAAGAATGAAAAAAAAGGACTTATGAATTCCTCATAAGATGTCAAGAGAAACACCGTGGTATAGGTGATAGAAAGCTGGCCTTGAGGTCCGTCAGACTTTACGTAAAGTCCTGACTCTGACATACAATGAAGAGGCCATATGACCTGAGGCCAGTGCCCTTGCTCCATAGCACTACAAATTGCAGAAAAAGTGCCTAACTCCAATGGTACTGAAAGTTGACCTATCTTGGATTTCCCCAGAACAGTGAAATCAAAATTTTATTCCCATCCCTATGTGTTAAACAGTGACTAAATGAGAACAAAAGTGAAGATGGTTGGCCCTCGAGGAAACGTGTGTGTGTGTGTGTGTGTGTGTGTGTGTGTGTGTGTGTGTAGGCCAGGGATGGCTATTACATATCAGGAAGTCATAAAAATTTAGACTGGACCCATAGAGGAACAGATTGACAGGCATGTTACAAGTCACAATGAAAGTAAAATGTTTATGATGATTTGATTCTGGTTACTTATTGAAAGTAACCATACCAGTGCCATACTAATCAAACTACCAAAAATTATTTTACAGAGCTGGATAAAATAATAACAAAATTCATCTGAAAGGACAAGAGGTCTAGAATATCTGGGGAATTAATGAAAAGAAATGCTAGGGAAGATGGCCTAGCCATTCCAGATATTAAACTGTACTATAAAGAAGCAGTCATCAAAACTACCTGGTACTGGCTAAGAAACAGAGTCGTGGATCAGTGGAATAGGATAAGTATACAAGATGGAGAAGTCAACAACTATAGCAATCTATGATAAACCCAAAGAATCCACCTTCTGGGCTAAGAATTCACTATTTCACAAAAACTGCTGGGAAAATTGGAAAATGGTAGGACAGAAACTGGGCATAGACCGATATCTTATACCATATACCAAAATAAAGTCAAAATGGGCTCATGATTTAGGAATAAAGACTGATACTATAAGCAATTTGGGAAAGCAAGGAATAGTTTACCTATCAGATTTATGGAAAAGCAAAGAATTCATGACACAACAAGAAATAGAGAGGACTACAAAATGCAAAATGGATAATTTCGGTTATGTTAAAATGAAATGTTTTTGTATTAAAAAAGCCAATGCAACAAAGATTAGGAGGGAAGCAAAAAATTGGAAGAAAATCTTTATAACAAGTGTCTCTGATAAAGGCCACATCTCTAAAATATACAGGGAACTGAGCCAAATTTATAGGAATACAAGTCATTCCCCACTTGAGAAATGGTAAAGTTATCTATAGGCATATGAAAAAATGCTCTAAATCACTACTGATTTGAGAAATGCAAATCAAAACAACTCTTAGGTACGACATATCTCCTGTCAGATTGGCTAAAATAACAAAACAGGAAAATGATAAATGCTGGAGAGGATGTGGGAAAATTGGAGCACTGTTACATTGCTGGTGGAGTTGTGAATGGATCCAGCCATTCTGGAGAGCAATTTGGAACTATGCCCAAAGGGCTATAAAAATGTGCATACCCTTTGACCCAGGGTATGCACCTAGGATTGTATCCCAAGGAGATCAGACAAGTGGGAAGAGGACCCATAAGTACAAAAATATTTATAGCGACTCTTTTTGTAGTCGCAAAGAATTGGAAAACAAGGGGATGCCCATCAATTGGGGAATAGCTGAACAAGTTGTGGTATATGAAGGTAATGGAATACTATTGTGCTATAAGAAATGGGGAAGATACGAACTTCATAAAAACCTGGAAAATCCTATGCGATATAACGCTGAGCGAGTGGAGCAGAACCAGGAGAATATTATACACAACCACAGATATATGGATTCTTTGATGACTAACCCTGATAGACTCAGCTCTTCTCAGTAATACAAGGTGCAAAGACAACTCCAAGGGACTCATGATGGAGAGAGCTATTCACATCCAGAGGAAGAACTATGGAGTCTGAATGCAGACTGAGGCACACTGTATGCTCTCCTTTTTTTTCCTTTGTTTTTTTTTTTCTCTCTTGTTTTTGTTTCTTCTTTCTCATGATTCATTCCACTGATATAATTCTTCCTTACAACTTGACTATTGTGTAAACAAGTTCAATGCTAAGTTATATGCAGAAGATATATCGGATTCCATGCCATCTTGGGGAGGGAGACGGAAAAGGGGGAAGAAAATCTGGAACTCAAAATTATATGGAGCTTAGTGTTGTAAACTAAAAATAGAAAATCTTGAAAAAAAAATGAAAGGGCCAAAAACAGGGAAGGGTGCATGTGTGGTGGTGAAGCACCTGAGGGAAGGTGATGGAGAAGATAATGAAGCATGTCTGGATCATGCCCTGATTTGGCGGGGCATATGCGGCCTTTCAGAAGAGTATAGCCCTAGAGGAGGAATTCTTGATGTCGAAAGATTATGTCCCAGAGCACACGATCTCCAGTAGAGGTAGCAAGGTCATTGTTGGGAAGATAGTTGGGGAGTAAAGGTTGTGTAAAGTTTCTCAGAGGACGTGGAATCAGAGGTGATCCTTGAAGACAAATAAAGATTCAGAGAGGTCAAAAAATGGGGGGTGAAATTTTATATTTTGGGGATGACCTATTTAAATGCGGAGACGACTAATAGAATGTTAAGTCCAGCCAGCACGTAGTGTCATGGGATTATGATTGCAGAACTGGAAGAGACCTGTTGGGATAACTGAGGCAGAACAAAGTTAAATGACTTGCCAAAGTCATTCAGGTATTAAATGACAAACTAAGGTTTTAATCCAGGTTCCCCAACTCCAAATTTGGTGTCCTTTTTACTGGTCCAGTACACAATAAAGAGAATACTGAGTTTTCTTTTTTTTTTAACTAATTGTTTTATTTTTAAAAATTTGTTCTATTTTTAATTTATGGAATAAAACAAACATTTCCATAGCATAGTATAATAAAAAAGGCGATTGCTCATGAAACTGCAAATGTATTACATACAACTTTCTGTTCTCTTTAGATAAATATACAATGAAGTTATCCTGTAAATTTCTTTTTTTTCCCTTTTTTTCATCCCTCTCCCCACCCCTGCCCTAGAAATGGCCACCATTAGAGAATTAGGCACAGTTCACGATTCACTGAATAAAGAAGAATTAAATGAGTATAACCAAGAGAACGTTGTATAAAAGAACATTGTACACAGCAACAGCAATATTGTTTTTAGAACGACTTCGAGGATACTTAATTTATGAAATGAGGCAAGAAAGCCTCAGACTCAAAGTTTGATTGGCAAGGGCTTTACATACCATGGTGAGCAGTTTGCATTATATCATAAAGGTGATGGGTTGTTGTGTTTGTCCTTTGTTTTCTAAGAGGACCATAATATCAGAGAAATAATGACATGACTTGCAGTTGACTTTGATTTGAGTGAGGGAGGGCTGTGCAAGGTTACTAGCCTCACTGTCTCCTCCAGAGCCATCTGGGTCCCATGGCCTGATATTCACCAGGATGACTGGAGATGGCCGGGGATGTGTTGGGTGACCCCGGCCCTTTTAGGCTAAGGTCTTTTCAGGTGCTTGCAGTGAGTGATGTAACTCTCATTCAGTGTGAATAGGACTCTTTAAGAAGTTAATCAAGGGATGGCCCCTTTAATAAAAACTCCAAAAAAAAAAAGAAAAGAAAAGAAAAAGTCAAACTGGGAGGGGAAGACTCAGGGTTCCTAACCTAAAAAGAAACAGCTACTAGAGCTACCTGGTCAGACTTGTACTTTAGGGAGATGACTTTGGCCCCTAGATGGCACTGTGGCTACAGCCCTGGGTATGGAGTCAGAAAGACTTGAATTCAAAACCTGTCTTTGTGACTCTGGGCTAGTCAGTTTACCCATAAAGTGGTGGAAACTGAACTCAGTAGCGTCTAAGATCGCTTCCAGCTCTAAATCTGTCATCCATAATGGACTAGAGAAACAAAGACATAAATTCCACACAAAAAGAGTCTTTGTACAGACAATGATCCACCTCTGACCCACAGTGCCAACGAAGCTAACCTACGCCTTGGCCAACAAATAATGACTCTCTACTTTGATTAATGAAAGCTAGCTTCAGGAAATTGAATTTTTTTTTTCAGGAAGACAATAGGTTTTCCCCTTCAGATGATTAATATTACCCAGAAACCTCCATATTTAGAATATTTATTAAGAATTAGATTTTCCAGCAATCACTTTCAAACCCCCTAACTTTTGAAAACATGATTCTTTAGTTCCACTTGTTAATTGAAACAAAATGTATTATGTAGATTAAGATTGTACTAATTGTGACACTTCCCTCTTTTATTTCTCAATCTTATTCTTTAATGCTAGTTAAGATAAAGTTGCCATTTTTCCTTCCTAAGAGTATTGTGGCCATATTTCCTTCCCTATTGAATAGACTCACTTTGAATGAGATAATCTCAGAGTGAAAGGAAAATGTTTTAGATACTATTGCAACAGAATCACATATTTTGTCTTAACTAACTTTGATCCTGGAGTAATGAAATAAGGGTAGAGATTGGTGATTTTGAAAGTTCTCCATGGGTAGTCTCATTTCCATGTTAAAAAGCACAGTGTTATATTAAGGTCTAAATTGCTTTAAGGTTCCTGAGAAACAAAAAAGACATTTTGATTTTCAGAGATAGAACTTTTTCATTAAATAATCATGGCTTACATGCACATGATGTTTTAAAGTTCAGATTCAAAGCATTGTCCCCACCATCTTGTGAATCTGATAGTCCAATTATTATCATTCCCACTATATAGATCTGGAAGTTGAAACTCTGAAAGATTATGGTTTTCCCTTGATCACAGAACTAGTTAAGGCTAAGGAACAAGTAGGATCATATGATTATGGATTTAGAACCAGAAGAGAATGTTGTTGTTGTTCATTCATTTCTGTTGTGTCTGAGTTTGGAGTTTTCTTGGCAAAGATAATGGAGTGGTTTGTCATTTCCTTCTCCAGCTCATTTTTACAGATGAGAAAACTGAGGCAAACAGGGTTAAGTGACTTACCCAGAGTCACACAAGTTAATAAGTGTCAGAGGCTGGATTTTAACTCATGCAGATGGGACTTCCTGATTCCAAGCCCATTCCACCACCCAAATACCCAAAACAGGACTTCAGAGATCATCTATCTCATGCTTTCACCTTACAGATGAAGGAAACTATGGCCTAGAGATATTGAATAATTTGCTTAAAGTCATACAAATAGTAAGGGACTGATTAGGTTAGGACAGGAACTTCTAAAACAAGCTCCTTTCCTCTGTTCAAGCATAAGCTACATTTCTTTCAAGTCTTAGCTTAAACTATCTCCAGGAGGACTTCTTCCTTAGGTCCTTAAGAGCAAGAATCGTTTTCCCTTGGTTTCTTTTTACCTTTTCTTTGTCCCCATGGCACTTAGCTCAGGATCTCCAACATAGTATTTAATAAATGCGTGCTTACTGATGGGTTAACAGATTAATCCTTCCCTAAGGCCTCTTTCTTTTAATTCTAATTGTCTTGGTATTTATAGATACAATCTTGACCACATTACCCTGCATTTGTTCCTTTATTATTTCCTGCATGCTTATCTTCCCTCATGTTGTTGAAAATTGATTTTAAGCACTAGGAAAGTAGTATTTTCTACTTCTTTTCTTAGCTGCTAGTTCCCTATTCCTCTACCCCCACTAAAAACTATTGCGTATTTTTTTTTGTATATATACTTAACCATGTACAGGTTGTTTCACCTGATAGAACAGAATCTGCTTGAGAGCAGGACTTGTTTAATTTGAGTGTTTATTCTCAGATCTATCACAGTGATTGGCACATAATAAGCACTTGTAAGTGTGTGTTGATTAATTAGTTGATAGAAGAGACTTTCATAGTTGTTTCAGTTTGATTCTGGTCCTTTACAGGCAACTCAATGCCCCTGCTGGTGGTGTCAGTGATAATCTTTCAAGCAAACGTGAAATTTCAATTTAGTATGACTAAATATATTATGTGGTTTGGTTCTTTTCAATCAACTAATCATTCAGTATTGTGTTAAGTGCTCACTGTGTGCCAGGCATAATTACTTTTTGCCTTTTTAAAAATTTTATTTATATTATTTTTAATTCATGAAATAAGACAAACGTTTCCATAACATAGAATTTTTTAAAAGATGATTGCTTGTGAAACTGAAAATCTATTAGTATAATTTGCCATTCCTTTTAACTACATACTAAAGTTATGAAAATTTCTCTTTTTTTTCTTTTTTTCTTCCTTCTCTTTATAAAATATGTATATGTATGTATATATATATACAATCATTCTATACATACTTCTATTTATCAGTTCTTTCTTTGGACGCAGATAGTGTCTCCCTTCATATGTCCTTTGTAGTTAACTTGGGTACTTATAATAGTCAAAATGACTTATTTGCTCAAAGTTGTTCTTAAAACAATTTTGCTGTTACTGTATACAATGTTGTCTTGGTTCTGTTCTTTTCTCTCTTCATTATTTCATGCAATTCTATCCATGTTTTTCTAAGATCACTGAGCTTATCATTTCTTATACCATAGTAGTATTCCATCACAATCATATACCACAACTTCTTTAGCCATTACTCAGTTGATTTGATTGGTCTCTCTGCTTGTCTCCACTCCAATCCATCTTCCCTTCAGATGTCAAACTGATCTTCCTAAAACACAGGTCTAACTATGTGACTCCCTTAGTCAATAAGCAATGGCTTCTCATTACCTCCAGGATAAAATATAAAACCCACTGTTTGGCTTTGAAAGCCCTTCATAACCTGGCCCATTCTTACCTTTCCAGTCTTCCTTCACCTTACTCCCTTCTACATACTTTGCAATCCAGTGACACTGGCCACCTTGCTTATTCCTCAAATCATTGTTTTCACTGGCTGTCCTCCATGCCTGCAATGTTCTCCTTCCCTACCTTTGTATCCTAGATTCCCCTAACTTCCTTCAAATCCCAGCTAAAATCCACCCTTCTACTTTCCTGAGCCCCCTTAATGACTTCTCTCTGCTAATTACCTCCAATTTATCCCATATATAGTTTGTTTGTACCCAATTGATTTCATGTTGTTTCTCCCATTAGATTGTGAGCTCCTTGAGAGCACAGATTTGCCTTTCTTTGTATCCCCAGCCCTTATCAGTTACTGGCACATAATAGGTATTTAATAAATGTTAGTTGACTTAATGAATGACTAATGCACTGTTGCTAGAACTTTGATTTGGGAAAATGTTGGGGTCCTCTACCCCCAACACCCAACTTGTTGGGGTCTGTTACCTCCCCCAACACCCAGGCCTTTGTCCAGCAAAGACCTGATCTCACGGACAATGAATGGGGCAGGAGCCGAGGTGGTGAGTAACTCCAATTTATTCAGGTTAGCAGCAAACTTTTATATCTTTGGTGATGTAGGTACTATCTTTGGTTATGTAGGCACTATGACCGCCCTGGTTCCGCCTACTCTCCTTCCCTTCTTTTCCCTGTGCTAACCGACGTTCCCTGTGGTCAAGCAGTCCAGACAAAGAACCGGAAGCTCCATGTGGTCTTAGCAAGCCCAGACAAAGAGCTGGAAGTGCCACATTGGCAACAAAGGCGAGACCATTCCTCCTGTATCTCAGAGCCCTGAGTTTACCTCAGCAGGCCCTGGGCGTGGAGGTCCGAGGAGGGCAGGGGTCAGCTCTAACTCGCCTGTTACAGGAAAATATGCCAAACAAGTCACTAAACTATACTTTGACCCACCTATTGAATGAATGAAAAAGTATTTATTAGGAACTTATTATATGCAAAGAATTCTGCAAAGCACTGGAATACAAATAGAAGAGTAAGACACCTGGCTCTCCAAGAATTCTCATCCTAGGTTGGAGCCAAGATGGCAGCTGGAAAATAAGGACTTGCTTAAGTTCTCCCCCAGATCCCTCTAAACACCTGTAAAAATGGCTCTGAACAAATTCTAGAGCTGCAGAACGCACAAAACAGCAGAGGGAATCAGGGCTCCAGCTCAGGAAAGCCTGGATGGTCACTGGGAAGGGGCTATCACATGGAGCTGGGAGTGGAGCGGAGCACAGCCCAGCGTGGGCCACACCAGGACCAACCAGACTGGGAGCCGGGCAGAACAAGCATTGGGGCCCTGAATCATTGAGCTGTGGCAGTTACCAGACTTCTCAACCCACAAATGCCAAAGACAACAGAGCAGGTTAGTGGAAGGGAAGGGGTGGCAGGTGAGGGGGAATGAGTGAATCTGGCTCTTACCAGATTTGATTTGAGGAGGGAATAACATACGCACTCAATTGGGAATCTTGCCCCACATGAAAGTAAGGCAAAGGGGATAAAAAAGGGGGGATGATAGAAGAGAGGGTAGATAGAGGGAAAAAGTAATCAAAAGCAAACACTTTTGAAAAGGGACAGGGTCAAGGGAGAAAGTTGAATAAAGGAGGACAGGATAGGATGGAGGGAAATATAGTTAGTCTTTCACAACATGACTATTTATGGGAGTGTTTTGCATAGTGGTACATGTGTGGCCTGTGTTGAATTGCTTGCCTTCTTAGGGAAAGTGGGTGGGGAGGGAAGAGGGGAGAGAATTTGGACCTCAAAGTTTTAAAAGCAGATGTTCAAAAAATAAGTTGCTTTTGCATGCAACTGGAAAATAAGATATACAGGCAATGGGGCATAGAAATCTATCTTGCCCTACAAGAAAGTAAGGGGAAAAGGGATGGGGGGAGGGGGAGTGGAGTGATAGAAGGGAGGGCTGACAGGGGAATGGGGCAATCAGAATACGTGCCATCTTGGAGTGGGGGGGAGGGTAGAAATGAGGAGAAAATTTGTAATTCAGAATCTTGTGGAAATCAGTGCTGAAAACTAAAAAGTATCAAATAATAAAGTATGGAATTAAAAAAAAAAAAGAATTCTCATCCTAAAGGGGGGAATAACACATATATTTCAGCTACTAGTCAGATGGAAAGGTCCCATGGTCCTTAGGGTGCAAGAGGAAAACAGATGATAATTCATCTTCTTTAATGTCAGTTAGACTGATAAAATCACATAATTTCAAATGTTGAGCCATTTAACAGTGCCAAGGACTATGGTGGTGAGAACTTTCTTTTCCCATTCTTCATTATCTACCGTAGCAGCAGTTGGGAATGATGGTGGTGGGGCATTGGCAGAAAGCAGGGCTGGCTAATGGTCTAGGGCCCATTTTTAATCCCTAGGCTTTTGGGCTCAGAATTCTAAGTGATCTCCATCAGGGTCTGAGAAGAGATAGTGATTGACTGGGTACTGGTGATGTGATGTACTTGGCACATTATTTTTCCTGTCTCTTGCCCAGGGTACCTTACTGCTTTGTCTAGGCTGACTTACCAGGACTGTAAGTTACAATTGATTGGCAGTAGGTACACTGCTGATGCAATTCAGAAGAGCGGGCACCTTCATTCTTGGGTTAGGAGCCAGTATGATGGATCCCTGCCAAGATATTAATCATCCTTGGTCTGTGGCAGTGGCAGAACAATCAGTGAATCCCTCCCCTGCCAGTTTCTTTCCTTTGCCAGCAGAGACTGGGCTGAACTCTGGGAAGTCAGGGGTTAAAATCAAGTGCTTTGGAGTGGAAGCAGTTATGCAAAAGCAGCCCTTTCCTCCCTAGTTAGCTCACATGACCCCACTGCCACTCCTATGGAGCAGATTCTGCCTAGACCTGACCCATCTTTGCAGCAGCTGGGAGACTCCTGGTTTCTCACCACCAGGCATAATTTCAATGAATAATTATTTCATTTCTGTAGGCACTCCCTCAAAAATTATTGATCACAAGGTTCTCATCCCATATAGCTTTTGCCTGTGCGTAGTCTTGAATCCTCCATGGTGGAGCTACCTGCAACATTGGGGGATCTCTTCTATCTTTTCTGACATAACATAGTTATTAATGCAAATTTGGGGTTGGTTGTCCATTGGTCATCTCCCGCCATCACTACATGCCCACCCAACCACTTTTTTTTCTGGTCACATAACTCTCTGATGGGATCTTTTAGGGCACTTCTTGAATGTAGTTCTTCCTTGTTAATATGTCCCAGCCCATTATTTCAACTATGTATTTCTCGATTGCTCTTTGGGTGGCTTACATTTTGTTCCTAAAAAACAAGCTATAAACTCTTAAGTTAATAAACCCTTAAACCAAATCCTTGCTTGAATAAAGTTCTTGTGGCACTTTGTGAAAAAAATAATTCCTTAATTTGTGTGTGTGTGTGGTGGGTGATGAGTGGCTATATTCCTACCCATTCATTTTTTATCAAATGTGTTTCCATATGTGATGTTTGTTTTTATGTAGCCTTCAAGGATGCTTCAAGGCAGCTAGGTGGCATAGTGGATAGAACGCCATGTCTGAAATCAGTAAGACTCATTTTTATAAATTCAAATCTAGCCTATGACAATTGCTATCTGCGTGACCCTGGACAAGTCACTTAACCCTGTTTGCCTCAGTTACTTATCTATAAAATGAGCTAGAGAAAGAAATGGTAAACAACACCAGTATCTTTGCCCTAAAAACCCCTAATGGAATCACAAAGAGTCAGACGTGACTGAAATGACTGAACAACAATGAACCTTGAAGTAAGTATGATGTCACAATTATGGGGACTCCCATCATTGATACGAATTTGTAACTCTTCATAGCCTAAGCAAATGTTCTTGTTGAGTTATGCAGATGATGTATTTATCATTGGGTTGCCAACAGTGAGGATGAGCCTCTCCAAACTCAAACTGCATGAAAAGCATGTAGTCTATCCTAGGACCCACTTGGTGTGAACTTCCAACACAACCTACTCTGTTTTGTTGACACAGGCTTTGAGAACATGGGTCACTTCTCTACCAGACTAACACCTTGAAAGAAGTTGTTAGCAAAGCCACAGTTACTTAAATGTGATCAATAATCGATGGGTTTGAGTTGGCTGCTTTGCTAAACAGCTCCCAACTGGACTGAGGGATCCATTCTGTTGTGTTCAAAGCAGAGGTAGAAAACAACAGTGGGAGACATATTCTAGGTTATTCAGTGGTTAGAGCTGTCAGCCACAGAGTCAGGAAAACCTGATTTCAAATCCTGCTTCAGACACTTACTGGCCGTGTGACTCTGGGCCAGTCACAATCTCTTGGCCTCACTTTTCACATCTATAAAATGGTGATAATAATAGCATCTGTCACCCAGGTGAGGATCCAATGACATAACACATGCAAGGCACTTCTCAAATATTAAAATGTTATGTGTATGGTAACCAGCTTCCAAGTCTAGGATTTTTTTCCCCCACCAGAGTGGAATAAAGACATTACTAATGAAAGTAACATATAGATTTGGATTTAAAATATGATAGAGACAAATGCAGACACACATGTGCATGTGTGTGAGCACATGGGTATACACACACACACACACACACACAATGAGCCACATTTTCATTCAGCTTCTTTTTGGTTTAACTTGAGCCCATAGTCGAGGTAATGCAAGTACCCTATCTCCAAGACTTTACCTCACTGACTGTAGGTAACAAGGGTGATTGAGGACTTAGCTTGAGGGTGAGACTAAACATAGGAAGAACTACTTGAGGCAGAGCAATTATGCTAGGGAAAAAAATCCTATGAAATATCTGTCCTGCTTAAATTATGATATTAAGTGATACCATGACCATAAAAAGAACTACTGAGACCAGATCTGTGGAGCATTCAAATAGAAAGAGATTCAAGCTGAGCTGAATAATGTTTGCTTATGTTAATCTTAGCTAGAAAGGTATTTCATGAACACTCCTCAATAAAATCTTGCCATAAACTGACATCCTAGTAATTAAGGTTGATGTCTTAATTTGAGAAAACTTGACCCATCTTTTCAGAATTAGTTCTAAAGTGATTACTTCCCTTGTCTTCTCACCCACACCTCCTACTACTAACTTGCCTGGAGTAACAAATCTATCCATCTAAAGACCGCCCCCCCCCCACAAACCCAATAATTGTTCTCTAATGATGTGATTAAATAGCAGCATTTACAAAGAGCACATATAGGCTTTGCCCAGATTTAAACATACATTTGAATGGATACCTTATTGAGAAGGGCATCTTAACCTGCAGTTCATGATTTCTTTTCAATAATACTTTGATAATTCTATTTTAATACAGTGTGTTTTCTTTTTAAGCCTATGTATTCTGTTCGAGCTTAGCACTTAATAAAGGTTAATTGACTGACAATCTAACTAAAAACATTATGCTGAAGAGTCCATGATATACAAAAAGGTTAAGAACTACTTATAGGACTTGTCCAAACATAAGGCAGTTTAACTTAACTGTTAGAGTATATACAGTATATGTGCAGTATATCTATCGACACTCATGTATACATATATATGTACATATGTATTGTGCATGCATATATACACATACATACACATGTGCATATGTATGTGCGTACATACACATATGTGAAAGAAAGTACAGAATAATAATGAAATTGACCCTTAGTTGAAAAAGAGGAGGGTGGGTTGGATTGATTTGGGGAAATTTTGAAGCATGTCTACTGAGCCCCTCCCACCTTCCCATGAAGACAAAGGCCCATTTTTTGTCCTATTTTTGTCCCTAACATTTTATGTGTACTGTTACTCGGTAGTTAGACCTTGAACAGTTTACTTCTGAAGAACTAAAAATAAGCATCACACAGAAGAGTAGGGAAAAGCCTATGGTTGGTCTAAGCAGGTTGTGACATATACCAAATGAGGAAGTCTTAAGAATACCAGGAGTAAATAATCAAAGAAAAATATGACAAATAAAGTGGACTGCTACTTGAGAAGAGCAAGGAATCACAGGTGAATAGCTAGGTTGACATATTGGTATCCTCATGAAGTTGCAAGAAAACAAGAAGGGCGTGGTAAACTTCCAGGTCATATACATAGTTAATGGCAGAGCTACATCTACTATCTCTGCCATTAACTAGTAGTGGAACTTGAGTCAAGAAGAAATTTACTTTTCTTAATATCCATTTTCACTCAATATTTTTAGGAAACTATCATAAAAGTAAAAACCCAAAATTGGATGAGTTGGGTGTTGGAAACAATGGCCCTCATTTCATAGAAAATCTGATCTAATTTCGATCATTGAGCCAATGGTCTCTACAAATATAGTGTCATAGGTGACCATCAGTATCACCTATATCTATTGCCACCCAAGTTGTAAAGATTTTAATTTTTTAAAGTGAGAGAATGGAAGAGTCCTGCACTAGGTTTTGTAAGATTGAGTATAACTGATTCAGTTAAATTCAACAAGGCCATATTATATATCTATGGTTTTTGGAGCAGTGAGCTAATTTTGCAGGAAATACAAAGTTTAAATGACTACTGTCTATCCTTATAAACCTTGTAGCCTTGGAGGGGGATGTAATACACAAAAATAAATATAACGTTGATTTATACACAATATGTACATTTCAGAAATGAAGAATATATTTTTATTAATTATATTCACATTGAAGGGACAGTGGAATGTTTTCCTACATATGTGTGTATGTATGTGTATATACTTATATGTATATATATATATATATATTTACACATATATATGTATATATTTTTAGATGAGAGACAGCATGAGGCACTGGTGGGATGTCCACTTGAAAATGAACTATATGTAGTTGGAAATTTGTGTCTAGATCCCAGGATACAGTCCGGGGATAGAAATACAGATTTGGAAGTGATCAGTAGCACAGTGGATAAAGAGTTTACCTCTGACTTATATTGGCTGCGTGAGCCTGATTAAATCCCATAACTTCTAACTGGACTAGGCAATTCATTAATAGTATGACATACGGAAAAGTGGACCACCCAAAATAGTTGAAGGAATATCCTCCTCTGGGTGTTCTCTATACCAATAACCATGGGTCCATTCAATAAACTATACCTAAGATTTTAGACTGCATGGGTATGTAGAATTGGTACAATTTGATAAGTCGACCTTAAATTAAAGAGAATTGTAGATCCAGTAGGATTTGGGGAGTAGACTTTTGGAAGAATAAATTTATTCTCTTAGCATTTTAGCACAGAAGTCAGATTTTATATAAGCTGATTAGGAGCCAAGATTACCAAGGTAATGTTCTCATTAAAGGATGTGGGAACCAACAAGGAGCAGATAATCAAACCTTAGGGGGATTGAAAAAAAGCCTCCTCCCTCTAAAGAAGGAAGACGAAAGGTATAAGTGAAGAAAGTCCCAATGGCTTAGTTAGGATGGAAGTAGAACACTGGATAAAAATAGAAGAATAAGAAAAGGCAAAAATAGTTCCAAAGCCCAAACTTCTTTTAAAGTGTCCAGTTAATATTTCACATTGGAGTTTAAGCAAAGAGACTGCTAACCACTTTTTTGACTATGTCATACTGGGGATTCCTTTCATATATGGGCTAGACTAGATGGTGGTTGAGGTTCCTTCTAACTGAAAATTCTGTGAATTCAAAATAGCTCCTTGAGGAAAGTTGGGGCTCCTTATTAATTAGATTAATAAGAGATACACAGCCTAGCTTGCAATGTATTTTCTCAGCTCTAAGCCTGAAGTCTCATTTAATAAAAACATGGGAAAAATTATGGGCCGACTGAGTGAATCACCTCCCTTCCTCCTTCTCCCCTTATTATGCTTACTTGAATATGGTTTATACTATCTTCATCTTTGCTATCAAACTGGCTTGTATCCCAGAATGAGACCTTTTCTTTTCTTTTCTTTTTTTTCTTTTTTCTTCCCTCCATTCTTAATCAGCCAGCAGCCCTGTAGCTGGCTCTATTCATTGCTTATTAGAGGAAAAACAAGTCTAAGTTATCTACTTTGTACTTTTTTTTCCAATTGGCATTCAATATTTGCTCTCTCTGAAGATTTTCTGGAATCTGCATTTTAATTTTAATTCTAAGTATGCCTTTCTCCCATAAATTTCCCTCTCAAAAGTGAAATCAATATATGTTGCTATTTATACTCGATATCACGTCAAGTCGAATCAAATCAACAAACGTTTATTAAGCAACTATTATGTGTTAGGCACTGTGCTAGGCACTGAGGACCTTAATATCATTCCTCATGATTAAGCAAGAAGTCATATACTCCAGAAAGCTTCTCCAGGCCTATCATCCCAACAGAAACAATCTACTCTTTTTTCACAATTCTGAGTCGGTTTGTTCATTTTTTTCCTCAAAATACAGGACTTTAATTAAAAATCTTTAACAGATTTTGACTTTACCTCCTTGCTTTCCTGGTTGTTCCATGAAAATAGTAATTCTCTTCCACCAGCTGGAGCCATACTAACAAGTATTGCACATCTGTGATTTGCCTCACATCTCCCTTCAGTCAACCCGTGTGAAAGCAGATCAGGGCACCAAGAGTCATGACTTGCCCAGGATCATATTGCAGTGTATTTTTAAGGTATGATTTGAACCTAGACCACTACCAATATTAGTAGTAAGGATACAAATCAACATGCCAATCCATTTGCTGCCCCCCAGGTATTAATTTTAACTCTCTGAGTAATGTAGAAACTTATTTAACTTGGAAGTCAGACCTCCTAGGAAGTGTAAGCTTATTATTAGTGGCCCAAGACAGTCCTGTTTCTATCCCAGAAGACAAAGGGAACTGGTTACCCCAATCCAGAATGAGCAGGTACCTTTGGATACATGAATAATGAATAAGCTACATAATAGGGGTCTGAAGCATGGTCGTGCACAGAGTTCCTCTGCTGGCTGTTTTCCAAGCAGAGAGCTTATTTCCAGGAGAGGTGTGATGGGATACTATATAATATGAGCCTTGGAGAGACCATGGAGGACTTGTCATTCTGTACCTGGTTCTGGTGAGCTAACCACAAGGAAGCTCATTGATTGCTCGTAGAGGCATTCAAAAGACCTTTGCTTCCACCACATCTCTTGTTTTATCACTTTGGCTGATCAGCAGCCCTGTAAACCCAGAGGGGAGATGGCCCCAAGGAAATGAGAAACAATCCATTATCTTTCACCAGATTCTGTGAGCCAGGATTGAGGCAAGAGTTCCGGTTGAAAGCAATTAAGGCCGATCAAAGTGTTTCCCTTTTCACCATTTGTTTATCCTGCTAGAACCAGGTACAGACTGTCTAGACATGTTCCACCTTCTCTGCAAGTCACTTCCCTTTCATGTCATCCCAACTTCCTGGAAGCAGGCTTCCTAGCTTCCTCATCTGGAGAGGCCACTTTGAAGTACTCAGGGTGTGGGCCAGATCTCCATTGCATGTGAACATCAGGATGGTAAAATGCCTCTTACCTGACAGTCATTCTTGATATTTCTGAATATTCAGTCCTCTTACCTCCACCTCACTTATCACTCTGGGGGAAGGGGTAAAGGCTAATGAGAATGCATTGATGATCACTGATATTATTTGGGATTTATATAGAACTTTTAGGATCACTGAGTGTTTTAGCCAAGTTACCTCTTTTGATTCCCACAACGATCTCATGGGACAGCTTGTTTCCTTAAAAAGAAGCAAACGACAGGGTCCTTATCCTAAGCCACTTACTACTGAACAAAAAAACCCCATTCCAGAAACTCTGATTTTGATGACAACCGATGAAATTATATTAGAAGAAATTGAACCAAAGCTCACTTGACACCAGGATCACATCTTGAGACTACTACTTAGTTTGCTAATTTTTGGATCATTAGCTGAAATGGGCCCCATTCAGGTTATGGGGTCTACAGCAGGAGTATAAAGCAATCTGACTTCTGACTACAATTTGTTTGTACCACATTTAATGGGATGTTTTTTTTTTTAGCAGTTTATTTGCAAGGAGAATTTTCAGGAGTTTTACAACTCAGATGAGCATTTTAATAAAGCTAAGCTCTTTGTTGAAAACTGCTCACAAATGCTGACCAACCCATTCTCCAAAGCAGCATAATTTAAGCAGTTATTGGTATCAGCATTGTACACATGGAAAAATGGCAGTAGAAGCAAAAAGACTTTATTGAAGCTTAATAGCAAATACTTACAATCCAGAAATAACAGACACACTAACAAATACATCTTACTTTCTTCCATAAATACAGTTTTGGACAATTGACATTTTAAAAACACAAAGAAAAAATGTATTTTAAAGAAATCTTATGGGGAATCTCTTTGATAATATCATGTGCTAAGTGATATTAATATCCTAGGAGTTCCTTAGGCTTTTCAAGTTTGCTTAAATCTGGGTTCAGATATATGTAAACTGAATCCCAGTAACTAGATTAGTTATCTCACTTTCTACAACCTTTTTATTTAAATTTTTCATCTACATTTTTTCTCCTTTAAAAAATTCTCTAAACAATATTTCCCTCAGTTATCCAGAAATTTAAACAATTTCTGTTCCCAAGACTGATGAATTAAAATTTCCCTTTTATCTAAATGTATATATGAAATAAAAACTAGTATTTATTTATTTGTCCTTGCCCTATTTGGGGTTTCTTGGCAAAGATACTGGAGTGGTTTGAATCTCCTTCTCCAGCTCATTTTTACAGATAAGAAAACTGAGCCAAACAGGATTAAGTGACTTGGACAGAGTTACACAGCTAATAAGTGCCTGAGGCCAGAGTTGAATTCATAAAGTTGAGTCTTCCTTATTCTAGGCCCAGTGCTCTATGCATTGCACCATCTAGCTGCTCCAGCTGTATGGCCATAGGCAAGTCATTGAACCTAGGCTTTCTTATCAATTACATAGGGATAATACCAGAATGTTATGGTTTGGGGTGTTGGGAACGCTGAAGTGCAGGGGAACTGGGCAAGAGTTTGACTACTCAAGCCTTCTTCCAGTCAGAGTAGTGAAGTTCTATTATTGCACTGGTTTGGTGGGCAATATTTCTAGGAAATGTATGAATTTGGTGGGAACAAGACTGATACTTATATATAGAAAAAGACTGTGGGGAGATCCGAATGGGGTTAAAGAGTGGCAAGTAGCCCGGTGTGGGCCAGGTGCAGACAATGAAAGGAATCAAGTGGTTAGGCCACAATGAAAGGACAGTTGAAAGGGTTATTGAGTATCTAGGTAGGGCAGATGCCTCAGGCAAAAAGCCAATATGGGAAAGTTCAAACAAAGACATAGTCTTACAGCAGTGTGGCAAAGTTCAGGGGCTTTTGCAAACTTTGAAATGCTACGTAGATGTCAGATATTAATAATGTTTATAGATGAAATATCATTTGTATATGCTTTCCTGCCAAACATTATGTGCCAGCAGAAAGGACTGAAATCATAAAAAAAAAATTAGGATGTGAGGGGGTATCATCTAAGTTGTAAAATTTTGCCTACAGACTCGTTAATTACATGCTAAGAAAAGTTGAATTCTTTTGACCTGAAAGAGGGAACAAACATAAACTTGATAACAATCAATTCATTGTTAAGAATTTGTTAAAAGTCCTATACTTGGCAGACATTGTGGTAAGTGTTGGGGATTCAAATTCAAAAAGGCCAGAAGACCTTCCTTCTAGGACCTTACATTCTACCAGCAAGACTGGGTGGGCTAGGAGAATCAGAAAAGCCTGATTTTTACTTGCAAATTAGATATGCTCAGGAAAAGATCAGAATGATCCAATACAGACAAAAGGAGGATTTAACTTTATAAGATGAAAGGATCATAGATTTAGAGCTGGATTGTCAGCAATAAATTACTATTATTAACTTATCATAAACATTTATTGAGCACCTACCATGTACAAGAAACTGAGCTGAGTGCTAGGGATACAAAAAGAGACCTTCAAAGAATTTGCTATCTAATGAGGGAAACAACAAGAAGCATAAAGAGGAAGTGAGGAGCTTAGGGAAGGCACTAGAATAAAAAGTGTTTGGCCAAGCAAAAGGTAGGATTTTAGTTGAGACTTTAAGCCAGAGAGGTCAATAATCATACTTCCTGTTTGGAAGGTTTTGAGGTATAGTTCAGCTTAAACCATTTAGTTTACAAAGGTATATTATAATTGACTTGGCTGACAGCATTTCTTCTTTATCCCTGAGGGGAAATTAAAATAAAATAAATAAATTAGCTTTAAAGGAAGGTGGGGGGGTGGTGGTAGAGAAAAAGCTTCCCAAGAATTAGAACTATCTCAGAATGAAGGGGGACTGGATGTTTCAGGATTTTCCTCATTTGAAGACTTCAAAGTGATTTCAAAGATGAGTATTGTTTTAATACGATGTGGAGTGGATGCTTGCTCGAGTTATGGTTAGAAAGGATGCTCTTCAAAGTCCCTTTTAACTTTGAGATTCTGTTATGCTTTTAATTGTGACCCCCTCTTCAAACCATTTTGAAACCTTAAGAAGACCTGAGAAAGGCCTAAAACCTGGATTGGCCAATCAGGAGAAGCATTTTGGCTCACCTGAGCTTAACCTAATCTAATGCCTTGTGTGCTCTGGCATAACAGACATGCTTTGCTTTTCTCTCTGAGTGAACCCAAAATGCCCCTTCCCGTGTCAGCAACTACAACGCCAGATGAAGCTGATCAGGAGCATTCTTCTGTTTATGACGACAAGGCACCTTAAGCCAGACACTATCTTGAATAATGGGACTTTTCTTATCTTGGCATTTTATGGACCTATATTATGCTACGTATATAGTCATGTTAATCATCTAAAAAACAGACATTCTGGATCTATAATTTCTTTTCATTAAAATTCATTTATTCATTTTTAGTTTTCAACATTTACTTCCATAAGATTTTGAGTTTCAAATTTTCTCCCCTTTCCTCTCCTCCCCCCTCCCCAAGACACACAATGATAATCCATTCCATTCATATACCATTAGATCTATAATTTCAACTGATGCCTTGACATTCTCTTATCTTATTGTATTTACAGTCTATCCAAATAAGAAATTCCTTTCTCATATGGAGACTATAATTTTGACTGACACAGGAATCCTGAGCATGGGAGGGAGGAAAGGGTGAGAGAGAACTACTCTGAATATTTAAGATCCCCTTTGTCTATCTGTCCTTGGGTGCATTTTCCACAACGAACTTCCATGCATATCTCTATATGCATGTTCAGCAAGCTTTGAAAGAAATAAACATGTGCATGCAGCCTGATTTTGTTTGTCTTTCTTAGAAAGAACTTGGTAATGGTTGACATAATCAATAAGTTTTCTTGAAGGTGATTCATAAACAACAACAAATACCGTTATCAATCAAGTTCTGTTTGAAATGGACTTAGTAGGTGGGTCAGGGCCAACTGGTGATGGCCGTATTTCTTGTCATCCAACATATAAATATATAATACATGCACATATATGTATATATATATATACATATATATATACACATACATATGTATGCATGTGTGTGTATATAATTAACTGGTCCCATTTCATATTGTCTCCTCCTCTTTCTCTCCCCCCCCCCAAAAAAAAATAATCTTACTTGCTAGCTTTAAAATTGAGTCTGAAACTCAGTTTCAGTTCTGCATGCACACACATATTCACCAATGCAGGTTTATATGTTTGGGTGTGTATATATATATATATAATATATATAGTAATATATAACTGTATATTTACATTAAATCATACATTACAAAGACAAATACAATGTGTACATAAATCATACATTAAATATAACTATTTACAGTTATATAACTGTACAGACAAATATAATTACTTGCATGTAATCTTCTACATATGGGTGTATGTATATGTATATATAATCATAACCATGCCATCTAACCCTTGAAAGATGTTTTGTACACACACATATGTACATATATAACATATATAGCTGTATATTGTCAATGAAAAACATTAATACTAATACTTTATGTTTAAGCATCAATATGCCAAAACAGTTTTATTTAATTAAACATCAATCTAGATACCATTTCTAGCTTGGAGAGACAGATGTTTAAACTGTCTAATTGGACAGATGTCCAAATAGTCCCTCATGGCCTCTAACATAACTTCCTATCACAAGGTGATTTGAGGTAACATTTATAGGAATTTTTAATGAGGAAAAAAACAAATGTTAAAATACAGTCTGAGTTAACATTCTAAAATCTCATTCCTTCCCATCACTTCGGGTTAAAAATTCTCATTTCCATTCATCTTTTTTTTAAATCCTTTCTCAATGTAGTTCCCAGGGTTAATAGTCACTGTAGGTGACTGGGGAGGCCAAGAATGTGAACAAGACAGATAAATTTGGTTATCAGGTTTACTCCATTTCTTTCAGAAAAGCCATTTTGTCCTGGACCTATCATTCACTTTGGAAAGAACTTTAGAGAAAAAAAAATATTATCTATAATAGTTTCAGTTTTATTAGGAAGTTTCAAAATACTATTTTACTATAAATGTGATTATATGCATATGTGTATTCACATTTAACTAAATGTATATATGGGTTATACTTCTAGCATTCTTTATTTATATATGTACAGCTAGATAGGATATTAAAATTTGAGTTGGGAAACCTGACTTTAGATTCTGTCCCAGGCATTTACTAGCTGTGAGATCCTGTCAACAAACCATGTAACTCTCAAAACCCCATTTTTTTCATCTGTAAATTGGGGGGGGCATTTAGACTTGTGTCATGCAAACATGAGATGATGTTTATTATATTACTTGAATTAAACCTTTGAATATAAGGGTCATAACTTCCCCAACAAGACAAAATCTTTATACAAAGTTTTTTGAACATAACCGAAAAATGCTCCTGAAGCCCTCTCTTCCCTTTGCCAGGGCAGATGTCTGGCTTGGGATTAAATTAATTACCAGATGCCTTTGCTGCCTGACAGTTGGGAATTTGAAGCTTCAGAAGCAAATAGATTTTGAAGCAATGCAGTAATAGGCTTAGAGAAGCATGAGGGGCAACGGAGCTGAAAAGGGAAAAATCAACAGGCTGGGTTGTTAATGTCATCCAGAAAAGTAAATAAATCAATACCTGCCAACAAAAAAAAAGGAGAGTCATATTTTGTAGGAATGCACCTCATATTCCATTAAAATCTTATTGACTTTGACACAATCTTCATAAATGAATGGCTTTTAAGGATTTTTCTATTGGGGATTGAGAGCAATAGAGACAGAGAAACAGAGACAGATACAGAGATACAAAGACAGAGAGCATTTTTATTTGACATATTAGCATTTTCCTGAAACATACTGTCTTTCCCGGGGCCAGTGAGAGGCTTACCCAGGATTGCTCTGCTAGTATATGTCCAAAGGAGAATCTAACCTGAGATCTTCCTCTAGGACAACTAACTAGTCACTCCATCATCTTGTTTATATCCGATTGCAGCTGTTGAAGGTCAGAATAATTGCACACATTTTAGGAAGTTTTATACAGTTTTAGATCATTTTAGCAGTTAAGAATTCACCCTATATAGTAGACTGAAGTAGAGAAGGAAGAAGAAAACAAGAAATGGAGGAGATTTTCAAAAGGTCTTTCCTTCTAACACTAATTTTTCATCTTACTCAAGTAGGATAATGCATGTAAAGCATCTTATACATTTTAAATGACCATAAATACTGATTATTATTACCATTATTACATAAATAAAATAATTTTTGATCCATGTTAATAAAAAATTTGGCCTCAGAGGACAGAACTCATTGGAAAGGGGGTAAATGTAGCCTTGATTTAAGGGAAAAGAGTATAATCATCAAAGCTGTGCAAAAATGGATAAAGTTGCCTTTGGAGGAAGAGGTGTGAAGGCCCTATTACAGAGGGGATTCGTGTTCTGGTCTGAGTGGGAGTATGTGGTCCCTGAAGTTGATCAATCACTAAGCATTTTTTAAGCTTATGCTATGCAATGGGCACTATGCTAGGCACCGAGGATCCAAGTATAAAAATGAAAAAAAAATCTTCACTTGCAAGGTCCCTGCCAATTCTTGAGATTTATTGATCCACCATTGCCGTTGTTCTCCTCAGAACATCTGCCCTATAAGAAAAATGAGACAAAACAGGATGGCCCCACTTCCATGTTTATATTTTCCAATCTATCCAAAGAAGCAGTGAGGGCCTTTGATGGCTTCTTGTTGGGAGGGGTTATGGAATGTCCCACTCAGAAATCGTAGGCCCTGAAAAAGGAGGTGAGGATTAAGAACTTCATTTGATGTGCATACTCTGTGACCCAGAAATACCACTTCTAGAGCTGTATCCCAAAGAGGTCTGACAAATGGGAAAAGGAACCAAATTACAGAAATATTCATAGCAGCTCTTTTTGTGGTGGTAAAGAATTTGAAACCAAAGAGATGCCCATCAATTGGGAAATGGCTAAACAAGTTGTGGTATATGAATGTAATGGAATACTATTATGCTATGAGAAATGAAGAGCAGGTGGACTTCACAATAACCTAGAAAGACATATATAAACTGATGCTGAGTGAGGGGAGTAGAACCAGGAGCACATTGTACACAATTACAGACACATTTTGAGATGAATAACTTTGATAGACTTAGCTCCTCTCAGCAATATAAGGTTCTGAGACAACTCTAAAAGACTAAATGTATTTACTTATTGCTACAAATTTATACATAAAACAACTTTCATAGGGCGGAGCCAAGATGGCGGCTGGTAAGCACGGACTAGAGTGAGCTCCGTACCCGAGTCCCTCCAAAAACCTATAAAAATGGCTCTGAACCAATTCTAGAACGGCAGAACCCACAGAACAGCAGAGGGAAGCAGGGCTCTAGCCCAGGACAGCCCGGATGGTCTCTGGGTGAGCTCTATTCCACACGGAGCTGGGAGCTGGGAGCTGGGAGCTGGGAGCTGGGAGCTGGGAGCTGGGAACGGAGTGGAGCAGAGCCCAGCCTGAGCGGCGTGGACGATCCAGACCGGAAGCCGGGCGGAGGGGGCCCTAGCGCCCTGAATACGTGAGCAGTTACCAGACCCCTCGACCCACAAACACCAAAGACTGCGGAGAAGGTTAGTGGGAAAAGCTGCGGGAGTGGAAGGAGTTCGCGGTTCGGCTTCCAGCCCCGGGGGCAGCGGAGGTGGGGCAGCTACAGCTGTTGTTACTTCCGGCTCCAGGCCCACCTGGTGGGGGGAATTAAGTGGCGGATCACAGCAGGGGTGCACAGCCTGCCGAAGATCTGAGCCCAGTCTGGACTGGGGGTCCTTGGGGAAGGAGGAGTGCGGCTCTGACAGAGCTGGCACCTCCCCCCCAAACGTAGAACATAGAACTCTGTAATCTACAAGCAGTCATACCCCACTGAAAAGCTCAAGGGTCAAGTTAGTTGGTTGGGAATATGGCCAGGACGCGAAAACGCGCCCAGATTCAGTCTCAGACTTTGGATTCTTTCTTTGGTGACAAAGAAGACCAAAACATACAGCCTAAAGAAGACAGCAAAGTCATAGAGCCTACAACCAAAGCCTCCAAGAAAAACATGAACTGGCCCCAGACCATAGAAGAACTCAAAAAGGATTTGGAAAAGCAAGTTAGAGAAGTAGAGGAAAAATTGGGAAGAGAAATAAGAAGGATGCGAGAAAACCATGAAAAACAAGTCAATGACTTGCTAAAGGAGACCCAAAAAAATACTGAAAAATACACTGAAGAAAACAACACCTTACAAAATAGACTAACTCAAATGGCAAAAGAACTCCAAAAAGCCAATGAGGAGAAGAATTCCTTGAAAGGCAGAATTAGCCAAATGGAAAAGGAGGTCCAAAAGACCACTGAAGAAAATACTACTTTAAAAATTAGATTGGAGCAAGTGGAAGCTAGTGACTTTATGAGAAATCAGGATATTATAAAACAGAACCAGAGGAATGAAAAAATGGAAGACAATGTGAAATATCTCCTTGGAAAAACCACTGACCTGGAAAATAGATCCAGGAGAGATAATTTAAAAATTATTGGACTACCTGAAAGCCATGATCAAAAAAAGAGCCTAGATACCATCTTTCAGGAAATTATCAAGGAGAACTGCCCTGATATTCTAGAGCCACAGGGCAAAATAGAAATTGAAAGAATCCATCGATTGCCTCCGCGAATAGATCCCAAAAAGAAATCTCCTAGGAATATTGTTGCCAAATTCCAGAGCTCCCAGATCAAGGAGAAAATACTGCAAGCAGCCAGAAAGAAACAATTTGAATATTGTGGAAACCCAATCAGAATAACCCAAGACCTGGCAGCTTCTACATTAAGAGATCGAAGGGCGTGGAATGCGATATTCCAGAGGTCAATGGAGCTAGGATTAAAACCTAGAATCACCTACCCAGCAAAACTGAGTATCATGTTCCAAGGCAAAATATGGACTTTCAATAAAATGGAGGACTTTCAAGCTTTCTCAGTGAAAAGACCAGAACTGAATAGAAAATTTGAATCAAGAGAAGCATGAAAAGGTAATCAAGAAACGGAAATTGCAAGGGACTTACTAAAGTTGAACTGTTTTGTTTACATTCCTACATGGAAAGATGATGAGTATGATTCATGAGACCTCAGTATTAGGGTAGTTGAAGGGAATATGCATATATATATATATGCATATATATATGTTTATGTATATATATAAGTGAATGTGTATGTATGCATGTATCTATGTGTATATGTATGTATGTGTATGTATGTGTATATATATATATATATGTAAAAGAAAGAGAGCAGACACAGGGTGAGTTGAGGATGAAGGGAAGATAGCTAAAAGAAATAAAATGAAATTAAAGGATGAGAGAGTAACTTACTGAGAGAGGGAGATAGGGAGAGATAGAATGGGGTGGATTATCTCCCATAAAGGTGGCAAGAGGAAGCAGATCTAGGAGAGGAGGGGAGTGGGCAGGTGAGGGGGGAATGAGTGAACCTTGCTCTCATCAGATTTGGCCTGAGGGGGAATACCATACATACTCAGTTGGGTATCTTACCCCACAGGAAAGAAGAGGGAGGAAGATAAAAAAAAAAAAATAAAAGGCAGGGGGATGATGGAGTGGAGGGCAGATGGGGGTGGAGGTAATCAAAACAAACACTTTGGAAAGGGGACAGGGTCCAGGAAGAAAATTCAATAAAGCGGGATGGGTTGGGAAGGAGCAAAATGTAGTTAGCCTTTCACAACATGAATATTGTGGAAGGGTTATACATAATAATACATGTGTGGCCTAGGTTGAATTGCTCAACTTCTTAGGGAGGGTGGGTGGGAAGGGAAGAGGGAAGGGAATTTGGAACTCAAAGCTTTAAAATCAGATGTTCAAAAACAAAAAAACTTTTTGTATGCAACTAAAAAATAAGATACACAGGCAATGGGGCGTAGAAATTTATCTTGCCCTACAAGAAAGGAAGGGAAAAGGGGATGAGAGGGGAGGGGGGTGATAGAGGGGAGGGCTGACTGGGGAACAGGGCAACCAGAATATACGCCATCTTGGAGTGGGGGGGGAGGGCAGAAATGGGGAGAAAATTTGTAATTCAAACTGTTGTGAAAATCAATGCTGAAAACCAAATATGTTAAATAAATAAATTGCATTAAAAAAAAAAAAAAAAAAAAACAACTTTCATTTAAAGCTTTTCCTATTCTAAAAATAGATGTTTTCTGACCTAGTTTAAATTACCATGGATTATTGGAAAGTAGGAGAAGAAAAAAATACACAAAACTGGATTATGACTTTTGTTTCCCCAATGACAATAACAGGTGTTCCATAGATTTACTGAATGAAGGAAAGAAGGAAGAAATATACCAAAGTACTACTTCCATATTTAACTAAATTGATGATTTGTAAGTGACAAATACATATTGATATGCTAAGTATCAAATATATTTATCCTCAATAGTTTTATATTTGTTAGAAAATTGCTTTGATAATCCAAGAAATTAGAAAATAAATTAAAATGCCTTAACTCTCCAGATTTAGCTCTGGGATTTTTGTCACAGATGACAATGAATAATCCTCCCTAGAAATGGAGGCGTTTTGTTCATTTTGAGGGCATTACTCACAGTTGAAAATGAGTGAATTTATTAGACTTATAAACAGCTGAGTAAAACAAGGCACTTTGATAATCCCAAAATTTATGGCCTAAGTAACTGTTGTCATCACTTTTCTGCAATATTTACAAATCATAAGTTATTCATACAGTCTCTACTTTCAAATCATTTACAATAAAATATTAACAATTTGGCTTAAATCTTTTGTTTTCTATCTGATATTATTTCACCAGATTTTAGGTATCATCCTTTACCTTTTAAATCTACCATCTTTTTAAAAAATAAGCAATAAGAGATTTTATTGCTACTATATCCATTTTTCCACCCCACACACATGTATGTATATACATGTATTGTATATCTATAGGTACATATGCACATATATATGTATATGTATACACACACACCCATATATATGAGAGCTAATTGCTCATTTTGTCTCATTTCTCTCACATTGCTCCTGAGTCTTTAATTTAGTGTCACTTATGCTTACACATATTTCATAAGCATCTAGTGTCTGCAAGGCATTGTGCTCCCTACCTCCTCCCACCTCTTTGCATCCTGGCTTCTGTCAAGTCCCAGATAAATCCCACCTTCCACAGGAGCCTTTCCCAGGCTCTTCCAATTCTAATGATTTCCCTCTGTTGATTCTTTCCTATTTTTTCTGCAAATAGCTTGTTTCTAGACAGTTGGTTTCATGTTGTCTCCATATTTAGTGAAATACTCATGTGCCAGTACTGTCTTTTCTCTTTCTTTGTATCACCAGAGATTAGTACAGTGACTGGCGCATAGTAAGCCTCCATTTTCATTCTTCTCCAATCCATTTATAGAGAACTAAGTTGCACAGTAGGTAGAGCATTGCCCCTGGAATAAGAAAGATCTGAGTTCAAATCCAGCCTCAGACATTTATTGTTGTGTGACCCTGGGCAAGTTACTTAACAATGTCCTCAACTATAAAAAGGATATAATCACAGCACTTACATAATAGGGTTTTTTTTTGTGATTTTAGCACAGTGCCTGTTCATTTTCAATGCTCAAATACTAATTCCCTTCCCCTATCCTCTACTCAATGCTAAATATAAATATTCCGATGAACCAATCTGATTCACTCCCTAGCTCAAAAAGCTTTCTTGGACACCTTTTACCTTTAGGATACAATATACACTCTCACTGATATAAACTGTCACAATGAGAAGATGGAAAGGACTTAGATTCTTCTAAGCAACACTTATTAGCAACACTTGCAATCATCAGGTAGAAAGCTAAAAAAATACAAAATAAGATAATAGTCAGACAAATGCAATCAAGAGCAAAGCATAGAAATATACCAATAAAATTAAATAATGCCTTCGAGAGACTGAGCCTACACAAATACAAGTAATAGAAATGGAAAAAGAAAATTTTTAGAAATTCGCAAATGGACAGATAAAACATTTTAAAGAAATTAAATGAATTGATAAAGCTAAAAGAACTCACAAGATTACTTCATATGGATGAAGACCTTAAGGAAATGCAAAAAAACAAAACTCAGAGAAGGAAAAGGGAAATTAAAAGATATGAAAAAAATAAATAAAAACTGATCATCATGAATAAAAACAACAACAACAAAAAAACCAAATACAAAAAACTTCAGACATCCATAGAAACATGAAGGATGATCTAAATCTGGTGGAGAAGAAATGCATTCACAGACAACACAACCATCTGGACATCCAGGGTAAAAAGCAACAACAAACTTCGTTATAAAAATTCTTAGAAAATATCCAAGCCCAAGAGATGGAACTAAAAGAAATATCATGCCCCAACAATCTTGGGCTTATTGACATCTCAGAAAATTTAAGGAAAACGAAATAATCTGGGCATCATATTTAAAAAAAAATGTTTACTGAAATTTCCCCATGTTGGTGAAAATAGTCAGTGAAAAATAAATGGAATCCACAGCAACCTGACAAGCAAAGAGGAAAATATTTAACATATCTAGACAAAATGTTTCATTAAATCCCAATGATATGTTGATATGGGAAACACAAGTAATAATAAATCTCATCAGAGTTAATGTTAAAGGAGAACAAGTAAAGATGTTCTAGATTGGGATTTCACATGTGTCAAATTAAAAAGCATGGCCTATCAACCCCAGCTTATCTCTATAATAGACAACAATAATAACAACAACAAATTGTGAAGGCAGCAATGGCTATTTAGGAAGCCTACTTCATAGAGGGACAAAAACATATCAAGAAAGTCTTCATACTGCAAATAAACCTTCCTTTCTAAAAGATGTGTTTAAAACCAGCCAGTCAGTCAATTAGCGTTTGCTAAGCCTGTTATACTCCAGACACTTTACTAAATACCAGCACACAAGGCAAAAACTGCCCTTGTTCTCAAGGAGCTCATGGTCTAATGGAGGAGAAAGTATTCGAATAACTATATATAAAAAAGATATATACAGGATATATTGGGGATAATCTCAGAGGGAAGGCACTTATATTCTATAGTGAGCCAAGCTTATGTTCTACAGTCAGTCAGTAAATAAGCATTTCTGAAGCACCTACTATATGTCAGGCACTGTGCTGAGTGCTGGGAAAACCAGAAGAAAAAAGAAAGAAAAAAAGAAAGAAGGAAAGAAGGAAGGACAGAAGAAAGGAAGGAAGAAAGGAAGGAAGGAAGAGGAAGGAAAGAAACAAATAGGAAGGAAAGACAAAGGAGAAAGGAAAGCAAAGGGGAAAGGAGAGGAGAGGA
Organism: Trichosurus vulpecula; assembly: GCF_011100635.1. NCBI lineage: Eukaryota > Metazoa > Chordata > Mammalia > Diprotodontia > Phalangeridae > Trichosurus > Trichosurus vulpecula. Next base: position 236,339,075 of record NC_050576.1, read on the forward strand.
GAGGGGAGGGGAGGGGAGGGGAGGGGAGGGGAGGAGAGGAGAGGAGAGGAGAGGAGAGGAGAGGAGAGGAAAGGAAAGGGAAAAGGAAGTCTTTGCTCTCAAGGAGCTCACATTCTAATGGGGAGTACAACATGCAAACATACATGTGCCAACAAACTATATACAGCATAAAGAAGAAATAATCAACAGAGAGAAGGCCCTCAGAAAGGATTATAAAAGGCTTCCTGTAGAAGGTGAGATTTTATCTGGAACTTCAAGGAAGCCAGGAGGCAGAGATGAGAAGAGAGAGAGAGAATTCTAGGAATGGGAGACATCCAGTTAAAATACTGGGAGCCAAGAGAGGGTATGGATACAGCATGCATACAAATAAGTATAGCTCAAGGAACATTGAGAAGAGTGAGAGTACTAAAAATTGAGGAAATCTGGGAAGATTTCCCAGAGAAAGTGGTAACCGAGTATTTTCCATGAAAGAAAGCAACTTTTCTTGGCCACAAAGAAGTTGGGCTAGTGTATTCCAGGCTTGAGGAATAACTTAATCCATAGAGGTAGAAAATAATTATCATGGTCAAGAAATAGCTAGCAATCAGATATGGTTAGAACATAGAGTGTATGCAATGGAATAGTGTGAAATAAAGTTAGAAAGTCAAATTGGAGCCACACTTGTGGGGGGTCTTGACTATTTGCCTAAGGAGACATTCTTGGCAAGGTAATCAGGAGCTGCTGCAGCATTTTTTTCCCAATGGGTCATGGTCAGCCTATTCCTTAGGAAGGTTATTCTGGCAGTCATGTGGAGATTGTTTTCATTTCTTCTTTTATAAATACTACATTGTTGTCTTTTGACTTATTGTTCCCTTGGAGAGTATGTTTATCTATATATCTATATCTATATCTGTATATATATATATATATACACATACACACACATACCTATAGAGTCTGAATATGTGGTATTTCTATATCTATCTATATCTATCTCTATTTACTAAAAATATTTTTACCCAAATCTATTTCTTGTTATTAGTAATACCCCATTGGACTGTGACCTGAAAGATAGCCTAGTGCTATGTACTGGGTGTGGAGAGGGAGATGTGATTCCTTATTGGCTGAGCAAATGATGATGGTGTGAATGATTAAGTGCCTGCCTTAGACACTTACTTATGTTGATTGTAGACTCACTTAAAGAATCTACAGGGAGGTAAGAGAGGAAGAGGAAGAAAGATAGGAAGACAGAAGCAGAGACACAGATATAGAAGCACAGAAAGACACTGAGACACCGTAGCATCTTATACATAGTAGGTACTTAGTAAGGATCTGTTGAATGTAATTAAATTTTGAAAAATACTCAAACTCCTAAATAAACAGAAAATAATGTTAATTGAGACAGTTTCAAAGTATGATATTCACTAGAAAATGAAAATAGCACATATGTATATGTATGCATATTATGTGTACAAAATCCATTGTTAATGGAGTCGTGGAGAAAAAGACATTTTAACATATTATTGTTGGACCTGTAGACACCTGCAAATATTTTCAAGATCAAAATGACAATGAGCTGTAAATCAGAAAACTCATGCTTTTTGACCCAGCAATTGCTATGACCCTCTCACCAAAAGCATAAAAAGAAAAAAAATGACTTATCTATATAAGCTTATTAATAGTTGTTCTATTTGTAATGGTGAAAGATGGAAACAATTCAAGTGTACAGTACTTGGAGAATGACTGAATAAATATGGTGTATTTTAATGGTGCCATAAAAATGATAAATATGAAACATACAAGGAAATACCAAGAGACTTGAGTGATGTGATGCAGAGTGAAATCAAAAGACCAAAAGTATATGAAAAAGAGAAAAAAAAAAAGGTAGAGGAGGAAACAAAGGAAGAAAACTAGGAAAAGGATAAAGGAACAAACAAAAAGGATGAAAAAGAGCACCAAAGTTAAAGTAACCTTGGCTATCTCTACAAGGAACACAGAACAAAACCTTTTTCTTTACTTTTTTGGTAGTTTCTTTATTTCTGTCTTGTTAAAGGCTAAACATTTTTGTTAGGATTAGCCTCACAGGTTTATATGTTATTTTATTCATTTTTGTGGCCAGTTACAGGCAACAAACATTTATAGAGTACTTAGTATTTGCCAGGTACTGCTAGGCTCTGGATATTTAAATAAATAAATGAGAGAGAGAGAGAGAGAGAGAGAGAGAGAGAGAGAGAGAGAGAGAGAGAGAAAGGAAAGAAGGAAAGAAAGAAAGAAAAAAAGAAAGAAATAAGGAAGGAAGGAAGAAAGAATTCTAGTGGAGGAGGACAATACACAAAAGAGATGTAAAAGGGTAAAGGCATTTGTTTGAGGACAGTTGTTGAAATCCAGGAAGTCATAAGTACAAATGGTAGAGAATGAAGTTTGGAAGGCCTGGGTCCCTCTCCAAAATGAAGGCTCAAGAGGAAGTCACCAATGAGAAATGGTGGGCCACATAGCAAATGAATGTTAACGGTGAAAGACCATGGACAATGAAGGAGTTTCCAGAGGGAGAATGCAGTTGGGGCATCGTGTAAAATTTTGTTGCAGACTATATTTTCATATAAATAAGTAAACAAACTTGTGTGTATGCGTGTGCATATATATATGTATATATGTAGAGTTTAAATTATAATTTATGTTTAAAACAAAAGTATTAGCTACTTTGCCTGTCATTTAAATTCCTCCAAAATGCAATTCAACCTACCTTTTCAGACTTATTTTCCATTACCCTCTGCATAAGTTCTGGGTTCCAGGCAAATTTAACTATTAAAGTCAGATGATAATATTTGGTAGGAAAGAAGGAAGCAAGGAAGGAAGGGAGCATTAATTAAGCACATCCTAAATGCCAACAACTATGCTAAATGCCGAGGATACAAATACAAAATCAAAAACAATCCTCATGCTCCAAGAACTTACATCTTTCTAACAGGTAAAAACAACACACATAAAGGCAACAATGGCCAGGGAGAGGTATTTTGCTTTGGAAGTTAGAGATATGATAAATGGAATCATAGGAGAGTACAATGGCAGAGTTGATTAGTTTTTGAGAAGATTGCCAGGGAATTGGGAATGAAGTGAAATATGACTGGAGCCTACCTAAAAGAATGGACTGGGTAAAATAGTCAACAATTGGGAGAGTGGAATCCCAGAGGCAAAATGCTTGACTATAAAGGGTTAAAATCAAAAGTCAGTTGGTATTATCATCCCTCAAAATTGGTTTTTAATCTTTCTTATCAGTACATTAACTCACATAATCTCCTTTGGCTTGAATTTACTCCCTCTACCATACTATTTCTTCTAATAATATGTCAGTTTCTTTGACTCATAAGACCATTTTGTTTTTTTGTATTTCTATCCCTGGCACTTAATTATATGCCTGGTGGGGTGTACTGGGTGTTATGGGAAGACTGGCGTGGGGATTAAAATTATACAACCTACAGTAAAAGAGACGGAGGCAAAGCTCTGCACCAATAGCACTTTATTAATGGGTCCATGGTCCCCTCTAATAAAGTGGACTTCAAATCTTCCTCATCATCTGAGATGCCCCCTTCTTCCAGGACCTTGTATTTATAGAATTTGATTCCCACACATGTAAAAGAGGCATGGTGTGATACAGAATCTCATTGGTTGACGTATGACACATAAGCTAAAATAAGCAAAAAATGAACTATCTGGAGGATGATGAGTTGGGTGAAGTAAGGGATATCTTCCCTGACTAGGTCATGAGATGGATGGGCTCCTCCTTAGGTTAGTCAGGAAAAGATGGTAAAAGCTATCCATACTCTGCAAGAATATGTGGGGGGAGGGAAACTTTCCATTCTACCCATGCCTGGTTTGGTCATGGAGTTCAAGCAAAACAGCATGGAGATATCTTTGTCAGCATTCTTGTGGTTGCACAAGTCAGTGCCATAGTTGGTATTAAAATTTGAGGCCTCTTATTATTATTCTATTAGAATCTATATTCCTATGTGACTTATACAAAGTATGGATTAATACATTGCTTATTCTTAATACCTATTATTAGGTGATTGACTAAGTATGTGTTACTAGATGAATACATTAAAATAGTTACTAACAATCATTACCCCTTATTGAATCATTATAAACTAATTAATGCTGATTAGAGTTTCAGTAGGGGTCCTCAATGAATCAAATTCCTCACTGGTACCTCCGGTGTGAGGGCTGCCAAGCCTCTTTCAGGGTTGCTGAAACCCTTTGGTTTCTACCTGCCATCTAACACACATCTGTAGTAAAAACTGTTTGGGAGGATGGCCTGAACAAGGTTGGAGGTAACCAATGGACCTCAAACCCATTAGTGAGTTGGGGGTGGGGGGGTGTTTACCTCAATCATCTGAAGACTTCCTTGGCAGAATAGGTGAAAATGAATAATTTGTGTCAATGGCCATGAAGGCCATGGAAGCAGGCACTGTGGAGTGCTTAGAGCAGGGTTAGAAATTGCAGATGCCAAAGCCACCCACTTCATCCTGAGCCATCATCATTAGTTTTTAGTTTTTCTTTCCACTGCACTCTGAATACTGGACTGATGGTAAATTATTTAACTTGAAAAGGGTATAAGCCAAGACTAAATTGGAGGGAGAGTTGGTATGCAACTTTTTCTTCACAGATGATTGTGTACTCTCTCTGAGGCTGAGATGCAAAAGAGTATGGATAGATTCTCTGCCACTTGTGCTAATTTTGACCTGACAATTAACACCAAGAAAACAGAGGTTCTCCACTAGCCAGCATCATGCCATCCATACATGTTACCATAAATTACAGCAAATGGATAAATTTTGAAAGTTTTGGTTAAGTTCACTTACCTTGGCAGTATACTTTCCAGGAATGTACACAAAAGTGATGAGGTTGATCCATGAGTTAGCTCATTATTGGGAGGCTCCAAAGGAAAGTGTGGGAGAGGAGAGCTCTTAGGCTACCTATGAAACTGAAGGTCTATAAAGCCATTGTGCCGACCTCATTATTGTATGCCTGGGAGCCTGGGCAGTATACCAGCACCATACCAGGAGATGGAATCAGTTTCATTTGACTTGTCTTAGGGACATTCTGAAGACCACCTCACAAGGTAAAGTACCAGACAGCAAGGTCATTTCTTGAGCTGAACTACAAGGTATTTAAACCCTACTACAGAGAGCACAACTCTGATGGTCTGGCCACTGTTCAAATGTCACATATGTTTGCCTAAAATAATGTATCACAGAGAACTCACACAAGGCAAGCAATGGAGGTCAGAAGAAGCAATAGAAAGATATTTTCAGGCCCTCTGAAGAACCTTGGAATAGATTATGAGACATGGAGACACTGGCATAGGAATGACCAGTGTGGCATACCTGCATCAAAGAAGGAGCTGTGCTCTATAAGCAAAGCAGAATTGCAGTAGCTAAAAAGAAACGTGATGCATAAATTCAGAGACATCTCCATTCTAAATCTTCATATGGATCATTTATGCCCAGCCTGTGGTAGAGCCTTCTGAGCTCACATTGGTCTGAGTAGCCAAAGTTAGACATACTATACTTTGACCCCAACATAGTGATGTCCTTTTGGTACTCTTTGATTATGAAGACCAACCATCAAATATACCTGGAACACAGTAGGCTCTCCATAACTCCTTGCTTATTGACTAATTATCACCATTCGGTGCTCATTTTGGGTTCCATTCTCTCCTGAAAGCCTCTTCTGAACCCCATGGTTGTTAGTACTTTGTGTTTCCTTGGATTACTTTGAATTTGGTGATCTATGTGCTAAAACCCCCTCTCTCACCCCTTAGGAGATTATAGGTTCCTTGAGGACAGGGACTTTACTTTTTGTCTTTGTATCCTGTGGGCCACCTCAGTGCCTTTAATAAAGTAGGTAGACAATTAAATAAATGGGAAATTAAATTTGTTTGATTCTTAATAGCACAATAAATAGAATAAGTAGAATTTTAATCAACAGGAAGCCTTCCTATATACTTGGCAGAATATCTGGAAACATTCCAAAGAATATGGCCTGCTGGGAAAACATGAGGACAATTGAATTGTTGAACTGAATTTATTTTAGTAAATGTCCTTGAATTTACAAGGTTCAGTAATCTTTAAGTGAGCTTGAGATGGGGGAAATATGGAACTGAGAAAGAATAATTTATAGTTTAAGACTTTATAAAGTGCTTCTAGTTAAGAATATAAATTATTCCCTTAGGCTAAAGATTACAACTAATGCTAACATTGCCTCCTCTGGCAAATACCCTCCATGATGCTATTCCTTTGATCTCAATGCAGCATCATTAGTACGCTTACTGCTTTGTCATTTTGTCTTAGTTGGGGCCATGTCTATTTACCACTAGACAGATTTCAGAAAGATCTGCATTCAACTTCTGGCTCCATCAGTCATATGACCATTCTCAGCCTGTTTTCTCATCTGGAAAGTGGGGATGATGATAGTATCTCCTTCACAAGGCTGTTATGAGGACCAAATTAGATTATGTACATAAAGTATCTTGCAAACCATCAAGTACTATGGAAATGCTAAGTAGCTATTATTCCAGTTCACTATTGTCAGGTTGAACATCCGGAAACTGACTAGAGCACCAAAAAGTCAATCCAATTCAGACTTCTTAATGACCATGCTGGTTGCTCTCAGATCACATGATCATTGATTTATTGGACATTCTGAGCTGCGTGTCCCATAAGCATCTCAAACTCAGCTTGTCAAAAATAGAGCTTATTTTCTCTTCCCTCCAAACTCAGTATTATTCTGAATTTCACCAGCATGCTTTAGTTACCCATATCTGCAACCTCAGAGCCATCTTCGACTCCTACCATTCCCTTACCCCATATATCCAATCATTTGTAAAGTCTTATTTAGTCAGCCCTTCTCTTTACTCAGAGGACTACCAGCCTAATTGAGGCCCTTATAACCTTTTACCTGGACTGTTTCAATAGCTCCAGAGTCTTTCTCTTATTCAATTCATCCTCCACACAGCTGCCAAAGTTAATATCTACCTAATACTCCTAGGATCAAGTACAAACTCCTCTATCATTTAGTACCTTTTACAATCAACTTCAACCTACATTTCCAGCATGATCTCTATGGTCTAGGCAAAACTAGCCTCCTTGTGTCCCACAAGACATTCCATCTTCCATTTCTGTACATTTGCACAGGCTGTCTCACCCACACCTGGAATGCTTTCCCTCTTTACCTCCTCACTAGTGTCCAGGAAAGCTCAATTCGAGTATTACTGGATTCCTCCAGCAACTAGTGTCTCACTGTTCCCAAATCACTATGTATTTATTTTATGTGTGTCTTGTATACATTGCCTTGCAATAAATGGGGAAATGTATGAGAGAAAGATAAGATTTCCTGGTCACTTGGTGAGGGAAAGTTGTGACACATAGACAACCAAAGTATTCCACTAGTACGCTTACATGTCTGAAGAGAGTAAGGAAGCATTCCGGAACAATGAGTGTACCTTTCATGGTGAATTTGATAGAGGATAAATTGGGTAAGCATAGGTTGGTCATGATCCGCACCACTGGAAGTAATGTTTAAACTGATGAGATCATTTGAGTAGATAGACTGTAAGCATCTTGTGGACAGGTACTATTATATTTTATCTTTGTATAGATGTGGTAAGAAGTTCATAAATGCTTATTTATTGATTGGAGGTGGAAGGGCCCTTATAGATCATTTGGGCCAAACTCCTTCATTTTATAATTGGAAGAAACATAGAGATGCAATGACTTCCCCAAGGTCACATAGCACATAAAAGCAAGACTTGGGAATTGAGCTAAAATCTTCAATACCTCAAGGCTGAATCACATGAAGAGCAATCAAGTTGCTTTTTCACTAGTTCAAGGATCTATGATTTTCAGGGTCAAGGAAAACCTTCACCAGTTCAGATAAGCTGCCCCTCTATGATGTGGAAAATGATATGAAAGAGATCCTGCAGCTGGAAACATCATTGACCTGTGTCTAACCTAGTGACAGTCCTCTCCACACAGAGAAGGTGGTTGTTAGTGACTAGATGCACTTCCCTGGGATCCTACCAGAAGCCCTTTTATCTTAATAGGATCTCTTTGATCTGCCACACCTTTGGAGAGTAAGGCTATGACTGCTACAATGAGGTTCTGGAGAAGGATGTGAATGCATGGACTTTAGTAACCAATGAGCCAGGCCTCCAATTGTCATGGGGAAATAAAACAAAAAGCAAATACAACAATTTACTCAATTATTCTTCTTTATGTCCTTTATGGGCGTCATTGGATTCCTATGGGGATACGTCTATCAGTTAATAAATATTTAAGTAGCTTCTATGTGCCACATTCTGTGGTGTGAGCTGGGGATACAAGGAAAGGCAAAGGACAGTCTCTGCTCTCGCGGAGTTCCCAGTCTAATGGGACATTAATGGCAGGACTGAGCCAATCCTGGGAACTCCACCTCTCTACTCACGTAGGAGTCCAGTTCCTAGGCCAAGAACGGAAAGAAGTTTCTCTGAACTTAGGCAATAGGAAATAAGACACAATTGCTGAATTGAAGATGGGAGCATAAGAATCTGAGCCTACTTGGTAATACATAATGGAGAGAGTGCTAGGTTTGAAATTTGCAAAGTTCAGTTTCAAATTCCACATCTAGCATCAACTAGTTTTGAGGAAATGGCCAAGTCACTTAACCTCTCTGAGCTACAGTTTCTTCTTGTGTAAAATGAGGAATATAGTACCTGTTCTACCTATGTCTTAAGATTGCTGTGGGACTCAAATGAAATCATGCATAGAAAATGCTTTTCCAAGTTTAAAGCAATAAACCTCATTTAAGGTTTGCAAGTTAAAGCTCAGTTGGGATCACCACTAATTGAACTCAATGTTCTGAGGTTCCTTCCAACTCAGAGCCTATACTTTTTCTAAGTCTAGCAAACTCTGAGAATACCTAACTAAGGGATGCCCTTTAGTCAAGAACACATAAAGAAAAAATATAACTCAAAGAACTTGAAAATATGAATTTTTATGAAATGAGTAAGTCAGCATTTTTGAAGGGAGATATTGATTAAAATTGCAATATTTCTACTTTTAAAAAAAGTTTGTATCCTTTCACCCACTTTAATTTTAAAAGCACTTATTCCTTCGTTCATACATTCATTTATTTATTCATTCATTCATTCATATATTCATATATTCATTCACTCATTCATTCATTCAAGCTGCCTTCCGGATACTGTGAGCAGGTAGGTGGCACTGCAGTGGGTAGAGTGAAATTCCGAAGTCAGGAAGGCTCACCTTCCTGAGTTTAAATCTGGCCTCGGACACTAGTTGTGTGATCTTGGGCAAGTCACTAAACCTGGTTTGTCTTAGTTCATTTGTAAAATGAGCTGGAGAAGGAAACAGCAAATGATTTCTGTATCTGTGCCAAGAAAACCCCAAATGAGGTCACAGAGAGTTGAAAATGACTGAACAATAACAAGGAGTACTGAACATTCAGGCATATGAAGAAAATATAGAATTCCATTTACAAGGCTGTTTCTCCTAACAAAAAGTCTGAGCAAAATAAATTATTGAAATGTTTTAAGGAGCCTTGAGGCTTCATGAGCAACATTAAGTTTCTTAGGATTTTTTTTATTTATTCAAAACTATCATATACCATTGTGGTTACAATCAGTTTGTACAATCAGTGAATGCAAGGAAGCCAGAGGGAGTGTGGGTGATATGAGGATTCTGTCCCTACTAGGCATTTAAGTATCTAAAGTCTATCCTAAAGAATTTGCTCTTTTACCTGTGGTTCCCACCAATAAGTGATAACAGACCAAAATCGTCTCTGATGATGGGTCTATTTCTATTCAGGCCCACCCTTTTAAAACTTTGAGTTCCATATTCTCTCCCTTCTTCCCTCCCCACTCACCCTCATTGAGAAGGCAAGCAATTTGATATAGGTTGTACATGCATAGTCATGCAAAACACTTCCATAATAGTCGTTTTGTGAAAAACTAACTATATTTTCCTCCATCTTATCCCACTCACCATTTATTCTACTCTCTCCTTTGACCTTGTCCCTCCTCAAAAGTGTTTGATTCTGATTGGCCCCTCCTCTTATCTTCCCTCCCTTCTATCATGTTCCTCCCTTTTATCCCCTTCCTCCCTCCTTTCCTATAGAGTAAAATAGATTTCTATACCCAATTGAGTGTGCATGTTATTCCCTCCTTCAGCCAAATCCAATGAGAGCAAGGTTCACTCATCCCCTCTCACCTTCCACTTCTTCCCCTCCATTGTAAGAGCTTTTTCTTGCCTATTTTATGTGATATAATTTACCCCACTCTACGTCTCCCTTTCTCCTTCTCCCAATAAATTCCCCTATCAAGCCTTAATTTTCTTTTTTAGATATCATTCCTTCATATTCAACTCACCCTGTGCCTCTGTCACTCTCTCTCTCTCTGTGTCTCTCTATACATGCATGCATGTATGCATGTATATATGTGCATATGTGCATATATGTGTATGCATTTACATATGTGTACATACATATATACACATACAGATACTCATATCTGTATGTATGTATATATGTATACATTTTATATATGTATATATGTGCACACACACGTGTGTGTGTGTGTATGTATATATGTATGTATGTATATATTCCCTTCAATTACCCTAATACTGAAAGGTCTCATGAATTACACATACCATCTTTCCATGTAGGAATGTAAACAGTTCAACTTTAATTAGTTCATTATGAACTATTTATTTTCTGTTTACCTTTTCATGCTTCTCTTGATTTTTGTGTTTGAAAGTCAAATTTTCTATTCGTCTCTGGTCTTTTCACTGAGAAAGCTTGAGAGTCCTCTATTTTATTGAAAATCCATATTTTGCCTTGGAGCATGATACTCAGTTTTGCTGGGTAAGTGATTCTTGGTTTTAATCCTAGCTCCATTGACCTCCAGAATATCATATTCCAAGCCCTTTGATCCCTTAATGTAGAAGCTGCTAGATCTTGTATCATCCTGATTGTGTTTCCACAATACTCAAATTGTTTCTTCTAGCTGCTTGCAGTATTTTCTCCTTGATCTGGGAATTCTGGAATTTGGTGACAATATTCCTAGGAGTTTTCTTTTTGGGATCTTTTTCAGGAGGCAATCGGTAGATTCTTTCAATTTCTATTTTACTTTCTGGGTCTAGAATATCAGGGCAGGTCTTGATAATTTCTTGAAAGATGTTATCTAGGCTCTTTTTTTTCATGGCTTTCAGGTAGTACAATATTTTTAAATTATCCCTCCTGGGTCTATTTTCCAGGTCAGTGGTTTTTCCAATGAGATATTTCACATTGTCTTCCACTTTTTCATTTCTTTGGTTCTTTTTATAATATCTTGATTTCTCTTGAAGTCACTAGCTTCCCCTTGCTCCAATCTAATTTTTAAGGTAGTATGTTTTTTCAGTGGTCTTTTGGACCTCCTTTTCCATTTGACTAATTCTGCTTTTCAAGGCATTCTTCCTCATTGGCTTTTTGGAGCTCTTTTGCCATTTGAGTTAGTCTATTTTTAAAGTGTTATTTTCTTCAGTATTTTTGGGTCTCCTTTAGCAAGTCCTTGACTTGTTTTTCATGTCTTTCTCACGTCATTCTCATTTCTCTTCCCAATTTTTTCCCTCTACTTTACTAACTTGCTTTTCCAAATTCTTTTTGAGCTCTTCCATGGCCTGAGACCAGTTCATGTTTTAATTGGAGGCTTTGGATGTAGGCTCTTTGACTTTTCTGACTTCTTCTGGCTGTATGTTTTGGTCTTCTTTGTCACCAAAGAAAGATTCCAAAGTCTGAGTCTGAATCTGAGTCTGTTTTCGCTACCTGGCCATGTTCCCAGCCAACTACTTGACCCTTGAGTTTTTCATCTGGGTATGACTGCTTGTAGAGTAGAAAGTACTTTGCTCCAAGCTTGAAGGGATGCACTGTTGTTTTCAGAGCTATTTCTCAAAGCAAGCTCTGCCATACCAGCGTTCCTCCTTCCCCAAGAACCACCAACCCAGAGCTGACTCAGATCTTAAGCAGGCTCTGCACTCCCACTCAGATTCTCCACTTTATTCCTCCCACCAGGTGGGCCTGGGGCCAGAAGCAACTGCAGCTGTAGTTCTGTAGTTTCACCACCTCTGCTCCCCCAGGGGCAGTGGCTGAAGCAGAAACTTGTTTCACTCTGTCCCCACAGCTTTTCCCACTAACCTTCTCTGTTGTCTTTGGTGTTTGTGAGTTGAGAAGTCTGGTAACTGCCACAGCTCACTGATTCAGGGCACTAGGGCCTGTTCTGCCCGGCTCATGGTCTGGTTGGTCCAGGCGCATCCCACAATGGGTTTTGCTCTGCTCCACTACCAGTTCCGTGTGTGATAGACCTTACCCAGTGACCATCCATGCTGTCCTGGGCTGGACACCTGTTTCCCTCTGCTATTTCGTGGGTTCTTCAGTTCTAGAATTTGTTCAGAGTCATTTTTATTGGTGTTTGGACGTTCCTGGGGGAGAGCCCTAGGCAAGTCCCTGCTTTCCAGCTGCCATCTTGGCTCTGCCCCTATGGTTAAAATATTATTTAATATCTTATTATTTCTTAACTACATGTAAAAACAATTTTAACATTCTTTTTCCCTTCAAATTGAGTTCCAAAATCTCTCCCTTCCTCCCTTTTCCCCCCATTGAAAAAGGCAAGCAATTTGACATAGGTTACACACATGTAATTATGCAAAACACATTTCCATGTAAGTCATTCTGTGAAAGAAAACAGACCCCCCCAAAAAAAGAGAAAAATGAAGAAAGCATAGAAAAAGTATCCTTGATCTCCATTCAGGCTCTACCAGTTCTTTTTCTGGAGATGGATAGCACCTTTCCTCATAAGTCCTACAGAACTTTCTTGGATCATTGTATTGCCAAGAATAGCTAAATTATTCAAAGTAGATCATCATACAATATTGCTATTAGTGTATATAATGTTCTCCTAGTTGTGCTCATTTCACTTTGCTTCAGTTCATGTAAGTCTTTACACACACACACACACACACACACACACACACACACACACACACACATTTTTCCCCCTGAGACCATCCTGCTCATCTTTTCTTAAAGCACAATACTATTCCATCACAGTCATATACAACTTGTTTAGCCATTCCCTAATTGATGGACATTCCCTCAATTTCCAATTCTTTGCCACCACTAAAAGAGCTTCTATAAATATTTTTGTACACATAGGTCCTTTTCCTTTTTTTTAAAACATCTCTTTGGGTTATAGACCCAGTAGTGGTATTGCCTAGTCAAAAAGTATGCATGGTTTTACAGCCCTTTGGGTATAGTTCCAAATTGCTTTCTAGAATGGTGGAATCAGTATACAACTTCACCAATAATACATTAATGATTTAATTTCCCTGCATCTCCTCCAATGTCATTTTCTTTTTCTTTCATATTAACCAATCTAACAGGTGTGAGGTCAGAGTTGTTCTAATTTGCATTTCTCTAATCAATAGTGATTTAGAGCTTTTTTTTTTCCCTCATGACTATAGATAGTTTTGGTTATTTTGTCTGAAAACTGCCTCTTAACATCCTTCGACCATTTAGCAATTGAGTAATGACTCTTTTTTCTATAAATTTGACTCAGTTTTCTATGAAACAAAGTCTTTAGCAGAGTCTTTCTAGAAACGAAGTCTTTAGCAGAGAAACTCTGAAAATTTTTTTCTGTATTTTTTTCCACAGTAATGTTCAGCAACTTCATATTTTCCTCAATCTTATTTTCCCCATTTATCCTTTATCCTCCTGCCTCTCTCTCTGTCTCTCTTCTTCCCTTGCTCCCTCCTTCCCTTCCTCTCCTTTTACCCTATCCATTCTCAAAAGTGTTTTGCTTCTGACTTTTACTTCACCCAAACAGCTCTCCTTTCTATCATCTCCCCCACCCCTTCCCATATCCCTTTCCATTCCTGCTTTCCTGTATAGTAAGGCAGATTTCTAACCTAGCTGAGTGTGTATATTATTCCCCCTTTGAGGCAATTCTGATGAGAGTATGGTTCATGCACTCCCCTTCCCTCTTTTCCATTTTCTTCTATACTGTAAAATCTCTTTCAGGCCTCAATTATATCAGATGATTTATCCCATTCTACCTCTCCCTTTCCCCTTATCCCAATGCATTTTTCTTTCTCATCCTTTCATTTTTATCTTTTTAGATAATCCTGCCATCACATTCAACTCACACCTGTGCTTTCTGTACGTGTTAGCTCCTTCTTACTGCCCTAATAATGAGAAAGTTTTTAGAAGTTATAAAAGTAATTTTCCCATGTAGGAATATTAACAGTTTAACTTTATAAATCCTTTATGATTTCTCTTTCTGGCTTACCTTTTTATGTTTCTTTTGCATATTCTGTTTCAGAGTCAAATTTTCTATTCAGCTATGGTCTTCTCATCAGGAATGCTTGAAAGTCCTCTATTTCATTGAATATCCACTTTTCCCACTGAAGTATTATACTCAGTTTTGCTGGGTAGGTGATTTTTAGTTGTAATCCTACTTCCTTAGCCCTCTGGAATATCATCCCAAGCCCTCTGGTCCTTTAATGTAGAAGCTGCTAAATCTTGTGTTATCCTGAGTTTGGCACCATGGTATCTGAAGTATTTTTGGCTGCTTCCAGTATTTTCTCCTTGATCTGGGAGGTCTGGAATTTAGCTATTATATTCCTGAGAGTTTTCACTTTGAGATATCTTTCAGGAGGTGATCAGTGGATTCTTCCAATTTCTATTTATGCTCTAGTTCTGGAATATCAGGGTAGTTTTCCTTGATAGTTCCTTGAAAGATGATGTCTAAGTTCATTTTTGATCATGGCTTTTAGGAAGTCCAATAATTTTTAAATTATCTCTCCTGGATTATTTTTCCAGGTCATTTGTTTTGCTAATGATATATTATTTCTCATTTTCTTCTATTTTTTTCATTCTTTTGATTTTGTTTTATTGTTTCCCAATGTCTCATAAAGTCATTAGCTTTTACTTGCCCAATTCTAACTTTTAAGGAATTGTTTTCTTTAGTGAGCTTTTGAACCTTTTTTTCCCACTTGACCAATTCTACTTTTTAGGGAGTTCTTCTCTTTAGTGGAATTTTGTATCTCTTTTACTTATTCTTTTTTTAAAGATATTTTCTTCAGTATATATACATACATATATGTGTGTGTATATATATATGTATGTATGTGTGTGTGTATATATATATATATATATATATATATATATGTATAAAAGGAAGAGAGAGAGAGAGAGAGAGAGAGAGAGAGTGAGAGAGAGAGAGGGTGCCTCCTTCACGAAGTTGTTGACTTTTTTCATGATTTTCTTGCATCATTCTCATTTCTCTTCCCAATTTTTCCTCTCCCTCTCTCACATGAGTTTTAAAATACTTTTTGAATTCTTCTATGTCCTGAGACCAATTCATATATGTTTGAGGCTTTGGATGCAGGAATTTTGACTTTGTTGTCTTATTCTGAGTGTGAGTTTTGATCTTCCTTGTCACCATAGTAACCTACGGTCAATTTTTTTTCTGTAGTTTTCTCACTGTCTAACATATTTCTTAACTTTCAACTCTATCCAAAAGTGAGGTTCTGCTTCCCAAGTAGAGGGGCACTGTTCCAGGCTTCAGGTTTTTTGTGCAGCTGTTTTCAGAGCTAGTTCTAGGGACCCATAAATTTTTGGCTCTTCCAAGTGGTTGTGATTGTCATTATTGTTGTTTGTTCTCAAAGAGGAGTATGACATCAGGGAGGTGATGCCACAACATGCAAGTGAATTGGATTTATGTAAAGGGGGGCTGTGTAAAATCACTAGTCTCACTTTCCTCTGTGGAGCATGATCTAGGGAGAGGTGTGTTTACTTCTCTCCTGTACGCACAGATTTGTGAGCAACCATAAGCACTAGTTTTAATCTTGGAACTGTGGCCATGGCCCCTGCTCCCCTGTGGCCACAAGCTCTGCTGTAATAGTTCTCCTCCTCGGCCTGAGACTACCACCCAGAACTGTGGCCCAGATCCAAATGTAGGCAATGCAATAGAGTCTTGCCCCTGGTGCCAGCAAGTATACCATTATAAATGTCCTTCTGACCCAATGTCTGATCTCCTCCCCATCTGTGGATTGAGAGATCTGGAAACTGCCACTGCTACCACTGATTCGGTCACCACCCTGAGGTCTGCTTGTTGGGGCCCAGTTTGCAGTGGCATCGCCTATGCTAGACTGCACTTCTCTCTCACCCTGGTGCAACAGACCTTTCCTGCCAGTCTTCTAAGTTGTCTTGGGCTAGAAAATTGTTTCACTCTTTCTTTTTGTGGGATCTGCCACTCTAGAATTTGTTTAGAATCATTATTTAAAAGTATTTGGAGGGGTTTGGAGAGGAACTCAAGTGAGTCCCTGCTTTTCCTCTTCCATCTTGCCTCTGCCTCCTCCATTCATTCATTCTTTCAAATGTGGCAGGAGCTTTGCCAATTGTAGTATTAAAATGTGCTATTAAAAATATGCAAACTGTATGCAAAGTGTTGCCAAATTCTTCCAAGCTAGGAAACTTGTCAAAAGAGGAAATGAAGGCCATATGACATCACCTGTTTTTGATAAAGCCATGATGACTCTTTAGGATACCTTTCCTTTCCTTTCCTTTCCTTTCCTTTCCTTTCCTTTCCTTTCCTTTCCTTTCCTTTCCTTCCTTTCCTTTCCTTTCCTTTCCTTCCTTTCCTTTCCTTTCCTTTCCATTCCTTTCCTTTCCTTTCCATTCCTTTCCTATCCTTTACATTACTTTCCTTTACATTCCATTCCTTTCCTTACCTTTCCCCTTTCCTTTCCTTTCCCCTTTCCTTTCCTTTCCCCTTTCCTTTCCCCTTTCCTTTCCTTTCCCCTTTCCTTTCCCCTTTCCTTTCCTTTCCCCTTTCCTTTCCTTTCCCCTTTCCTTTCCCCTTTCCTTTCCTCTTTCCTTTTCCTTTTCCTGTCAGCTCAATGACCATCCCTTTAATGATATATACTGGATTTTCTTTTCTTGGAATCAAAATCAAGCCCCACAGCCAGCAATATATAATCTTTGCTCTCATCTTGTTTGAAAATCAGAGCAGGTTTTACTCATCTCCAAGCCCAGAGCTCCTCTCCCATTTCCCATGGTCTTCCAAAGACTGCTGAGTATAAGTTCAGCAGTTACAACAATCTGCCCTTTCAGTTCTATGGGACACAGTTTATTTCAGCCTGGTGACATATATAGTTGGCCCCTCCTTGGAATAGGGTGCATGCCTAGACACTGTTTCTTCCTTCCTTCTCCCACCTTTTCCTAGAGAAAGAGGTTCCTTGTATGTGTTAAGTTGACATAGAGATTTTTTTTTCTCCTGGAGCCAAGGAAAAAGAGATTTCCTCACCTCTGCCTGGAGTTGCTTTTCTTGGAGCTCTACTCAGTAAAACAATCAGGGAAGAAAATTGTTTCTCTCTATTTGTTTATTCTTTGTTAACAGTGGGTGTTAAAGGATGCTCTTGTCCTCCCTTCAGTGAAATGACCAGGAAAGGACAGAAATAATAGTTTTTCAGCCAGGTTCATTCCTATACTGAGATAAGATATTTTGGCTACAGAAGGGCATAGAAACAGCAACAGCAGGCAAGTGATCAGGAAGCCTCAAATAAAATAAGCCAGGACCCATATGAAAATAGTACAATCAGGAGCCATATAGAAAGACATGGTCTGTAGATCATGCATAAGGCAGCTGAGTGGGGGAAGGAGCCAAGAGTATAAAATCACTTGACCTTTCACTGAAGTCTGTGGTGCCAAGACCCTTCCAAGATAGACTTCAGCTCCAAGCACCAACTGAGCCTATACTTTCTTTTGGAATGGTGAGTCTATTAGAGAAAACAATTTCACAAGCTACTAGGAAAGGGGAAGGAGAGGACAGAAGGCAGAAGGGACAAGTTTATTAAATGCTTACTGTTTGCCAGGCACTGGCTAAATGCTTTACAAAAATTATCTCATTTCATCTTCAGAAACTTCCTATTATGAACCTCATTCTGAGGGAGACTGAGGGTTTCGTGACTTGCTCGGGGTCATACAACTGTAACTTACTGTTACAAACAGTAAGTGTCTAAGGCTAGATTTGAACTCAGGTCTTCCTACCTCCAGGCCCAGTGCTCTGTCCATGGTACCTCCTACCTTATGAGAAGTGGTACAGGGACTGGAACAAAATGGCCATAATTTGGGAAAACATGGGGTTATTGCTTTCTATTTACTTAAGTGAAAATATTTATAATTAAATGTTTTACTATTTATACACTATTCCTTGTCTGGGTCTGTTAGTAAGAGAAGCTATTAAATTCCAGGACCTGAATTAACCTGAAATGTTTTCAAGTATTTTTTTAAAACTGGGTGGAGTCTAGTAAGTCAATAGAGCTAAGTTATCATCAAAAACACAATGCGTGGCACATAGCAGATGCTTAATAAATATTATTGATTTCTTAATTAATTTGAATAGAGTCTGAGAGGGTTCACAAGGGTAGAACCTACTGAGCTGTGCTTGAACTCATTATCAATATAATTTTTATTCAAACCTGTTCTCCATGGAAAGCATTTTCATCACATAAAAACCTTTTAAGAATTTCTTGTGATCGAGAAGATAATCATAGAACTATTCATAAAGTTTTCTATATACTAGTATGTATGTTCATAGATACACCCATATATATATATTTATATCTTTCATTTTACACTCTGTTCTTAAAATTTTCCTTTAGATTCCTATTAGCTAGCACTCTGGATATCTCATTTGATTATTTTTTGAACATTTTCTACTCATCTCAGTCAAGAGTGTCTAAGTTTTCCAGTAATGAAAATTCACAGCTTCAGGAGCAAAATACTGTTCTTAATGCAGTCAGGTCAATTTTTTGTTTTATGCATGAGGGAGTAAAAACCAGATGAAAAATGATTTATTCTATTCCAGTTTATGAAAATTGTCGCAGTTACAGTCAGAGTTTTATTGTGTCTCATTTTTCAGTTATGAATCAGATTTGTGAGCAAATTCTACTGTTTATGGATACCCAGTTCTAATGTTTTTGACATTAATCTCAAACAGCTTTCATAAACAGTTTTCAGACATTGTACTTTCGACAATTGACTCAACATTTCTTTACAGCAGAGTAGCCATCAAGGAGAAAAAAAATTCCTGCACATGTGCTGTGTAACTGAGATATAGGTAACTGAGCAATATTGTAGATGCTACAAGATATCCTATTCCATTAATTTGGAACTTAAATTTGATATGAAATTAACTTCAGGTTAGAAAATAAGAAATATCAATGTTGGCCAATAAACCTAAAGATTAGTAATTTGTGGGGAATACAGTGAATCTGCAACAACTTGGAAATATGGTTTTCAATTTAGCTGTGTCTGACTCTTCACAACATCATTTGAGGTTTCATTGGCAAAGATGCTAGAATGGTTTGCCATATCCTTCTCTAGATTATTTTATAGATGAGGAACCTCAGGCAAAGAGGGTTAAGTGACCTACCCAGGGTCACATAGCAAGTAAATGTCTGTAGCCCGATTTAAACTCAGCAACTAGAGTCTTCCCTACTGTAGGCCTGGCACTCTATCCACTGCACAACCTTGCTGCCTTGAAAATATTGTTTAAATCTCTTTAATTGTCCTCACTTGAGTACTGTCTATCTATTGAGTATATGGAGCAGCCAAATGGATCACAAATGGAAATTCTATTTCAATCTGATCAACTATTCTCTTCTGTATGGAGTGGCATGTATTAATATTTCCAATAACCCATAAATTATGTGAACTAAATTTCTGAATGATAGTTAAACAACCATTAATACCAGTCAGGTCAGTAATACAATTTTCAGATTCTATTAGATCTGATTCATGAAGACAAAACCTTAAATTATTCACTAAGAAACATACACAGGAGAGGTCCTGCATCTTTGGCCACGATTTCTCATTCCTTCCTGGGATCATTTTCCCTATGAAACCGTTTAGCAGATAATCTCACTTCAGTTCAATTCAGATCCCTGTAACAATCATTTATTAAACAACTTATGTGAGACACACCATGGTTACTAGCTAGAGAGGTGAGTGTACTGTTCAGTGTTTAACAATTAGTTCTCTGAAAAAGTATGATATACTTTTAAGTTTTGGTGGCATTATTAATATTTTTGTGTCTCTTAAATCTAGAGAATTCAAAAATGATCAACTGAGCCTTGATTCATAACCTTTGCTGATTTCCAAGACGTAAATGTTCATGCTGAAAATTTAGCAGTTGGCTCTCTAGAACTGGTATAAGCTGGCTTCAGCTTATGTCCTGGATGCAGCCAAGGAATCAGGATGCCTGAGTGTCTTCTTTTTTCCCTAATGGCTGTAAGACCTTAAGTTACTTACCCCCTCATTGTCTCCAGCCAAAATGGCTATGAATTGCAGAGTAGCAAAATTGGTAGAGGGAGTTTCATCACTGGGAATTGTCTACATAGATCGAATCATAGTTCTAGACCAAAAAAAAAGACACTGGGGAGGCAAGGCAAAAATAAAACCCTCTTCTGTCTTCAAAAAACTTATTTTCTGTTGGGAGATGGGGTGCTGAAGAAACAGCATGTGTATAGGTAAGTGAATATAAAATAACAAAATCCATACTTTATTTCATTTATTTATTTATTTTTAAAGATGACTTCCCCTCCTCTATTACTTGGCACTTGACATCAATTTTATTCTTAAAATATAATATAACATATATTGGTAAATTACATTATTGGTTAATTGTTCATTTCCCATACTTTTTAATATTTCATAGAATATATCTAATGCACAGCCTTTTAAAAATTAAATTTGGCTTTCACTTTCAGATTACTTCTGACAGAGTGACTTCAAGAAATGATATTCACACATGATTTATACTCCATGTGTCAAAAAAATTCATATGAGCATCACTAGGACAACCCTCATTTCTTCCCCCCTCCTTTTTTTCCTTGTTTATAAAATTTGACAGCAATGAAATATTTTATTTACCAACATTCAGAGCTTCTTTGCCCTGTGCCTTAAATAGCCTTCCTGAGAATATCTAACAGAACAACTTATTGGTGAGAAAATGACAAGGGAATGGCTTTGTAGATAAAGTGGTCATAGTAATTTTTAAATGAAAGTATTCCTCCTGACAAATGGAGTGAAATTCTCCCTCAGAAAATGGCCTGTGTGTCTCTTCTTAAGCTCTAAAACAAAACAAACGGTGGGATTCATCATAGTGCCATACCTATGCATTGGAAATAGAGACACTTCCAAAAATGGAATGTTCATTTGAACTTCATGGGCAATGTCTTCCACCTACAAAATGTTGAAGACTCACAGGAACCCATAAAGATATGTGGAAAATGAATAAAGTTCTAAAAGGTGCTCCACTTGCAGGAAACTGGGATTTAAGATTACCATTGGGTTAATAACTCAACATTCCAATGAATCTCTAATTCTCCCATAGGGTCTAAAAAGTCACAGAGTTGTAGTGGCTCTTTATGGTTTAAAGTCTTTTCCTTTTTTCCTCCACAAACTACAAACTACACTTTGGACCTCTTTATCAGAAATTCCCCTCCCATTTTAAGTACACTGTCCCAATATTACTCTTATCATGGGAAGTGACACGGTTCTTTATCTTCCTCCCAGCACCCTTTTGTCATTCCTCATCATTCTTGTGCAGAAGTCACAGGGATGATAGTCTTCTTTCTCTAAAAGTACACTGCTCAGAAAATCTACTATGTGCAAAAGGTACTTTCACAAACACTTGAACTTGAAATAAGGAATCTCCTTTCTTTTTATAGGAATTTATATTCTGGATTCATGCAGCCTAGAAAATCACCCTTCACACACATATACACATACACAATACATACAAATATACATACATGATACGTATGAACACACGTGCACACATGAAGTTGTGGTTCAACAATCTTGCTCATTAATTCTTTCCTTGAGATGTATAATCAACCACTCACAGGAACTCCTCCCCCCTCCCCCCAAGTTACTGCTATGCCTTACTGTAAGGAAGTCTACTGCCATATCTCTGACCTGTGCTCAGAATGCAACCCCTTAAAGGCAGAAGTCATTGAGGAAATTGATTCCCAAGAACTCTCTCAGTATGTCAGAGTGAGCCTATGTAGCCTACTGTGTGTTTTTGTTCCATGTCATCAGTAACAGCTTCCAGGGGCAGGAGAGAGAGAAAACTCTTTTCTGTACTGTTGCCCTTTACCCCCTTCCTCCTCCCCAACTTACTTCACATTGGAAGAAAGGCAGAGAGGTAAAAAACAAAACAAAACAAAACAAACAAAAAACAGTAGTGTGTCAAGGTTTTTGTTGTTTTTGTGGAGTAGTTTTCAGTTATGTCCTACTCTTTGTGACCCTATTTGGAGTTTTCTTGACAAAGATGCTGGAGTGGTTTGCCCTTTCCTTCTCCAACTTATTTTCTAGATTAGGATACTAAGGCAAACAGGGTTGAGTGACTTGCCAAGAGTCATATAATTAGTAAGTGTCTGAGGCCTGATTTGAACTCATGAAGGTGATTCCAGGCTTGGCTCTTTATCCGCCATGCCACTTAGCTATCCTTGCGTGAGGTGAGTGGGGTGGGGGGAGTGGGGTGGGGAGGAGGAACGTTGATGTTTGTACAGTGGGGTCTGTCAGAATCTAGGAAAGAGGGCAAACTATTCCAACAAGAGTTTCACTTCCTGAGACTCCTAGCCAAACAAATATTCTTGGCAGTAGCCCCAGTCACTGGAAGCCAATCAGGAGCAATCTTTATAATCTTAAAAATATGCTTTGTGCATGACCATGCTCTAGAGGGAAAGGTTTGCTCATTAAAGTTATTGGGAGAAATTTTCTTGGAAAACCTAGCTTGAGCTCCCAATAGAATAAATTTAAGGTTCTTGAGGCATGAGACTATTTAATTCATTCAATGATTCATTCACTCAGTTGATTACAATTCTTTAACATTCCAATGAATCACAGTACACACACACACACACACATGCATGTACTATATACGTACTCTTTGCCTAGTACAATGTGCTGCTCATAGCAACACTTAATAACTATTTATTGAATTAAAATGAATAATAATTAGGACCAGTATTCTTCTCTAACTATCCTTTTTGACTCTGGCCTTACTCTGTGTAAAACCACTGCCTACCTTAAATCTACCCTTAAAAAGTCTAATTCTTCTCGCAGCATTTCATTTTATACTTCGTTATATTCTTTGCAGTTTCCATCCTTTTCAGAGGAAGCTATGGATGTAGAGAAGTAACTGCAGTCCTCTTTTGGATGGTTTTTATTTAGTGTTTCTTATGATAGTGGAGGAAAAAAAAATACCATCCAATTGAAAAGCAACAGAGAAAGACGTTTAAAGACAATGATTAATCGTAATTAAATGTGCTTCACTGTTTTAAATACATTGGTCCTAGACCAGGTCCGTGTCTTGTTCTCACCAATTACTGTGTCACGGCATGTTTTTATTTTTTCTCTTCATGGCAGGCTATTTCCATGGGAAACAGCAGTCACCAAAAGTGACAACTAATGCCAGCCTGCAAGAACATGATAACGTGAATTGTAACACACGTCACCTACTGCGAATGCCAATGGGAATATAATTTTCAAACCAAACTTTTCTCTGCCTCAGTGCTTCTAATGCATTTCCCTTATCCTAATCGGACTCAGGTGCTCAGGTACTTGCCAAAAGCTTTAGTCTGTATAATGTCTGATCTAATTATAGGAATCCAAAAGCCCACATCCTTTTTGGAGCTGAAGCAAAAATACAAAATTTTTCCCCATTCCAGTTTTACTCTTACAATAAATCCCCATTGCATCCATAATCCTCATTTTTACAGTGAGATTTTCAAATTGAATTTACAGTGTGATCCATATGATGTGAGTATGCCAAATATCCACCATTTCCATGCAAGTACAAGATATTATTTGGATAATGAACAATTCATTTGATTTTCTTTCTTTACATTTAGCTTCAAGAATTCAAAAAAAATTACTGAAAGTTTACTTTTCAGATATATGTCCTTTTTTTGATATTCCATGTTTTTGTTAAACCTTTCTTGCTTTCTTTTCTTGAAGTATGATATTTTACAATTTACATAGTCATTGATTCATTAACCTGATTGACTTCTGTCAAAGAAGAGTAAAGATTTGAAACTCTAAAGTTATCTTCATGTGGAAGTCCTCTGGAAAAGTAATAACTGGAAACTGATTTCTTAAGAAGCACTCATCCTCATCTACATATGTATTTAAGATGAAAGACAAAAAAGGGAAATGAGAAGTTTTTCACCAAAGAAATCTTATAGAATTACATGGATACCTTTAGAGAGGACTTCAAACTTCTATGGAAAGTTGAGCAATATTAGCCCTAAGCAATAAACTTACACACTTTATAACACTGATATAGGAGGACGAGAATAAAATGTATACTTTGTAAGACTAGGGTTGGAGAAAAGAAGTAAAACCTAACCAAGGTACCATGAAAGTTTTCTAGGAAGACATAAGCTTAAAGGCCAATGCAATAGGTTTTATATTGATAGAATATTAAGGTTTTTAGGAGAACAATTTAAATCTTGGGATGTTCATATGCATGAAGAAAATTCATATATAATATGTATATATGTCATATAAAATATATTTGTTTCATATATTATATATATGACATTATATATATGAAATCAGAGTTAAAGTTGTGCCTTAATCTACATTAAACATATTTAAACATTAATATAGCTGTTTTACAAGGTTTTTTATATCCTTTCTAATATCATAAGTAATTTCAATATCTAGGTATGTATTAAAGTGTTTAATTGTATTTATCATGTCAAGGTAAATCCAAGTGTCCAAATGTAAAGTTAATATAATAATCTAATGATAACTTAATTAGGTCTTGAAAGTTCACCTTCTATTACTACCTGTGCATAAGTATAGAACTGAACCAAATAAGATTGAAATGGCCATTTACACAAGTGCCTATAGTGTAATTTGAATAGGAATAAGGCTAGGGATAGACCTATGATTTCATTGGAATAGAGATCTCTATGGTCAGGAAACTCCCTTTATCAAGGCCAGTCAGCACCTGCTCTGCAATTTAAAGTCTAAGAGATTTGTCTAGAGAACTGTCCATTTACATGATAAAGTATTTAAATATGTTTTATATTTGGTAGGGCTCAATTTTAAATAACATTGCATATATGATATATGAATTATATATTACATAGGTCACAAAGCTAGCTTACATCATAGGCAGGATTTGAACCTAGATCTTACTGGCTTCAAGTCTGGTTCTCTAACACACTACACTGAACTTCTACATTTTAATAAGAATCGCATTATATAATAAATGTTTAAGAGAATCCATATGCTAATATTATTGTGAACAAATTCAGAAGAAGCCAGACACTTGGTTCTAAGTATATGAAGCAGGCTAAAGTCTCACCTACCCAGGTATTACCTATAGCAGAATTCCAAACAGAAAAATGTAGGCTCCTTGAGGATAGGAACTATTTTACTTTTCCCTTTGTATGCCCAGCATCTACATCTACCAACCTGCCTGGCACCTAATAGGCACTAAAATGTTTGTTGAATTCAATTTGTCTATTTAAAGAGACCAGGAGAATCTCCCTTCAAATTCAGTTTGCCAACAGTATACAGTATGGCACATTTTTGCCATTTTGGCATATGGTGTTGTTGTTGCTTATTGTTGTTTTTGTTATATTTTGTTTTGTTATGGTCTCATGTTCCCTTGCAAAGATTCTCTTTCTCAGAGTAATTACTTTGGGTTTGTCCCCATTAGGATCCCCTGACCCTGCGACCAATACACAACCTACTTATGTTAGACCCTGTTGTAAAACAAGGAATAAATAAATGTGTGATATTGTTTTCATCTGGTCAATAACATGGAGTCAACTACTTTGTGTATGTGATGCCATCTACAAAACCAGTTTATTAAATCTAAAAATAGTTTTAGAGCCATTTTTGTCCCTTTGCATGAGGAAACAATTACTAAATTGTTATCTAAATAAATTACTAAAGCTTTTTATTCAATAATACAATATATATCCCCAAATTTAGTTTAAAAAATTCCTCAGCTGATGATAGAAATATTTACATCTACACTGTTTACCTCAAGATGATGTTGTGAAGAAAGTGCCCTGGAAACTAGAAAGCACTCTATAAATGAGTTATCATTGTCATGATTTGTCATCATCAATTCATGGGTAATGCTGCCAAGTGGGAGAAACAGTGGCAGATTTGGGCTTGATTTTGAGAGAGAAAAAAAAAAAACTTCCTAACACTTAGAGTAACCTGAAAGTAGAATGGATTGCATCAGGAACCATTGAACTCCTCTTCATTAGACATCTTTAAATAGTGGTTGGATTAGCACTTGTTAGAGATGTAAAGGGAAGCTTCCTGTAGAAATTACACATTGGATTTGCATGGCTTCTGAGAGTCTTTCTAACTGGGATTTTGTCGGATTCTGATGGATACCTTGACACCCCAATAAATCTCATTAATATGGGAACTCCAAACAATAGTGCAAATTGGATTCAATCCTTTCCTACCCATTGGGGACACTCTTGTCTGTACCCCCTTGTGAAATCACCATAGAGAGTCAAGTCATATGAGATTCTAGTTATAATTGAGTCATCATTGATTTGAAACTGTATACATGAAAGCTAGCAGTCGTTAGACAATAGGAATGCTGCAAAATATACTTCATAATAAATTATATTGAACATAATTAATTCTTTGATGATTTACTCATCATCTCAGTATCTTGCTGTGTCTAATAATTATTATTTGAACATTAATTGTCATTAACACTGTGGATGTTTTGAAGTTAAGTGAGTCCTGATTAATGGAATCCTGGCTAACATAATGCTTCCTCTGTTCTGTTTGCATCATTATTGCTTTGAATTATAAAGAACTGTCTTGTTGGAATAATTTGAATGTTGGGTTAACTCCTCCTATGAGCCAATTTTATACCATAAAAAGGAGTTTGGAGAAGAAGATAAAACAATCAAGGATGAAACTGATATTTTTGAATGATTTAGTCTTAAGTGACTCAGGTTATCAATCCTCCCCTACCCACATCTTTCAAATTATTTGATGCCTGTAACATAATTATAGCTTAGGCCATTTTCTCACCATCTGTTTTGTCTTCTGGACCAAAACCATGCTGCAGAGGACTTAGTTAACTCTTTCATGTTAGACATGTCCCACCTGAGTTTCTGTTATCCTGACTGGTTGGTTAACTTAGTTGCCCACTGTATCTAAGCCTGGCCCCAAGAGTGCATCACTTCACTTCACTTCACTCTCTGATCATTTTCTTGGCAGTTGCCTTGATGCATTGTGCAAACCTTTCATCTCTCCTGATACATACACCCTCTTTCTAATTCTTGAATCATAATCAAATTAGTTCTACCACTGCTCCTGGAAAAGTATACCAATTTAATACCTTCTCATGTCACTTAATCCTGGCAATTTTCCAAACTCGAATACCCCCCCCGCCCCCCCTCCCCCCCGTCACTACTATCCAATATGTATTGTCATTCTCAATTAGAATATAAGCACCCTGAGGACAATGACTCTTTTTATTCTTGCATTTGTATCTCTAGAACTGAGCGCATTGCTTCGCATATAGTATGTGCCTAATAAATGCTTCACTCATTCATTCATTTGGGAATTAATAATTAGCAATGAGGTGTGATTTGATATATTTTATATGAGACTCCTCCTGGATGTTTGTTCAAATGAAGAATCCATCTGCTTGTGAGTTTTTTCAGTCAGTAATCCCCACCCCCATGGCATGGAATTCACAAATCTGATTTGTGGGATCCTAGTTTCTGCGCCAGAAAAATGTAAAGAATAATCCCAAACAGTTTTGATGAAAGCTTTGTCGTACATGGAAAGCCTTCTAGCATTTTCGCTTAGTTTTTCATTCCCTAGGGGAAAAAAAATTCTTAAGATTACATCTGATTTTTCAGCTAATATATGGAGATGAAAAGCTCTTGGGATTTACATTTTAAAGTGATGATGGCAGGATTTTCTCTTTAATGAAAAAAAAGTTAGAGCTAAGTAGAAACTGGCTTGGAGAAGGGAATCAGGAAACTTTAAACCATTTGGAAAGCCCTCTCTCCTCCCAAACCAGGAGCCCAAGATTTGACTTTGACTACTGGCTTTGTCGGTTACTATGCATATGAACTTGGGCAAGCCCATTTATCTCTCTGAGTCCAGTTTCCTCAACTATAAAATGGGAGGGGGATTGGAAAAGATGATCTTCAAGGTCACTTCCAACTCCAAATCCTGTATGAATAAAAATAAGTTCAACAATGATTGTAGTATAGAAAGTTCTCCATAACACAAACTTACATCTATTATTATTATTTAATTTTATTAGTTTTAACAATAAATTTATTAATTTTAATTTTTTTGTATACTGGCATCTTATTTCTCCAAGTTCCCTCACAATCCCATCTGTCAGAACAATACTGATTTAATGCTAGTCAGATGAGTGAAAACTGACAAAAAATGTGATTATCTTGAAATTTCAAAATATCTAAATGCTTGTCATGTGAATTGTAGTGAAATCTTTTAATATATGTCTTCAAATATGCTGCACAAGGTAGAAATGTCCAGTTTTGTGGTGATCTAAGGGAAGGTGACAAACAGAAATCGGGGAATACTGGGTATTTGTTTACAGCAAAGTTCAATTGGTAGGATCATACATGAGGACCTGAAAAGGGTCCTCAGGGTTTTTCTTGTCCTCTGCTTCTTTTTACAGATAAGGAACCTGGAGTCCCGCAGTTATAAATGACTTATTCAATGGAACAGAAGTGAGTAATAGAACCAGGATTTGAACCTAATTCCATTTAATGCAATTCTCTTCAATTCAGGTAAGTTCAATTCGACTATGTTGTGTTTGTTCATTCTTTGTTTACAAAAAGGATCAATGACATCACAGGATGATGTCTTGACTGATGTGTGAATTGGATTTAAGTGAGGCAAAGTTGCACAAAGTCCTCAGTCTCTCTCTTTCAGAGTCTTTGAAGTCCAATGGCAAGACACATTGTCAGGACTACTGGTGATGAACTGGGATGCCCTGGATGACCTTGGTATCTTTGATTTCTGACCAAGCTCTAAGCACTGCCTGCTTCAGCCACCTTCATGGCCATTGAAAAAAAATTGTTCTCATCTACCCATTCCTCCAGGGAAAGTCTTTACATTCTTGGGGTGTATTTTCCTTTAACTCACTGATGGGTTGAGGCCCATCAGTTATTCTTAATCTAGTTTAGCCTATCTGCCAAGCAGGTTTACCTGGGTGTGGCCACTGTGCATGCTACAGGCTTCTTGGAGCCACAAGTGATAGGTGAGTGCCAAGTGGTCACCAAAGATGAATGAGGAGCCCTGAAACCAGAGATACCAGTCCTCTTTGGAAACCCTATACAGCTCAATTTAACTATAAGCACCTCCCATCAATATGAAACAGTGGTAGGCTTTGGGGATACAAATACAGGAAGAAACAGTTCTTGCAGACTGAGTGATTCTGTCCTACTGAGAGATTTCAACAGGTCCAGTGGCTAAATGGGTACCAAGTACATAAAGATTAAAAACAAAGTAATTTGGGGGGAAACATGAAAAATTGGGAGAATCAAGGACAAGGTTTTCTGTAGGAAGCAGCACATGAGGGGAACTGTGAAGAAAACTAAGGATTCTGAGAGTTGAAAAGGCTTGGGTCAGGACATAAGTGCTCTGTGGCCAACAAGAAATCTACTGGCCAGTTAGACTAGAAAAAAAGAATGAGAGAAAGTGATATGAAATGTATCTGTAAAAGTTGCTTGCATCGAGATTTTATAACACTTTGAATTCAGACAAAGGAGTTTGCGTTGCATTCTTGAGGGAATAGGAAATCTCTAAAGATTCGTAAAATGGAGAGTGATGAGCTCAGACCTAGGCTCTGGGGAGATTTGGTAGCTGTGCAGAGGCCAGAGTCTGGAAGCAAGAAGACCAACTGGGAGGCGTTACAGCAATTCATGTGAGAAGTCTTGAGGGTTGCATGAGGGCTTTGACTGTGAATATAGAGAAGGAGGATGATGCAAGGGGAATTGTGGAGATAGAGTCGACATGTCTTTGCAACTGATTGGGTATAAAATCTGAGGCAGAGTGAACAGTCAAGGATAACTAGAAAAACGTCAGTACCCTCTACAGAAATAGAGCAGGCAAGAAGATGGATGTCTGGAAGGAAAAAGATGAAGCATTCTATTTGGTTTCATGTTTGAGATGCTGTCATGCCAATCAGGGCAGCACATGTGAGGACCACTGCTGTGAATAACTGTAAGGGTCTGATCGCATAGGATAATGAACTCTCCATTTATTCAGATAATAGACGTTGTCCTATGAATTAAAGCATAACATTCATAGCAACATCCTTAAACAAAACATTTAATCTAATATATATATATGTATATTTTACATGTATATTATATACATATATATATATATCATATCACTCAGTATGTCATATGGCTCATAGCATATATCATTTCATTCAGTAGCATTCCCCAAAATACTTGTTTACACAGCAGGGGGTCCAGGCTAAGGTCTTCCTTAGCACAACACATCCTTGAGGGATAGCAGAAAATATCACACCATCCACCCCAGTGAGAATGATCTCCTTGATCAATACCAAACATCCAAGTAAAGTCCTCTTTCATTTTGACTTAAGGTTGACTTCCAAGTCCCATGGCTTTTCCTCTGGGAGCCAACTGCTCCCAATTCTTGCTTGGATTCACACCTAGGCAGCTCTCCACTCCTGCTCCAGGTCTCAGCTCACAGGGAGTGCTGCACTCCAAGCTCTTCCTGCCTGATAGCAGACTCCTGTCTGTTCAGAAGGACAGAAGCTAACTTGAAAAATGAAAATAATAAACTTTTTTTAAAAGAAGGGGTCCATAAGCTTTACCAGACTACTAAAGAGGTCTATGACACAATAAAGGTTTAAAAAGTCCCAAAAAAAAAAATTAGAAATTAGAAGGACAGAAGCTTCTGTTTCTGGGAAAACAAAGCTTAACAGGACTATAGCAATACTTACACGTATTACCAGCACCATCATCTCAATTCACTTTAACATCTCTTAAAAGGAACTTAAGTTAAGTCTCCTTCCTGTGGGCCAGGTCTCCACCCTTCAACTCAATTCACTCATAAAGACCAACAGGCAGGACACCTTTCTGAGAAATTAATACAGACCAACAGACAGGGCTTCTGTCTGAGAGATTAACACAGAGCACCAACATCTCAAACATTCTTTCTGTTAGGCCTCCCCACAAGCAAGTTCCCCCAGGAAAATACCTCTCTCTGCCCACTCACACTAGCTTCTCTCTCGGCACTCTGCCTTGCTCTCACTTGCCATTTTCCCCCCTTTTTGGCAAATTCCTCCTGCACTGGTCTCCACATGACTCAGGCTCCATGTGACCCAGGATGCACCACAGCTATAAGCTGGGCCAGAGCTGAAAGCAGATCTTATTCCGTTAATATTACATTGAGCACTTAATGTGTCACAGAAACTTATTTTTAAAAAAAGAACAGCAAAAAATCCTACTTTGCTTGCTGTTGTATTGTATAAAAGCTGAGGCAGAGTGAATGGTCAAGGATTAATAGAAAGATGGTAGTTCCCTGTACAGGAATAGAGCATCTAAGAAGATGGATGTCTGGAAGGAAAAAAAGATGAAGCATTCTGTTTGGTTACATGTTTGAGATGCCCATGGGATATCCAAGTGGAGAAGACCTTTGACTTCAAATCCCAGCACTCTTACCATTTCATCCTACTGCCTCTCTGGCACTCCTTGTGGCTAAAAGGACTTCCAGGTTTGTTAATTATTTACTTAATTTACTCAGCTATCAGTTATGGAAAGCCTACTATGATCCAGACATGGTAGTAAGTACTGAGGGAGCTATAAAAGGAAAAGAGTTTTAATATCTACTATTCTGGATACTTTATGCATTACAATATTCATTTTTACTAATCCTCAGTTTTGAAGAAACCTCAGGCTATATTTGGATATTTATTGATTACAAACATTTCAACCTCCTTGATTAATTAATTAACTCTGAGCTCCCATCTCATGTTAAACATATTTAACAACCCAGAGCAACATCTTTACCTATAAGGAACTTCTCTCTCTCCCTCCCTTCCTCCCCTACCCCCGCCTCTCTCCCTCCATATCCGTCTCTCCCTCTCTCTTTCTGTCTCTCTTTCTGTCTCTGTCTCTCTGACTCTTTCTCTATCTGTCTCTTTTTTCTTTTCTTTTTTTTTTTTTTGGAGAGGGGAAGGTAGGGCAATTGGGGTTAAGTGACTTGCCCAAGGTCACACAGCTAGTAAGTGTGTTAAGTGTCTGAGGACGAATTTGAACTCAGGTCCTCCTGACTCCAGGGCCAGTGCTCTGCTGACTGTGCCACCTAGCTGCCCCTGTCTGTCTTTCTCTCAACATGTATCTCAGCTCCCTAATCTCCTAGTCTTTAAAAAATATCAGAGACTATGCATTTTATTAAGGGGCAATAGATACTCAGGTAGAGATGTAAATTACTTACAATATTTGACCTTGAGAAAGATCGCAGCCAGAGTGACCCCTAATCAACATTTCTACTCCTGAATTCTCCTAGGAAACAACAGCCCACAAGGACACTCAGGTTACCATATAAAGTCTCTTAATACTTCTCTCACTAATGAAATGAGCAGAACCAGGAAAACATTGTACACAGTAACAGCAACATTGTGCTGTGATCAACTATGAGTGACTTAGTCCTTCTAAATAATACAATCTAATAGTGGAAAATGCTCTCCATATCCAGAGAAAGAATTGATGGAGTCTGAATACAGACTGAAGCATACTAGTTTTTTCATGTTTTTTTCCTTGTCTTCTATTTCTTCAACGACATGACTAATGTTGAAACATGGTTTACATGATTGCACATGTATAACCCACATCAAATTGCTCACTGTCTTAGGGAGGGGCAAAGGGAGGGAGGGAGAAAATCTGGAAATCAAAACTTTATTTAAAAGAATGACAAAATTGTCTTTAAACAAAAATTGTGTTAAAACTAAAATACTCTAAAAAAAGAAAAAAAAAAGAATTATTTTACTCCTTTTTGAAAGCTAAGCATTAAAAGAGTTCTCTTAAGAAAAAAAATCTCCGTTTATCATTTTTCTCTATATATTCTCAGTTTCTCTTGAGCTATCATTTTTAATAGTCCTTACAGATTGACAGTTAAGTTGTCAGTGCCTTAAGATCCTATTCTTTTAAAGATTTGATAGCAGTGTCTATTGCAAGGTCATGTTTGTGTGTGTGTGTGTGATGGACCCTTCAGCAGTCTGTTAAAGCTTGTGAAACTATTCTCAGAAAAATGCCCTTGTATTTTATCTTGTGTGTGTGTGTGTGTGTGTGTGTATGTGTGTGTATATGAATGCTCATGTATGTTTGAGACTAGGTCTCAAACTGGGAGTACAAGAGCCTCTCAGAGGCCTCAACCTACTGCTGATCAGCTTGGAAAATGACCTGTTATATTTCTGACCTGAGACCATTCACCACTCCATAGGAAGCCCCATATGTCTGTTTATATGAAAATTATCAAGATATGCACATGTAATTTTAAAGAAATGGTGGGTACAGTGATGGACTTGGACTTGGGAAGGCTTAATTCAGAACCATTCCTTGGACACTGGCTAGCTGGTTGATCCTGGGTAAGTCACTCAGTGGCCCTCAAATTTAGTTTTCTCATCTGTTAACAGGAAATTATAACAATACCCCAAAGGGATGGCATGAATAAAATATTATACACTTTTATTAATATTTATAATTAATATATCATTATAATATTATTATAATTATCCATCTTTCATTAGCCACCAGGGGTGCTAGAGAAGCAGTGTGATGAGAGCTAAGCTTTGGAATCAAAGGCCTTCTCCACCTGGATATGCCATGGGCATCTCAAACATGTTACCAAATAGAATGCTTCATCTTTTTTCCTTCTAGCCACCCCTCTTCTTACCAGCTCTATTCTTGTAGAGGGTAGTGCTGTCTTTCTAGAAATTCTTGACTGTTCACTCTTCCTCAGCTTTCATACCCAATCGGTTACAAATTCATATCAATTCTGTCTCCACAATTCCTCTTGCCTCATCTTCCTTCTCTATATTCACACAGCCAAAACCTTTGTGCAACCCTCAACATCTCTCACGTGAATTACTGTAAGGCCTCCCAGTTGGTCTCTTGGCTTCCAGGCTCTGGTCTGCACATAACTACCCAAATAATCTTCTTGGAGCCCAGGTTATGCATGCATACCTGTATCTATGTATATGCATATATGTATATATGCACACATATGCATCGGTATATATATCCACACAGTTCATGGATATACACAAATATACATACAGATATTTGCAAATCTTCAAGTCTTATGTAATGTTAATTGTAATTATTAAGAGATGATTTTAATAGTTCCTTTAGGCAGCTTTCTAAAATACATTGCATGTAAGAAGTCATGGATAGTTGCTGTCTGGGGTGCTTGATGGAATTTTGTGCTGAGGAAATCACAGGCTAAATGCCTGAGACAGTTTCAAACCAAGTCCTCCTGAATCCAAGTCCTGTGCTCTACCTAGTAAGCCACAGAGCCTCTCAGGAACTCTACATTTTTAAATATTGTGCGAATAGGTGTCCCATAAGTATAGTGAATAGAGTAGAGGACAAAGAGTTAAGAGGATCTCAGTTTAAGTCTCTCCTCCAACACTCACCAGCTGTGTGACCCTTAGCAAGTCACTTAATGAATCTCCGCCTCAATTTCCTCATCTATCAAATGGTATAAAATAGAGATTCAAACAGGGTAGTTGCGAGTACCAAATTAAGTAATATACGTAAAGTAGTTTGCAAACTTTAATGTGCTATATTCTATTAGCTATAGTTATTATAACATGAACTATATAGGTAATACATTGATCTGTCATGACACATACATAGAATATAATTGTAAGTGATTAGGCACAACAATATGATTGTCTACTTAGAAAAAAATAGATGGTTCAGCTTCCCATTTTCTTTAAGAAAAAAGAAATTCTCATAATAAAAATGACTATGGATAACAAATAACAATTTGAAAAAACATTAGAGAGGCTAGAATTAGCCAGTCACACACTTTGGAAGTTATTGCCTTTTCTTAAATACATTTGTTCTCTGTCTTTGTTAGCCTAATCATCACCTGGTGTCTATTTTGGCTTAGTTTGTGTGTGTGTGTGTGTGTGTGTGTGTGTTTCCCCTCCTTATCATTTACTTTGCGGTCTCTAACTTCTGTAACTATTCATGTTCCCCTCGGCTCCCAACGGATGCTCTCTTGCCATGGCTTTGGGACTCCTCCAGCCTTCCAGGCACCATGTCTACACTTACCTGGAGATGTGTCAGTTACCTCCTGTCCAGGAACTCTTCACCACAAGTGCTGACAAGGTGCAGACTTTCTCCCTGTAGCCTCTCACTACCTACTGCCATTGAAAGTGAACCTGAAGTCAAAGATAAAGACAGAGTAATCTTTCTCCTCACTCTTCCTGAGACTTTGTTTCAAAATCAGGGAGAGCATGGCAGCCCTGGGAGGACAGGGCATCCTCCACCTACATTGCCTCAAATTCTGTCAATTTAACCCTTCAAGAGAAACCCTTAGAAAAGCAGCACAGTGTAGTCAAACTGAGTCAAGCAATATTTGTTAAGTGCCTACTATGTGCCAGGTGCTATGCTAAGCACTGGGGATACAAAGAAAGACAAAACAAACAGCCCATGCCTTCAAAAAGCTCATAGTCTAATGGAGGAGACAAAAATGAAAATGATGTGCAAATAAGAAACAGATCAGAGAGAAGGCATGAAGCATCACCTCTGGAGTCAGAAAAGTATGGGTTCAAGTTCAAGCCCTCCCCCTGACATATGCTATATACATGACCATGGACAGCTCCACCTTCCAATGCTCAGGCAACTTCCTAAGACTAGTCCTGACCGGGAGTTCCTAGGTCTGTTTTGGGGAAAGTTAGTTTCCACCAGAAGATCTACATGAAAATCACTGTTTGAGACAAACAAAGCAGTAATAAGGGATCCCCTAGGTAGCAGAACAATTTTACAGATAGAAATTTGCTCCCTTTAGCATCTGCTAAGGAATGTTGACGGTCAGTTACAATAATGGTTGCTGATGGGGAATGATTTAAAAGCAATGGCAATCTTCTTGGGTTATTTCAAACATATTTTAAACATGCAAATGGCCCTCCTTCTGCACTGATGATCCTTCTAACAGTCTGGCTGGCCTCCCACTTTCTTGAGAGCCAGCTCTTTCCAACTGCATCCAACTGCAGGGTCAGCCTTTCCGCTCACCACTGTGTCAAACTCTTTCACCTCTAGCATTTTACTATAATATTGCATTTTCCCTCTCTGTCCACACCTCTGCTGACTTCCAACTTGTACTTGCTTCTATTATCGTGCAATCTCTGATCCTTTGCTCTTTCCCTATTGTCTCAGTTTGTCACCATTTTGACAGCTCTAGGTCATTCCCTCCTCAGGCCAAGGGAGCCATTTAAGTGATGAATTAGCCTGGATTTAGGGTGATTCCCATTCCCTTTACATTCAACCATTCTTAACCTACTAATCCTCTACCTAAGTTAACCCTCATGATTCACCTTTGTCAATATCGATATTGATTTTATATCACTTTCATTTCTGAATATACACCTCCTCAGAATCTTTCTTCCCTTCCCTTCCCTGTCACATGCCACTTTCTCCTTGCTGCTCTGCTCAGCTCAGGGAACTCTCTCCTTCCCTCCCTCTCTCTCTCATTCTCTCTCTCTCTTTTTAAAAAGCAGTTTAACAAAATGAATATATCCACCAAGTCTCATAATATATGCAGTGTTCCACATCCACAGTCACCTACCTCTGGAAAAAAAAAAAGCAAAAATTTTTTTTTTCCTGGCTATGCTGAATGCTTTACTTTATTCAGTAAAACGTCCTAACAATCAGAACTTTCAAAAAAATCAAACTAAATTGGCTGTCTTAGGAGGTGGTGACTTCGTCCTTATTGCAGATTTTCAGAGTGACTGTCTGACCAATTGTCAGGTGTGTCATGGCAGGAATTCTATTTGCCAGGCATGGGTTGGTCTGGACAGTCACTGAGATCCTTTCCAATTCTAAGACACTGTGAACACGTATAACAGACTTACGTACACATTTTAGAAGCTTTAAGCTCTTACTATTTCCCCTTCATGCCTACTGATAGAGTCAGAGGTTGTTAGATCTGGCAAGAGACCTTAAAGGTCAGCTAATCTATATCCGCCATTTTGTGGATGAGAAAATGAAGGTCCAAGAAAAAATATAGTGCTAGTCAAAAGCTTTTTAATGGTCCACCAAGGTCAGGAAATGAGCTTCTAAATTAATTTTCTGGGGCAAAATTAAGATTGAGATAGCAATAGAAGATCATATGCACAAATAAGCATTATGAGATGAATATGGGGTCTCATTGCTATTCTGTGGTTTAATGAGCAACATCTCATGGTAAAAAGAACACTGGCTGTGCTTTCAGGTCCTTGGGGCTGAGGGTGGAGCAAAGAGTTGGGAAGGAAAGGTCCATTAGAGAAGATGTTTGTCCAAGTTCAGAGAGAGAACGATTCCTTGAAGAAAAGGCATGGTCTAGGGCAAGAGACAAGTAGAGAAACAGAGAGCAGGACTGGGTTAAATCCAGTTGTTTTCAGAGGCAAAACCATCCAGAAGTTTAGGCAAGATTATCTTAAGTCTGAAAGCCTAAAGGTCCAATGCCTGAGTGGCACAGAGATAGGAAAATGCCAGGGAAGGAGAACCGGGGGCTTACAAAACGTTCTTGCTTCTTCAGCCCAACCTCCAGCCATCTGCCAAATTCATGTTCCTATAGTACAGGATTGATCATGATTCCCTCCTCCACCTCCACCCTCCGCACCGCGCCCCCGCATCCCCCCGCACTCCTCCCCTCCCCCCCCCCGCCCAGAAGGAAACTTTCGTTTCTCCTTGTTGTATAGAGAATAAAATGCAAACTCACCTGCTTGAAATCGAGTGCCCTTCCAGATCTGGCCCCATTCACACTCACGTGACCTTCCTTCATGCACTCCATATTCTACTAAAGTAGTCCACTCGCAGTTTCTCTTCTAGGACATTCTAGCTCTTGCCTTGATTTGTTTGCACCAGTTCTCTGTCCCTCCCTCTTAGTCTTCAAATGTTTATTACCCTTCAAGGTTGAGCTTAAGTGTTACCTCAATCAATCAATAAGCACTTATTAAGGACCTATTGGGGCAGCTAAGTGGCTCCAGGAAGACTCCTCTTCCTGAGTACAAATCTGGCCTCAGATACTTACTAGCTATGTAACCTTGGGGAAGTCTTTTAACCCTGTTTGCCTCAGTTTCCTCATCTGTAAAATGAGCTGGAGAAGGAAAGGATAAACCACTCTATAGTCCCTGCCAAGAAAATCCCAAATTGGGTCAGGAAGAATTGGACACAATTGAAAAACGACAAAACAGCAATAGAAACAAGGATCTATTATGTATCATCAGGTATTGTGTTAGGAGCAAGAGATCCAAATACAATAAACATAACTATCCCTACTCACTCTAATAGGGGAGACAAGAACATGTATAACTATACAGAGAATATACTGATTCCTCCTATAATTAGAATCGTCTCTCCAAAATTACTTTGAATTCGTTTTGTATTTATCTGTATAACTATAGTGTTCCCTCCCAGGACAATAAGAGCTACTTCAAGGAAGGATCTTTGTATTCCCAGGGTTTGCCAAGGTGTTTGTCACATAATAAACACTTACCAGACACTTTTGGTCTTGAGTTGAATTGAATTAAATGAGCCCAAGATTACATGCATTTCTTGTTGAGTAAGTGCTAAGAATTCTGTTTCCTTTTTCAGTTGTGGGCTTGGACATTGAGTATGGGACCAGCCACTAGAGTTACAGGGATCTAAGCCTGGCCACATTCATTATTAGCCTTGTGACTTTAATCACATCACTTAACCATACTGAAGTTTTCATTGTTTTATTTAAAGTTATCCATTTAAGTGGAATGGCTGTGAATAAAAAAACAAGTCTTCATTGCTTTTGGTCCTTGATACTTAGTACCCCTCCCCCCCCCAAAAAAAGGATTTCTTAATATTTAAGTGTTTTGATTTTTTTTTAATTTGAAAAGCAATTTAAAATATCAGACTTTTCTAAGTAGCTATAAGTTAGCCCTGCATGTTTTTGCGGAGAATTACCTGGGATCCCTGAAAGGTACAATATGTATCACAGGAAGGAATTAAACTCTGGTCTTCCTGACACTCATCCTGCTGAGCCCCGCTGCCTCCTTGTGGCTAGAGTTAAAAGAGTGAATTTCACTGAGTAAATATCATTAAGTCCTTAAACACAACAGCAAATCAATGGGGCAGCAGGGGAGTAAACTTTTCATTTCAGTTAGGTGTGCCAAAGTTCACTAAATGGCTAGGGTGGGTCAAATTCTCTTGCCCTTTCTCAAAAATTAGCATCCTCTCCTGTTCTTCCATGATTTTCCCATGGAATTTCCCTTTTTAACCATTTTAACCCTTCAATTCTCTTCTAAGACTTTGAACACAAACATCATTCCCTCTCATTTAGTTTCTATCTAATAACCAAACCTAGGCATTTCCCAGAGATTAAATGAATCAGAAAGTAAAATTACAAGTTCAAGAATTAATTAAATGTTGCCTAGAAGCTGAGGGGAATGGGGAGGGAAAGAGCTCCAAGATAAATGAACTTTCACACCAAAATTTAACAAGGTATTCAATATTTAAAAAAAAATGCTATAACTCCTTGGGTCATTAGACATTCATAAGACAGTTGTGCTATCTGGCAGTATATTTTAAAATCTGTATTTCTTTTTACCCGCAGAAGCATTTTTCCCTACACTATAAAAATTCACTACCATGCACATTTAATGAATTCTATTGAGAATTTATGTACAGTGGAGTAATTGAGGATCTGAATTATCTTATGTTTTAAAAAAATTCAACTCGTTTATTTTCAGCTTCTACTTAAATTGAGGAAAGTATAATCCACTTGTTCTTAAAAATTATATTCCACTTGGTCATTAGTTAAAGCCTGGCTAAACATACATGTTGTCCTATCTTGAAGGAATAATATTATAATATTTTTCACCTGGTTGTTTCAGTGATATATGTTAGTAGAGAGTGAAGTTTTAAAATTTAGGTATAAAAATATGGAAACATTTTCAGAGTGCAACTTTATCCATAAATTTAAATGGCATTTAGTATAGGAAATGATTTAATATATCCTATGTAATTCTTGTGTATGTTTCTCAGAATGTCAACAAATCTACTAAATAATTAATTTTTAAGAATTCTAAATATTAAGTGGATTTGCAGTAATCCACAACATGCATTTCTTCCCATGAAGTTTTCTCCTGTAAAATAATCAGACAGTCAAATGAAAGAAGGTTAGAAAAATTAGAGAAGTACATATAGTTAAGTGATGTCTGTTCAAGGCAGAACAGTTCCAAGAAACACTTTAATTGTAACTTTTGGTCAAACTGATCAGCATAGAGGGTCTGCCCTAGGAATGATTGCCAAAGACCCAGGAGGATCAGCTGTCCTCATCTAATCACCACTGTGATTACATCACAGCAAAGATCATGCCAATAGGTTGTACTAAAATGAATGAGAATGGTCTTTTCAGTAGTGTTCTGTTGCCTTGTGTGTAGATATAGCTCACAATGGCCTGGGCAGTGCTGCTTTTTAAAAGTGCACTCAGGCCTAGCTATTATTTGGGGACTACTATTGATCTGGACAAGCAGAATATAAAGAATTTTGTTTCTGTAGTTCCCTTCATGCCTTAGGTTACATTTGCCACTGACTTCCCTCTAACTTCTCATGAGCTAATCTTCCAGTGATTGACTTTCTGAGCTCAAATCTAAAATTCTCAGCTGATGGGGTGGATTCCTTAATGGTTGAAATCCTGTCCTGTAGGCCTGGTTTTCCACAAGTTGGGCTACTGAGCTTGTAAATTGGGGTGAAGGTGATTGTTCCCTGTGTTCTCTGCCCCTTCCCCCTTGTCTTCTAGTGCCTTGCCTCTGACACTAGAGGTCTAGATTCCTGTTTCTAGATCTCTGGTGTCTGCTATCACAGTCAATGTTCAAAAACTACCTCTCCATGTAGATGTTTTTTGGTTGACTTGCTGCCATTGACCTATTTCTCTCAACCCCCATGCCACAACCTGAAATGATGCCATGGGCAATGAAATATGGGTCTATATGGGTTCATAGATAATTAAGATTACTTTTATTGTAAAGATAGGGTGTGGGACTAAACATTGAGACTCTGGGAACCTTTCCTCATACTGAAAAAAATATATAAACAACAACACCTTAATATCATATTTCATACTAAACCCCAACTAAAACATTTCATTTTTATGAAAAAATACATAGCATACACATCATATAGTAAACATATATATATATATATATATATATATATATATATATATATTAGTAGTTGATAGGCACTGTAGATATATGGTTAATAATCTGGGCCATTTATGAACGGGAAGAGGCTGGGTTTCAACTGTGCCATCTCCAAATTACTCACTGTGACAAAAGCTTACCTTTTTAATACATATATTCTCACTAGGATGGAATATGGTTTTGAATTGCAGAATATTACCATCTCATAATAATAGAAATTCTTCCTCATTTGCCATTGTCCTCTTCCCGAATATTTTGTATATGAACCCATACTGTAAATCTGTAGTTTGAATATCCTACATTGCAGAAGAAACACTTTGTACGGGATTATGGGGTTAGAGGAGGTTCATTGTGGGGAAAAATATATTTGACTGAGGGGAAGCTTTCAAAGTTGGCAAGAATCTTTGTAAGGAAAGAATTTTTCTTTAAAGTGATTGGCCTCATCTTCGTCCTGGAATGATGACTGTATTTTAGCTCATAATTCACTAAATTAAATGAAAGAAATATAGTATGCATATTGTCTCTCGTAAACCATCAGGAATATCCAGTCTCCTTGGAAAACTGATATTTAGAATAAAATAATTATAAATGGTGCAGGAAAAAAAAAGTCCTACCACATAAAATACTGAGATAAGCTTTCCATGATAAGAGTAAGTTCTTAGTGTGTGATCACAGAAAAATCAATATTATGATTGTAATAAGTCATGTAGAGCAACTCATAAAGACAAGACAGCTTATTAATTAGCTACTTGTATTTACTACAGGTTTTCCTGCATAGCAACATGTGTTTTACAGCCCGGGAAGTGGCCACACAATTTTTTATAAAGACGGTCTTGAATGTTACCTGTATTGAGGATTTTGCATGCTCAAATAAAATGATCATAGCACTATTTCTTTTAACTATTTACTTCTAAGTTTGTGGATGAGTGATTTCTATGCTCATAGCATTTGAATGTGATTTATTATCATATTTTGTAAGCATATTTAACTTTGTTAAGCAAATAGGTTAAACACACTTTTGAATCAATCTGATTTTATGGAAAATCCTCAAATTCACGACGAGTGAAATATATGCTCAGTGCCATCCGTGTCTTTTGTCCAAGGCCAAAGATAATCATTCTTTCAGGCAATGCAATGCAGAGAAATGAGAGGGTCAATTCAAACCAAAACAATAGATCATTCCATTAATTTGGCAAAAGGCTATTTTGGGGATTGCAGAAGCATGAGTTCAG
Source organism: Trichosurus vulpecula (assembly GCF_011100635.1). Lineage (NCBI taxonomy): Eukaryota > Metazoa > Chordata > Mammalia > Diprotodontia > Phalangeridae > Trichosurus > Trichosurus vulpecula. The sequence continues at coordinate 236,381,870 of NC_050576.1, forward strand.
ACTTGAGCTGGTTTTTCAATTCAATGTCCCTTACATGTTAGGATACATTGGAGAAATTAGGGCTTTAAGAGATGTGTCTGCAGCTGGGTGAAGGGCCTGTTTCTCTAATTATGAATCAGGGCTGATCTTGATTGCTTCACTCATCACAGATTAAAATATAATACATTTGTTTTCATGCTAATTGTCTATGGTTAAGACCAACATATATGAAACAGAGGAAGAAACTAGTGATTTTGTCAGCATAGGCAACTCTCCATGTGAGAAATTCTTGCACTAAGGTGGATCATTTGAGGCACAGGTAGGTCACAGGGAGAGTGTAGAAAGCAGAATTTAAACCAAGACCTTTCTGAGTCCTCATATCATATTCTACCCACTTTACCACACTAAATGAATTATATTAAATCTGAAGACTTTTATATCAGTGAATGCTGAAACATTTTTATTACTAAATCACTATTTTTAATAGAAAATGTAAGCTCTGACTTGAATTTCCCCCCAATGAAACGTGTTCACAGGTAATTAAATAAAAAAAATTGAGGCGAATTAATGAAACAGTGGATAGAGTGCCTGAGTTCAAATCTAGCCCCAGGTACTTAGTAGCTGAGTGAACCTGGGCAAGTCACTAAGCCTCTATAGGCTTCAGTTAAATCATCTGTAAAATGGAGGTATTAATATAATTTATGTACAGGGATTTTTGTGAGGCTAAAATAGCATAATATTTGTAAAGGACTTTGTAAACCTTAAAGTACTACCCAAATATTAGCTATTATTATAATTATCATTTTTACACATAAGTAACTGATCACATAGTCAAAGCAAATGTATTGTAATAACGTTTAATAATAATATGTATACACAGAAACATACATAGTTGTTCAGTTCAAGTGTGTCCAACTCTGTGACTCCATAGACTATATGTAGGTATGTATTTACATATGTACATATATGTGTTCATGTGTGTTTATGTGTATATAAGCCTGCATATATGTCTGTATATACGTGTATATACATGCCATATGTGTATGGCACCAAGTAGTTTAAAAGGGGATTTTATTACCTCTTCTTCTTTTTTCTTTGTTTTCCCGACATCATTCTGTTTTCAAAGAGCATACAAGGCTTTTCTGATGAGCTAAGAATAAGTTCAGTGCACAAAATCTGTGCCGTTAAAGAACACTGACATCCTGAAATTAGAACCTTTCTTTTTGGTACTTTCTTTTTAGCCTCACAGGTCAGTTCCTAACTTCAATCCGTATGAGATGGTTCTATTCAGAAAAATACATTAAAGTCTGAATTATTCAGTCTACCCTCTTTGTAATGTTCTGAAATCAAATTCCAGTGTGACTAATAGATTTATGACTTCCCACTAAACCCTCATAATTGAAATAAATGTTCATATTCTGAATGCTGACACAGAAATTAGCTTGATATCGAAGATATGGGGTTTTCTTTTGTATTTGCTTTCTTCTTTGTTCCCCTTATTTTTCTCTAGTGGTCATAAAGAAACTGAAGTGATCTGACCATTTATAGCTTAATTTGGCTAAATTCATTGGACTTAATGTATTCCATTCAATCCATGATTTCAAGAACATTTGTATGACAGAATTCTGTTCCTTTTTTCCTCTATCCTGACTAATATAGGGCAAGCATGTGTTGGTGACTGGTCAGAGCCTTTTGCAGGGGTATCTTCAGGTGCCTGGTAGATAATAAGCCCTCTGTTAATGCTTGTTGATTGGTCGATGAGGAAATAAAGCTATTTCTAGCTAGCATTCTGGAGGCGGCATCATTGTGTGAGGGTAGGGGCAGGAATAGTCAAGTCAGTCAACAATCATTTATAAGAGCTTACTGTGTGCCAGGCACTGTGCTGGGGATCTAAAACAAACAAACAAAAAGGAAAAGAAAGTTCTTGCCCTCAAGGAGCTCACAGTCTAATGGGGAAGACAACTGATATAGAGTAAATTGGAGGTACTCTTGAAGGGATCCTGACTTCTGATTTCACTATAGTATAAAGAGAACTTCATACTATACCCTACAGAGGAAACTATCTCCATGAATAGAGGCCAACCCCTTCTCTGCAATGTATATAGTCTTAGAGATGTGAAGATGGTGTGGCCCTTTGACTGAATCCAAACTTTGAAGTCACAGCGTCACACTTGAGGACCTAGAGGGCCACGTGTGGCCTTGAAACTGCAGGTTCCCCACCCTGTGACTATACTGTTTCCATAAGAAGGAAAACATAAATTAAAAGAAAAAAGACAAGCTAGATCTGTATTTACACCTTTTATTATCCCTGGTTTCCTTCAAAGCTAAGCTCAAATATCAGCTTCTGTAGGAAACCGTTGCTGATCCCTCCCAAGTGCTTGTGACTTCTGCACATGATAACTTGCATCTGTTCTATATATCAGTACAGGTACTTGCTGTCTTTTTCACCTGGTTTACAAATTTATGGAGGACAGGGAACGTTTTAGTTTTGTCTTTGTATGGCCAGGGACCAGCGGAGTTCCTGGTATGTAATAGTCGGTTTATAAATGCTTGGTCATCCAATAGTAGACACTAGAATTTCTGCCGAGAGTTAAGAATCAAGGGCTGAAACAAGCAGGAAGCTGTCTTCCTGGACTTAGATTTCAGGCTCCTCAACAAAAGTAAATGAAATCATGGGTGGGACCTCACAAAAAAACTCCTTAAAAAATAACTGATTGTGGAAAATCTTTTTTTTTTGAGGGTTGAAGGCAGAGCAATTGGGGTTAAGTGATTTGCCCAAGTTCACACAGCTAGTAAGTATGTCAATTGTGTGAGGTCAGATTTGAACTCAGGTGCTCCTGACTCCAGGGCCTGGTGTTCTACTGACTGCACTGCCTAGCTGCCCCGATTGTGGAAAATCTTGATACTGAATTTCAATGCAAATAATTAAATGTACTTAGTGACTATTTGTATTTAAATTAACGGCAACATTAAAAGCATCCTATATGCTAGATACAGGGGTGTGTGTGTGTGTGTGTGTGTGTGTGTGTGTGTGTGTGTGTATACATGTTTCTATTATCTTTCTTCCACAGTATCTATCATGGAATTATTAGCTTAAAAATTATTTTTATGAATTTTGCAGAATACTGCCATTTTGTTCTCAAATTTTCAATTTCACCATCAATAAAGACATGTGTTTCTTTAATCACAACCTTTCCAGCACAGTTTTATTGCTTTTAATTATTCTTACTAATGTGATGGGTATGAAGTTGTTTTAATTTGCATCTATTTTATTGTTAGTAAGTTTAAATGTTTCCTAAGTAGATAACAATTTTAAATTCTTTTTTGAAATTTTTTAATATTTTTTCATTACATTTCTGTTGTGAATGGGGAGTTAAAATATATACGTATGCATTTACACACATATGTGCGTATACTGAAAATACACATATGTATGTGTATACATGACACAATATGATAATGTGGTATGATATAATATAATTTAGAAAAGTTTTACTTGTAATATTTGCAGTAAATATTTTCCCCAATTTGCTATTTTCTCTTAATTGTATCACTTTTGTTGTATGTAATTTGTTTTAATTTTAATGTGGTTAATGTGGTTAGTTACATATATTCAATCCAGTAATCCTTTAAGCTTTATTAATTGTTATGTTTTTTAAATCTAAACTAGATTTTGACTAGAAATTGCACCCAAAATGTCATCCTGACCTCAGTAATTCTTCAAGACTTCCAGAGGTGGTTGCAAGTGATATTGGGTTTCCCCAAATCCTGGGTGCATTTATGTTTTGGGTGCACTCATCCAGGTCTTGTTTTGAGTCCACCAAAGCTTGTGTTTTGCATTCTCTAGTATTTTGGATTTGCCTAAATTTTACCAAATATTTATTTTTACTGATATTCATCTCAATCCACCTTGTTTTTAAGTTTCCCTCTTGGCAGAATTGCTTAACTGTGTATGTGTGGTTCATGTGCAGGTTCCCTTGTGTAAATCCTATGTAATGTAAACCTTCCAGAGCCTGGAGGAGCAGCCACTCCTGTTTTCTGACTCAGTCTCTTCTACAAAACAACCTAATAAACTTCTTTCTAACACTATTTCGGGTTTTGAGACTCCTTCTTGTGAACAACACACCTAAAAATCCAGTCTATTGTTGGAAAATTTAGAACCGCAGTCCTGTCAAATTGTTCACTAAGCCACACTGTTGACTATGTGTCCAGAGAATATTAATGAGGATTTAAATTAGAATTCAAGTCTAGTGTAGTTGATGCACTGCTGTTATGTAAAGGAAATTCGGATAATATTAGAACATTGTATAATCACGGATTTCTTTAAGTTGTTGTATTCTATTGAGAGAACTGGACAGCAAGAGGAGAAAATGGAGTACAAAGTAAAACATATACCCCAGAATCTCCACACAGTCAGAGTACTAAGGTTCAAATTCTGCCACTGAAGTTTATTGCCTGTGCGACCTTGGGCCAATCACTTCACAATCTTGAGACTCAGTTTCCTCATCTATAAAACAAAGAAGTTACACAAGATTGCTTTGGAGGTACCTTCCCCCTCTAGAGATATGATAATAATGACAGTAATACCTAGTCATTATATACTGCCTAATAAGTGCCATGCAGTGTGCCAAGTACTTTATAAATATCTCATTTGATTCTGACAACAACTCTGGGAGGTCAGTGCATTTATCATCCCCATTTTACAGATGAGGAAACCAAGCCAAACTGACATGAAATGAGTTATCCAAGTTCACACTGCTGGTAAGTGTCTGAGGCCCATTTGAATTCAGTTCTCTTGATTCTAGGCCCAGCCCTTTCTTCACTGTACCACCTTGCTGCCCAATGGAACTTGAAAGGTATTGAATCAACTGTGCTGCCCTTGTAAATTCTTTGAGACTGGCCATTTGCATCAAAATTGCTAGTGGTTTGTTTCTTTTTCCTAATCCAATTTATGTATTATATGAAGTCAGGTATAAGACTAGGCCCAATTTCTACATAGGTCAGTCATTGCATTCAAGGATAGTCTCATCTCTTGAAAGTGGCATGAAATGATACTGTAGGATTAGTTTTAATTGCTTACCTATCACAGGGCATAGAAGTAGTGGTTTATGCCTCTCTGGATTCTGAAGGACAGATACAATTGGTCATAACTGCAAGTCACATTAAAACAATAGAATAGACATGAATTCCTAATCAGGAATGTATATAGGAAAATCCAATTACCATCAATCAATCTTCTGCTTTCATAGTTACATGATACCATGTATTTTTAACCTTTCTTATACATAGATCAAGTCATGCCATTTTCAATATATATGTATAAGCACATATACACATCTTTTAAATGCACATACACAGGCAGGTATATAACTATACATGTGCATACATACATATGTATGCATGTATCTGTAAACATAGGTATATTTGGTTGTTCTTTAATGCCTATTGAATATCATTCAAGTTCCTTTGACTGTAACTCAAGGCTTTACACAATCTGCTGCCACTCTGCCTCTCTAGCCTTTTCTTATGTTACTTTTCTTCAGCTACCCTATGCTCAATCATATGGATCTGATCCTCAAATATACCCTGTGATCTTTTAAACATCACACTTTGGCTCTCTCAAACTCTTATGCTTGGTTGCCCTCTATATCTGTCATTGCCTACTAAAACTCCGACTCAAGTACCATCTCTTCTACTGCACCCTTTGGTGTTGTCAAACCCTTGCCCAGTCCAGATTTCACATAACACTTTGTCTGCAATCCTTCTGATGCACATATTGTATAATGTGTCCTGTAGTCATCTGAATTTTTATTTCATCTTACTACTGTAGTGAAGGCTCTTGAATAATAACTATTATGTATTATCCAAATCTGTATGTCCCTGTGTCTATCACATTTTTTACCATATACTGTAGGTGCTTAATAAATATTTATTGAATGAGCAAATGGAATTAGACATTATTGAAATACTTATAGGAAATTATGCATAGAATAATTCAATTCAAAATCATTCTGAGCACATACTTATTGTAAGGGACTAGGGATACAAAAACATAGTTCCTGACCTTCAAAGAGCTTACAATCTACTTGTGGCAACAAGATAAGGACATAATGTAATAGATACTTAGAGATCACCAGTACTTGTAAGGATTTTTTGTTCAGTGGCATCCAAGTCTTTATGACTCCCACTTGGGGTTCTCTTGGCAAAGATAGTGGAAGGGTTTGCCATTACCATCTCCAGCTCATTTTATAAATGAGGAAACTGAGGCAAACAGGATTAAGTGACTTGACCAAGATCACACAACTTGTAAGTGCCTGAGTCCATATTTCCATTCATGAAGATGAGTCTTCCTGACTCCAGGCCAGTGGCCTATCCACTGTGCCACCCAGCTGCCAAGAATAAAGGGAGGTTTATTAGAGGAAATGGCCCTTGAGGTAGGTCTTGAAGCAAGGGAAGGAAATTAGGTTGGAAAACATAATCGTTGAGATCCCTCCAAACTTTAAAGTTCTATAGGTGGTTGGAGTGTGTGTGTATCCCTGAATGTGTATGTATGTAGAAATGGAATGGTCAAAGACCTGGACAGGAGAAAGATTGGAATGAATCATTAGGATGGTTGGGTGACTGAGGGAGAATGAGGGATTAATGTTGGAAATATGCTGTGTAGATAAGTAGAGTCAGATTACAGAATGCCATGAATGCCAGAGTAAATAATCTGTAAGCAAGGAAAAACCACTGAAGTTCTATCTTTGCTAATGACTATCCTATCAGAGGGGCAGGTAGGTGGTGCATTAGATAGAGCTCTGGGCCTAGAGTCAGGAAGACCTGAGTTAAAATCCAGCCTCAGACACTTACTAGCTGTATGACCCTGGGCAAGTCACTTAATCCTGTTTGCCTCAGATTCCTTATCTGTTAAATGAGCTGCAGAAGTTAATGACAAACTACTCCAGTATCTTTGCCAAGAGTAGGACCCCACTGAGATGACTGACCAACAATGAATACTATTAATGCATATATTTAAAGGATAGGAACTGGACCATATTTTCATTGGGATAAGGAACTCCCCCATGAGGACCTCCCTCTACTAATGCAGGCTGGTACTTTCTCTGCTACTTATATTCTTAAATGCCTAGAGCATGGAAAAAACTAAAGGATTTCAACAGGGTTACACAGCTAGAATATGGAAAAAGTCATATTTCAAAACAGGTTTTCCTTGCTCCTACAATGGTTCCTATCTAGTGTGCCATTCTGCCTCTTACTGATATTTAAGAGCTGGTGTAAATAATTAAGAATTACTCTGTAGAGTATCACAGTGCTACTTACTGAAGATTAAGAAGATGAAAGTGGATTAAGATACCCACACATGCACACACATACAATTTGCCATCAGTGCAGACTAAAAACTTTTTAACAGATTCTTCTTCCCTATGAACACCAGTCAAATTGACCAAGAAGTAGCAAAAGTAATCATGAAAGCCAGCCTGTGTTTTGGGAAGACCAGACAAAGCACCAATTTACAATGTATAAGACAAAGCTAAAGCATTCCAGAATGTGGAGGTACCCATACTTCTCTATGTGGCCATTGGGACTAGGTAATTGCTTACAAATCTCTTATGTAGAGGCAGCTAGGTAGGTACAGTGGATGGAACACAGGGCTTGGAGTCAGAAAGACCTAAATTCAAATGTAGTTTCAGCCACTTAGTAGCTGTGTAACACTGGGAAACACCATTTAACCTGTTTACCTCAATTTCCTCAACTTCAAAGTGGGAATAATGATAATAGCATCTATTTAGAAGGATCAAATGAGATATTTGTAAAAAGTGCTTAGTATAGTGACTGGCACAGAGTAGGCAGCATATAAATGCCTATTTTCCTCCCCTCAGCCTTTAAAGGTGTTCCATCCTTCTTCTGGAGCAAATTCATCACTGTAAATTAGAAACCACGTCCAGCACTAAACAAACAGCTTCGATGTCCGACAGTGAGATCCTGGAACACAGTCAAACTTCAAACAATGAAGCAAAGTCTGTTACAATAATGTTGAGGAGGAACTGGATGTGTTTGAAGTATGGCTGATGGCTGGGTGCCCAAGGAGTGACCGGACCATGATGAAAAATGGGCATGAATAATAGAGCTAGGTGGAATTCTTTCAGGAAATGCAGTGCAACTTCAAACAACGTAGACTGTCAGTGAAGAGTAGCTGATCAAATCTGATTCAGAGGAAATGAAAAAAAGTAATGTTTTTCAGTGAGCAAAGGTTACTTAAAAGATCTGAGTCCTAAGGGCACAGTTACAGCCTTGTGCTAGATGTGTTGGAATTAGCTGTAAAACAAGAGGGCTATTGTGAAAGAGACAGACATAGAAACAGAGATAGAGAGATAAATAACTCTATCTATAGTCAAGCGATTAAGTGACTTGCCCAGTCACCCAACTAATATGTATCAGAGCAGGATTTGGTCTTAAGACATCCTGACTCCATGACTAGGCTAATTCCATTACAGAATTTTCTAAGCAAACATCAACCTCAGTAACTCTACCTTAAAATTCAAAGGGAAATTGTACAGCTGTTGACACATTTTGTAAATCTTGTTTTGTATATTTTGTGTAACTAACTTAATACCTTTGAAGCACCAGTTGGAGATAATGGGAACAACAGGTGGAGAGCTTGGGGGTACATTTGTGATCATGCTATGTAACACCCTCTTTTTTACAGCTGAGAAGATGAAGCAAAGAAATTTGAAGTGATTCCATGTCCTTTGACTTCACTGTGATGCAACAACGGGGAATATTTTAAAGGATAATTTACACCATTTTTATTTTTCTTTAATAAAAATTATTACATACCACTTTGGATCCATTCTCAGTACTAAACACATTGCATGTCCATTTGCTGATTCTGTGATTTAGTCAACTCGGGAAGACCCCTTTGTGGGCATTTCCTCTGCTAATGCAGATCACAACCTCCCTATTATTTAGGAAATCAGCCTTGTGAGGTTCCTGAGGTACAGAGGGGTCACGTGACTCATTCCATATTACACTGCCAAGTCGGATCAAGAATATGAGGCTAAATCTTCTTGTGTCTTCATCCATTTACCTTAGAGACTGTACTGTGTGTCCTCTATAGCTGGTACACAGTAATTACTTAGTAATACTTACTAAATCAAACTGGATTTCTTAGATATGGGTACTAATAAAAAAATCTATGTTCTATTTTCAAGTACAGGGTGTTTAAAAATTTAAAATTGTTCTGAGAAAGTCAGCTACAGAAAGTTATATTTTTTCATTGTTCAATCAAGAAATATAAATATTCTAGCAGACATTAATGACCCCCAAAAAGCTTGGAGAAAAAGGCAAACTAATTTTTATTGTATCTTGAAAAGAGAGTAGAATGAGGGAAAATTAGGGGCAAAAAACAGGCAAGTCAATGAACCTTAGGACTAGATTAAAGCTATTCATTACATGAAAATGGAATGTTAGAGAGGAAAGAACCTTCATCAAAGAATTTGGCTTAATATCTAGCCTTTAACACTTTCAGATGTGACTTTGGAAAACAGACAACCTCCTTGTGTCTCAGTTTCCTCATCTGTAAAATGATGAGCTTGGATTAGATGGCCTCTGCAGTTCCTAGCAGCTGTAGCTGTATGGTCCCATGATACTGAAAACCATAGCAAAAATATCAGAGACAAGAGATGGGAGGGCAGGATGGAAATGAAGATAATGCCATTAGTGGACAGCTATTTCCCAAAAAGATGATGATGCGAGTAGCATCAGGTTGCTATTCAGCTACAAGTGATAGGCAGGTGAAATGTAGGCTATACTTTATGCATACAGACATAAAGATATGTGTGTATGCATACATATAGATGTACACAGATATATGTATGTTTATATATACATATATGCCAATAAAATAAAAGCAACAAAATGTGAAATTTAGTACTATAAGTGCATAAAACTACCAGACTCATGTACTTCCCTCTTATGCACGATGGCTGACTCCTCTCTGCAATAACATCTCACAATTCATTTCTCAAATAAAGAGCTTTATGATCTGTGTGCTAACTGTTGCTCCTTCTGTATGGGTTCTGTTATCTGTCCTGGGGCCCTTGGCTCTGTACACAGGATCTCTGGCCATTGACTCTATGGCTTTGCAGCCTAAACTGGTTATTCTGCATTTTGCCCTAGGTAAAAACCTGCCTAGCTTTGCATGTTCTTGGTTACTTAACACAGGAGACTTCTATCTGTACTATGGGAGCTTCTAAGACCTGGTCCACCCCACCCACTAAGTAAATTGAAGGCAGAGAGAGAGAAGGAATTACCCAATACCATTATGTTGGATGAAGTAGAATCATGAGGCTTAAACAACTCCTCTTCTAGGGTACACTGAGGAAAACAAGATGTTCTGTTCCTGATCAGTATTTTGTATCTTTAGTAATTAATTACTTTAATTTACAATTTTATTTTAGTTTATTTCATCAAATGCAAGTGACCAGGCATATTCTGTCTTAGTCCAAAATTTATCTTATTAGCAGTTAAAGCTTCTTTCAAGCTGTGCAGGGGATACTTAAAAACCAATGGTACAGTCAAGCATATTTTATTTGTGGCTTCGAATGCAGTCTTACCACCATTGCTCATCCCCTCTGATTGGCATTGACAATACAGTAGGGGACAACATGTTCAGAGTAAGAGAGTAGGGAAATACAAGTATGTGTCAGAACAAGGTACAAACATTTGATTTTTTTCTTATATCCCATATACTGCTGATTTGCAACAATGACTTCACATTTCTTGTCGTGGTGTTTTGTTTTTGTTTTTTGTTTCTCTTCTTTTCAATGAGAATTGTATAATCTGCAGATCATCTGAATGAGTGAAAGTGGGGATGCCTAGCAGAAAAATTCTCTGACTTTTGGCTAGAACTCTAAACAATATTATTCTTATATATTGGTTTTATTCTCATACAATATTCTTAAATTATGGCATCTTGCCTCTAGTAGCAGGTAGGAAAGTAACAATAATTATTTATATAATATTTTGAGGTTTGTAAAGCCCTTTTTATGTTCTCATTTGTTCCTCATAGCTCTGTGAGGCAGATCCAAATTTTTTCTCATTTTACAGGTGTGGAAACTGAGTATGGAAGAGTTTAACTAATGTGTCCATGGTCACACAGCTAAATGCATCTGAGGCAGTATTTAACTCTGTATTCTTGACTCAAAATCAAATACTCTATCCAGCCACTGAACCATATAATAGGATACTTGGCCTTGAAGAAATAGACTAGGTAATCATTCTGTTCTTATTTTGGAACAATCATTTTGTGTAGTAGAATATTATATATTGTTGGCAGATGAAAATACTTCCATCATGTCCCAACATTAGGTAACCCCACCCCCTTTTCAACTTCCTCTTATGTGCTGTCTTTGCCTGTTAAAATGTAAGGTCCTTAAGAGTAGCCACTGTCAGGCTTTTTGACTGACTAGGAATAGCATGTGTCTCTTCAAGGCTTCTGAAGGCACCTAAGAAGAGAATGGAAAAGAAATTATGAGCTGTAGTATAGCAGCCACAGGTTGATCAGCAGCAAGAGCATATAAGTCATCTTGATTGGGAAAATTAGACTTCTTCTTGAAATGTTGGGTTTATTGTCAGGAAGACCTGGGTTCAAATCCCACATCTGGGTTCAAATCAGGCATCTGATTTTGGATCATTAATTCAGCATTATAGCTGCTTAGGGAATTTTGAATCGATTTAGTCTAATCACTTCCTATTAACAAATGAGGTCAAAGGAGCATAGATGACTAGCAGGGCACTGCTAGGCAAACAATGGTTGCTTATTAAGTACTTGCTGACTTGACTTGTCCCAATCAAACTGCTAGTAAGCTTCAGAAGTGAGATATGAATCCAAGTCCTTTGATATCAGAGTAAATGCTCTTCCAAAGTCCACAACACTCACACTCTGTGTGATAGTGAAGTTCCCAATATTCTAACTGGTGGGGGCAATGAAATAGATGACCAAATAGTCATTGAAAATCTTCACAATTTGAACTCTAGGCCAAAGGTAGACCCCTCCTTCCCCTCCCAACCCCAACCCACTTTCATTCTACCCAAAAATATTCTATAGTTAAACTACGGTCCTCACATTTCCTGTGAGTCATAATTATAGTATCGCCTGTGCTGCATCTCTTCTTGTCACTAGGCCCTTTCAGAGATTGTACACAGGAGTTGAGTTTATTTAAATGCTGTATTTCCTCTAGTATTTAGCAAGTATTTGTTAAATATGAAGTGGTAATGACGGCTGGTTTTACTAAGGTGGAACTGGCAATGTAGAGCTTGTGAAAAATATTAAAGAGGTAGAATTAATAAAATCTGGTAATTTATCATTTCTACAATGTGACTCTACCTGTCTTCCAAGAAAAGTGCAGAATGCAAGTAAATTTATGTTAGAAAACATGGTTGTCAGATTTTCCCCTCGCACCAAAAGATCAATTTTTGTTTCTTTAAAAAAGAAATGTTACTTCTCTAATCAAAGTTGTTTAATGATATCACACAGTAGAAGTTATATTACAGTTTCATTATAACAGCATAATTTCATTTATATTGAATGACATAAATTCGTGTTTTATATTTGTGTTTAACTTCTTTGGAGGGGAGTCAAATGATGCAAAGTTCAGTAAGTTCTTTCTCATTTGACCATCTGCAGGTCAACAAGTATTTATTAAGTACCCACTACTTGCCAGGCACTGTGCTAAGCACTGAGGATATAAACAAAGACAAAAGATAGGCCTTGATCTCAAGGAGCTCACATACTGAGGAATAACTCATTTCCAGCCAGGTGAAAAATATGCTGTTAAAATGCTAATTTCTCTAGGTTGCTTTTTCTGCTTAAGAAAATTTAGACCAGGAATAAATGATCCAAAGAAAAGAATGTATTTTTTAAAATTTATATTTTCATAATTCTTAACATTGTCTAGTGGGTGGGAAGAAAAATTACTGTAATTTACCTTAAATATTTAACTTCTGATGAATAGTTGGGCATGTTTCTATTTTGTTCTTTTAACTTTATTTTTACTTGTTCCATTCTTATCTACCAGAACCCATAATTGAAATTTTAATGAAACATTTCTAAATGTCATTTGCTTGTTGAAATAATTGTCTCAATAGTGTATCTTTTTGGAGAAAGCAGGTATTGCATTTTTACAGTATACAAGACAGATGCTATGTCTGCATGCAACTGGCCAGGCCATGCACAGAATGAGTCAAATTGTCTATTTGGTCTTGTGTTTAATCAACCAGATGCAACAAGATATATACATTAAAAAATCAATGGATTATTGCAAGTACCCAAACCACATAGAAAAGGTTTCTAAAGTTTAGTTATTTTCACATAAAATAGAGATAGTTTGGAGCTGGATATTAGCCATGTGAGCATATTTGAAATGAGATTGTACATTTCAGTCCATCCAACTCTCCTGGGCTTGTCATAATGGCATTTAGGGAGGGAGGGCAGGATTCATATTCCTCCATCTATGTCATTCTGCTCTGCTATAGAAATGAGTCTTCATCAATCAGCCAGACACAATTTTACAATTCATGATTCAGCTGCCATCACATAGCAGTAAGTTATATCAGAGCTGAGATTTTAACTTCTGGCCTTAACCCTCTCAAATTTGAACAACATTTTTTTCTAGTTAGAGTTTATGTCGCTCTTTTATGTAATAGATGGACGGAGGACCATTCAGTTGTTGAATATATTCAAATTGATAATATTTATTGCTTTCAAATATACTGGCAACATTTGCTTTATATAAATACTTGCATCCAATGAATATATACTTCTTGAAGGAAAGTATCTAAGCTATCAATAGCCATATTAAAAAAAAATCTGAATCACTAATCAGAAAATGAAAATTAAAACAACTCGGAAGTCCCACTGTACAAAGATTAGATTAGCAATTCAATGTTGGCAAAAAAAAAAAAAAAAAGTAAAATTTCAAATGCTGGAGAGAATGTGGAAAAACAGGTATATTAATGCACCAGTGATGGAACTGTGAACTAGACCTGCCATGCCTGAGATCAGTTAGGAATTATGACTCCTGAAAATTATTAAACAAGATCTTCCCTTCCAAGCAGTGATACTATTATTAGGTATATATGCCAAAGAAATAAAAGAAAAGGAAAAGACCTATATGAATGAAAATATTATAGCAACAATTTTTGCCGTGACAAATAATTGGAAAATAAGGGGATGCCCAATAATTGGGAAATAGTATGTGAAAATGATGGCATGTTTTATGCTATAAAAATTATGAAGGGGACAATTTTAGAGAAATCTAAAAAGACCTGTATGGAAAAATGAAGAGGGAAGTGAGCAGAACCAAGAGAATTAATTAATATAAAAAATAAAAAGTCAACATTCTGGCTAATATAGTAATTTAATTTAGCATTTCTCCTTCCATTGCTTTTATAGCATGTAGTATATAGTATAGCCAAGTGCAATAAGAGATATACTAATGATTCTATGTGGCCCATTGAGCACAGACCCTGGTATTCACTTAAAGATTGTATCATGAGACTAAAGGAGGAGGTAATGAAGACTGATATTATGACAGGAACTGCAGACAAATATTACAATGATCCCATAGGAATCCCTCATAGGAATTTAATAATTAGGACAGCTCCCCCTGCTTATAAACAACTAATTTTGAATCTGTTACTTGGGGAAGTAGGGAGCCATCTTACAGAGGTGATAAATAAGATTTTACAGTTACATGACTTAGGAGACTGGGGAAGGGATAGATCTCCTCGAGAGAGAAGGGTGAATAACCAGCAAACTTGGCGCCAAAATGGAGTGACAAGAAAAGAAATGTTCACTGCTCTATTGAGACCAGGGGTAGGTTTTAAAATGATAGATGGCATTCCAACCAATGAATTGTACAGGATGTACTGAGATAAAGGACTCAATAACAGGAGAGATAGGGAAATAAGAACTGCTCCTGCAAATGCTACAGATGTTGAACCTTCATACCCAAGTGAATCACATGCTAGGGAATACTAGGAAACGGGCCAGGCCTCAGCCCAAATTAAGGAAATACGTAAGCTGGATTGCAGACCTCACATTAACTTGACCACATATTGGAAAAATGGGTCAAGTACAGTAACTAGGGCATTAATAGACACTGGGGCCGAGGCCACCCTTATCTATGGGAATCCAGACAAATTCAGCCATGGAACTCCTATTACCATCACAGGACTAGGAGGGACTGAAATATCAGCCAGACAAGTTAAATTGATGATGAAAATTGGACAGTTGCCCAAGAAAGAATATAGTGTGGTTATTGTGCCTATTCCTGAATACATCATTGGAATAGACATTTTAAAGGGTATGACCTTAAATTTACCTGAAGGGAAATACCAATATGCTGTCTTAGTAGGGAAAATCAAGATGGATCTAATCACTTTGCCCGAACCTTCTAAAGTAATTACTTTGAGGCAATATCGTGTGCCAGGTGGGCAAGATGAAATTGCCAACACTATAAGAGAATGTGTTGAGGCAGGAGTGTTAGTCCCTACAACTACTCAATGGAACAACCCTCTCTGGCCAGTCCGAAAGTCAGATGGGACATGGCGGATGACAGTAGATTATAGACAGCTGAACAAAGTGACTCCTCCCTTGTATGCTGCTGTTCCAGACACAGTTACTTTAATAGAGAGAATAGAAAAACATGAAGGGACTTGGTATGCAGTTATTGATTTGGCCAATGCCTTCTTTATGATCCCAATAGACCCCAAGTAGTGGAACCAGTTTGCTTTTACTTGGCAAGGCCGACAGTATACATTTACACGCCTGCCACAAGGATATACTCATAGCCCAACTATTTGCCACAGGATTGTAGCTGAGCATTTGGATGAATTAAAGCTACCTGGTGTACAGCTTACACATTACATAGATGACATCATGATACAGGGAAAGAATATAAAAGAAGTGGAGGAGAGTTTAGCATTATTAATTGACCATATGAAAAGCAAAGGATGGGAAATCAACCCCGCAAAGGTTCAGTGGCCAGCTCAAACTGTAAAATTCTTGGGGATACAGTGGAATAGAGGACTGCGAGAAATTCTCCCACAAGCTCGACAAAAAATTCAGGATTTTCCCATCCTTGCTAATAAGAAAGAGGCCCAAAAGTTCATAGGGCTATTTGGTTATTGGAGACACCACATCCCACATTTGGGACAGATTTTAAAACCCTTGTATAAAGTCACCAGAAAGAAATATGAATTCGACTGGGGCCTTGAACAAAGTAGAGCTTTTGAGGAAGCAAAGGCTGCAATACAATTAGCTCTGGACTTATGGCCTATGCAAAATGGGCCAGTGGAGTTACAAGTGACTGTACAAGATGACTATGCAAATTGGAGTCTGTGGCAAAAACAACAGAGCCGAAGTGTACCTTTAGGCTTTTGGTCAAGGAAACTGCCCTCATCTGGAGTGCAGTATGCACCTTTTGAGAAGCAGCTGTTAGCTGCATATTGGGCTTTAGTAGAAACTGAGCAACTAACCCTGGGTCATGAAGTGATATTAAGGCCTGGAATTCCAATTATGACTTGGGTAATGAGTACCCCAGCTTCTCACAGAATTGGACATGCACAAGAGGCGAGCATAATCAAATAGAAGTGGTATATTCAGAATAGGTCCAGAGCAGGCAAAAGTGGAGTTTCTGCTTTACATGAATCGGTGGTGAACAGTTTTAGACTAAAAGAAGTCTAAGCCTTTTCCCCCCTGGTGCTATCAATTTCTCTATCATATGGAGGATGCAAAGGGACAAAAAAGAACAGAAAGTAACAAAAGAGAGAGAAAAAGAGATAAGAGAGATGAAAAATAATAGCTAGAGAGAAAAAGAGTAGGAGGAATCTGAAAAGTGGAAAGCAATTAAAACTTTCCAAAATATTTTTTTTGGTACAAGTACTTTATCGCATTATCGTAATTTAGATTTAAAGGCACTCCTCCAGGATGATATGGGGCATACACTCGATGAATTCTTGTTGATGCAAGGTAGAGTAAGTCAAGGAAATGACAAAAGTATTAAACTTAAAGCCTGAATTCAAATGCAGTTTCTACTACTTAGTATCTGTGTGACCTTGGACAAGTCCTTTATGTTTCTAGCCCTTAGTTAGCTTATCTGTACCAGATGGCCAGAAGAAACTCTGTTTAAGTCTAGGGTTATTCATAGTAGGGTCTATGAATTTGTGGTGGTAGCCAAAAAAAAGACAAAACTACGTATCTATAGGTGCATCTATCTATCTATCTATCTTTTGTTTTCAGTGATACACATATACATGTGTGCATGTGTATATGTATATATTTTCATTTTATTAAAATCCAGCTCAGGTGCAACCACCTACACAGGCCTTTCCTGATTCTACATATTACTTCCATATTAGCGCTCTCTCACTCTTAAAATTACTAAATGTTACCTCCAATACACTTTATAATTTTTGTTTGTATACATTTCCTGTTCCCTCCCCTCAGTAGAATGTAAGGAAGAACAAAAACTACTTTGTCATTGTATTCCTAGAACCACCTAGGTTAGTTCCTTAAGCCTAGAAGAAGATAATACTTTCTCAATTACATTGTATTATTTTAATTACCCCTAGTAACTCCTGCGCTTATATTATGTTAGTTGACATTTTTTATAGGATTTTGTTACCTGCAACTAAATTAGAGATGAAGTAGGTGGGTGAGTGGGGAATAAAGATTCCCATCTACTTCACATCCTTTCTGGTGCCAATACAACAGGTTGAAAAGAATAAAATCCAGGCAATTATGGAGTTGGTGGAGACATATAGTGGCCAAAACCTGAATTTATCTGATATTTGGCAGTGTTTTTCAATTCATTGCTTGGTTGTTTTACCGTCAAAAATAAAGCCCAAGGGATTTGTACCTACTTCTGTAAAGACCTGCTTAGTTCACAGTAACAATGAGGAAGACCTTAAAACTGAAGTTTATTTCTACAGAACAAGCAACTTTTACAGCTCCGTATTTCACATGTGGCCTACTTTGCATGTTAGATGTACTACTCAGAAGTTCTTAATGAATATAAATGGTCCTCTCTGTGAGGCTCAGAACCTGTTCTTCTGCTGTATTTGGAGAAAAAAAAAAGGTTTCACCTTAAAGGAGTTAGAAGGGCTGCCTTAATCTTTTTTAAATCTTTCTAATTTGACATGACTATGATGATTGGAAATATTGCCTGAGATTGGAAGCATTCCATGAAATTGGCATTGCTTAGTGGCCTTTCCTATATCAATAAAAGGTGGAATTATGAAGATGATAGCCTAACCATCATTGTGTTGTATTTTTAAAAATAACAAAATTTTCAGTGTCTGTGTGTATAGGTTACATGTAGGTCCACATGGGTTTATTTAAATGTGACTCACAGGGAGGCATAAATGACTGGATTTCACCCACCCCTCTCACCAGAAGAGATTTTATTCTCTACTTTAGGTAGAGTAGAAGATTGGGTTCCAAGGCTGGCTCTTCTGCTTTCTTTGGAAAGGGAATAACAGAATAGAATTTGATAGACAGATAGAAAGAAATATTTAGCTAGGTATTGGTATAACTATATTGATAGATAAATGTAGATATATCTATATCTAGCTAAATGTCAAATATAGATAGATACACACACACACACATATATATATGTATATATATACATATACATACATACATATATATATATGTATGTATGTATGTATGTATGTATGTATGTATAAACCAGTCTCTCTGGGCCCTGGGGCACTTGATTACCTCAGTGCTGAGAAGCACTCAGACAACAGTGAAAAGTCCCATTTTGCTGGCCTTTACATTTGAAAGGCAAGACTAATCAAAGGTACTTAATTACCTCAGCATTCCAAAGGAGAAGACAACAAAAAGTCCGGCCCTGATTACCATTGCATTGTCTTAGTCCTGAGTGTCACTCCAAGACAAAAAGATCCCATTTTACCTGCCCCATTCATACAAAGGCCAGAATCATTAAAGTCACTTAAGAGAAGAACAACAAAAGCCCCACCCTGATTACCACTACACCATCTCCCCCAAGTAGAAATTCTTGAAAGTTTCTAGTGTAACAAGCTGGAAAAAAAGTGTCTCTACATGTCAGTTTGTATATAAAATCATTCTTTACTTCTTGGACCCTCTATTTGAAAAGACCTGGAACTATGTGCATCCTCTATCAAAACCAAAAGTTCCTCCCCACCCCCACCCCCCCCCACACAAAAGATCTCTCTTCTCCCTACTTCCCACCAAACCTGTTCTTCAGTTGGGCATAGGATATTGGATAATTCTCTCCATCAATCAATCAATCAACATTTATTAAACGCCTACTGCATACTTGGGACTGTGCTAAACATTGGACATATAAAAAGAGGCAAAAGACAATGCCTTCCCCCAGGGAGTATACAATCTAATGGTGTTGATAAAATACAAACAATACATACAAAGCACGCTATGTATAGGACAAATAGGAAATAATCAAAGGAAGTAGGGCACTAGAATTAAGAGGAGTTGAGAAAGGCTTTCAGTAAAATATGGGATTTGAGTTGAAAATTAAAAAAAAAAATCCAGAGAAGCCAGTAGCCTGAGTTGAGGAAAAACAGTATTCTAGACACGAGGAATGACCAGAGAAAATGCCCAGATCTGAGAGACAGAGTATCCTATTAATGGAACAGCCAAGAGGCCAGTGTCACTAGGTCAAAGAATACATTGCAGCAAGTAAGGTGTGTTAAACCTGAAAATTTGGTTGAAGGAAACAACAGAGCTAGGTGATAGAAAAATCCATGTTGTTTATTATTTTTCCCTTAAAGCATAGCGGAGCTAGCTTACTTGTACGTACAAGGAGTCAGAGTATAAACTCTGGCTGCCTGAACAAAGCAATGAGAAAACTTATATACGTTACTTTAGCAGAGCTAGCAAGCCTGTGTTACCTCATTTTTTATGACCCCCGTGTATGTTTAACCATGATACAAGAAGAGGATTTTCCTTAATGGAATAGAGTTGTAAATACAACAAATTAGATAGTTGACAAAGTGTCAATTGGAATTACAACCCAGGATCTCTGTGTTTAATTTGCCATTAACATTCCACAACATAGTATATGCCCATAAAATATTAAGATAAGGAAAAGTCACATAATTCAAGATAGTGTCTGGGGTCAAGGTTTTCACCCTCAATGGCCATGGACAGAGCAAGGAATGCTCCATCTGGGTTTGTTGACATAAGATAGAGATATCTTAGAGCTTACTCAGAGAACAAAGAGGCTGTTAGGATCAGGCTTTTCTTCTGGTTAAGTAGTTCAGGCCCTGAGTCTTATTGAAATTACAAAAATGATATAAAATAGTATAATATTTTCCACAGGTGTAAGAAAATTGTAAAAGTAGCAGGGCAGTATATTTATGAAGGGCTTTGAACACCAAGCACATCATTTTGTATTTGATCTTGGAGGCAATAGGGAGCCACTGGAGTTTATTGACTAGAGAGATTACATGTTAATGATATGTGCTTTAGAAAGAAAAAAAAAAACACTTTTGTGGCCGAATGGAGAACAGATTGGAGTGGCAAGAGACCTGAGGCTGGCAAACCCAACAGGATGCTATTGCAATATTCCAGGAATGAAGTGATGAAGGCTTGCCTGCAGTAGAGTGGGGGTAGTGTCAGAGGAGAGAAGGGGGCCATATTCAAGAGATGCTAGAAATGAGAAATGGGCAGGTGTTGGCCACATATTGGATATGAGTAGTGAGAAATGGTGAGGAGATGAGGCTAACTCATAGGTTGTAAACCTGAAGGACTGGGAGGATGTTATTGCTCTCAACAGTAATAGAGATAGTAGGAGTGGAGGAGAATCTAGGGGAAAATAAAAAAGGTATTATTTTTTGGACATGTTTAGTTTAAGATGTCTACTAGGCACTCAGTTTGACATTTCTGAAAGATAGATAGAGATGAGAGATTGGAGGTCATCATAGAGGTTGAGGCAGTACAGATTGATTTGAGAATAATCAGCATAGAAATGGTAATTAAATTCATAGGATTTGATCAGATAACCAAGTGAAGTAGAAAAGAGGAAAAGGAGAAGAGGACCCAGGCCATAAATCTGAGTGACCCCTCTGCTTGGCATGATCTGGATGAGAAGAGTCTCATTCAATTAGCCAAGCTTGAACCCCAGATTGTATAACATACTTTCACAGCTTTATTTTTAATGAGATTAAGTTTTTACAAGATAATTTCTTATCTTAAATGTTATCTGCCAATGGAACAAAATAATATTCTGCTATTTTATATTTCTAGGATTTGTTTCAGCCTTTAGAAGTTTTCTGATTAATGAAGAGTTATTATATTTACATGGAGACACATGGAGATTTATTCAAAATGAAGACTTGAAAGAAAATTGGTGTTGCTAAACATTGGAAATTTAATGAGATGGAAGAGCATAAAGCTTCAAGGGTTCTCAGATATTGACTACAAACTCAAGGATTGACAGCTCTTGTTATGAAGAGTTCTCTTTCCAAACCTTTCTCCCCATAAAACTTTAAAATAATTACTTTTAAACTCTCAGCTATTGATTCCAAGTGATTAGTTTGTCACTGAAGACTTAGCAGAAAGTTGTTGTTGATAAGGATCCCTGGTATATGTGTGTGTTGATGGGAAACATTTATCACCAGTTTTGGTTTCTTAAACACCTGAAAATATCTTCGAACTTGAATATTCCACTTTTTGAAGAGAAGAGCACCTGAAAGGAGTCTCATCCCGTGACCCACCAAGGGGAGAACGGATTTGTTCTGTGGAATGAGGAGCTAACGAGAGCTTGGCTTGGCTCTGCTTTCAACTCTTGTCAGCTGTATTGCCCAATTGAATTTTCACTTGATGTACTTGTCTTTTCACAGTTCATCGATGTAGTTTCTCATGGCAACAATTGTTTTAGCAACTAAGTTGCTCTTGGCAGGAAGATATGGAGCTAGACGTCAATAGGCTTGAAGTAGTAAAGTGTTGATGCTAAAAGGGGAGGGCCCTTTCAATCTCCTGCTCTAACATGAAGCAAGAGAGATGGATGTTAGGAATCAACAACATACATGCAGGGACCAGCTCTTTGAGGTGCTGGGACCGAGGTGAACCCATGAGAAGTTAAGACATTTATCAAATGTTCTGATTCAATAAAAGAAAGCATTTATAAATGAATCTATCTGAAAGTGAAATAGGCTGCCACATAAGTATATCATTAGCATCAGTGGCAACCACTGAGACTGGTCTCTTGCTGAAGGGATTTGTACACTGAATACTTTGGACAGGATTACCTCTGAGATCTCTTTCAAATGAAGTGTGTTGGAGAAAATATTGTTCTGTGATAGAATAGGAACTCAAATACCCCATCAGCTCAGTCATTTGTTTATTCAATCCCCATCTTTTAAAAGTTATTTAAAGTCTACTATGGACAAGACATTGAGCAAGTGGGTATGGTGAGTGATTTTGAGGTGGGTAAGACTTGGTCTTTGCTCTACAAGATTATGATATGATAAGGTGATGAAATATGACAAGGGAGATGAAATATGCATACATACAAAAATTACATGTATATAATACAATATGGGATGAGAACCATGCACAAAATGATATGATATGTTCAGAAGAAAAGATTACTTCTGTTTGGGATTCAAAGGAGGGATAGGATGTCCGTAGGCATGGGAGATGGCAATGACATTATAGGTATAGCAAAATAAAGACACGGAAATATACAAGGCATATTCATGGAAGAGCTAATTGACTAGTTAACTTGGAGCACAGAGTTCATAGAGGGAAAAATCAAAGAAAAAGTTGCGATTGTCAGAGATTCACTTGGAGGGCCTTGTACATCAGGCTAAAGGCCTTGCATTTTATCCTGAAGGAAATATGAAGCCATTTTCTCAAAGGATAGTAGTGAAATCAACAAAACAATGTTCACCAGAGATAATTCTGGTCACGTGTTCATGATTCATTTCAAAGGAGATACTTTAGATCCAGCCAGCCCTTTCCTCTCTCCTTACCTCTACCTGACTGCTTTTTCATTGGCCATCCTCCACACCCGGAATACTTTCCCTTCTAAACCCTGCCAACCTATTTTTGTAATTTCTTTAAAGACATAGTTAATATCTATCTTCTGAAAGAGGCTTTTCAGACTCCCTCTCATAGTCTCCTTGAAATCTCTCACAATGTTCACATAGAACTAGCAAAAACTATTCTGATTCCCAGCCATTCAACAAGGTTATTTCCATTGTAAAAGCTATTATACTTTTGATGAAAAACATACAAAATAAGATTTGAGTAACTTTACATTCTCATCATGGTCATCATCATCATCACCCAACACATTCCAAGAAGAGCCTTTGGTTCTTTGATTCTCCTTTCATCTCCAATATAGTGAGAGTAATCAACAGACACAAATCCCTCTGGGGACTTAGGGTGATATCTACCCCAAGCACGTGAAGGCTTCCCTTGGCAGAATGGGCAGATGAGAACAATTTATTCCAACCTCCATGAAGGCAGCTAAAGCAGGCACTGTGAAGCACTTAGAGCTTGATGTCAAAGACAACAAGGTCATTTGCTTCATCCCAGATCAGGGCTAGTCATTTTGACTTTTGCCTTCCCACTGGACTTTGATGGCTCTGGAAGAGAGTGTGAGGCTGATGACTTTGTGTGCCTTTGTTTCGCTTAAATCCATTCCAAGTGCAAGTAGACATCATCTCGTGATGTTACTGGTCCTCTTCAAAATGAAGGATGAACAACAACATCCAATGTATCAACAAACCAACTGATCAAACTACCACCCAACCAACCAACAAACAAGCAAATACCATACCCCTTTGTGGCCTTAGTTTTGTTTACCAGCCTAATTATTCCTGACACTAGATTTTCGGTTTGATGTCACAGTCCTAGTTGTCTCCTGTTACCTGAGTTTGTTTCCAACATTTGTACATTTTTTAAAAACCTAAGCGGATTGGTAAAATTCATGCAACAATCATCACTTCAGAAAAATCCTATTTTTCTTTCCTCATTGACATTTGCTTACTTTTATAACTTCAGAGTTTTATTTTTGTGCATCTCCTATCCCTCCTGAGCTTGCTTCTTCTGAAGCACTTAATTACAATGGGACCCTACCCATCTTTCTTCTGAATCCTTTGAAATCTAGTTTCTATATATGCCAGATTATTTCAGCTTTCCTCACATATCACAAACTTCAAAATGTAGTATCTCCCTAAGATCCAAGATCCCCGTCATTTCTATCACTGCAAGAAGTTTCTCCTTATTTGTAATACTCTTACCCAGAATAGAATTTCCATTTGTTTTTTCCTTCACTTTTTAAAGGATAACTTTGATTCCCAGGGCAAGTTAAGAATTGATTAGTTTCTCTGCTCTTTTTGGAAGGGAGAGATGGGGAGAGAGAGAGAGAGAGAGAGAGAGAGAGAGAGAGAGAGAGAGAGAGATTTTTTTCATTGAACTGTACTATAGAGCAGACCACATGGACAGAAGAAATAGATGGAGCTTGGGAAATGGATCACAAGTCTAGCATCATGGGGAACTTCAATTATATAACCATCACCAACTAATAACTAATTCTCTCTCTCTCTCTCTCTCTCTCTCTCTCTCTCTCTCTCTCTCTCTCTCTCTCTCTCCCCCTCCCTCCCTCTCCCTCCCTCTCTCCCTCTCCCACCCCACCCCTCTTGTATCTTCACCCAAACAAGCCCCACCATGTTTCCTCTCCACATTCACAATTCCAATATCTTCTCCTAAGGGCATACTTTCTTAATGTTCTCTGATCTCACCTGTTACTCTTTCAATTATCTTGCTACTTTTGATTGAAGCTCACCTATCTAGAATGATTGTTTCATCATAGCTTTCATCTCACCCATTGTCAGTGATAACTATAATGTCAAATTTGCCCCCTCTTGTTAAGAACTCTTTTACTTTCTGTTTGTTACCTAATCGTTGGATATTTGCCAGACATACAAATGTACATGAGTGTACACACACTTATGGCTATGGGTTTCACTACTGGCTCTTGGAGTTTTTGTCTCCCGTGAATTTGTGGGTTTTCTAAGTGCTCTTCCTTTTTTTCTTCTTTCTTACTCTGCTCTATATTGCTTAAATTGGGGTATCTACAAAGTCAGTTCTTTCCCTCTCGTATTAGTGAGCTCTGATTAGACTCCATTCCTTTTTCTTTAAATTTTTTTGGAGGGGGGAAAGACAGGGCAATTAGGGTTAAGTGACTTGCCCAAGGTCACACAGTTAGTAAATGTGTCAAGTGTCTGAGGTCAAATTTGAACTCAGGGCCTCCTGACTCCAGGACCAGTGCTCTACTCACTGCACCACCTAGCTGCCCCTAGACTCTATTTCTTACTAATAGATATAAATGAAAAATAAAAATAAAAGGCACCTAATTTAGTAGGAAATAGATAGATTTCTGGATCTAGAATGAGGAAGACATGAGTGTGAATCTTCCTCAGATTTTTTTTTAAGAGTCGTGACAATGTGGTAAAAATCATTCAGCCTTTCTAAACCTCAGTTTACTCCTTTGCAAAAGGATTGTTGTGAGGATCAAATGAAATAACACACACAAACTGCCTTTTGACCATTAAATAGCTCTCAAATAATTATTTTAATTTAGTCTGGAACATGGACTGTTACTAAGTATAAGAACTAAAGCAGGAATACCACATAAGACCAACAGCTGCCATTTTAAAGTGTAGTATTGTCATATTATTTTTTTCTTCATTCTGTATGTATAAGTTTATGTCTTTAATTTTTTCTTTCTTTTTTACTTATTTTATTTATTTAATGTATTTAGTTTTCAGCATTGACTTTCACAAGAGTTTGAATTACAAATTTTCTCCCCATTTCTACCCTCCTGCCCACTCCAAGATGGCATAAATTCTGGTTGCCCCATTCTCCAGTCAACCCTCCCTTCTGTCACCCCACTCCTCTCCCATCCCCTTTTCCCTTACTTTCTTATAGGGCAAGGTAAATTTCTATGCTGCATTGCCTCTGTATCTTGTTTCCTAGTTGCATGCAAAAACCTTTTTTTAAACATCTGTTTTTAAAACTTTGAGTTCCAAATTCTCTCCCCTTTTCCCTCCCCACCCATCCTCCCTAAGAAGGCAAGCAATTCAACATAGGCCACATGTGTGTGATTATGTAAAACCCTTCCACAATACTCTTGTTGTGAAAGACTAACTATATTTTGCTCCTTCCTAAATTATCCCCCTTTATTCAGTTTTCTCCCTTGACCCTGTCACTTTTCAAAAGTGTTTGTTTTTGATTGTGTCTTCCCCCATCTGCCCTCCCTTCTATCATCTCCCCTTTTTATCACCTTCCCCCTTCTTTCCTGCAGGGTAAGATACCCAATTGAGTATGTATATTATTCCCTCCTCAGGTCAAATCCAATGAGAGCAAGATTCACTCATTCCCCCTCATCTGCCCCCTCTTCCCTTCCTACAGAACTGCTTTTTCTTGCCACTTTTGTGCGACATAATTTACCCCGTTCTATCTCTCCCTTTCTCCCACTTTCAATATATTCCTCTCTTATCCCTTAATTTGATTTTATTTTTTTACATATCATCCCTTCATATTAAACTTACCCTGTGCCCTGTGTCCACATATATATTTATGTATGTATATTCCCTTCATCTACCCTAATTCTGAAGTCTCATGAATTATACACATCATTTTTCCATGTAGGAATGTAAACAAAACAGTTCAACTTTAGTAAGTCCCTTGTGATTTCTCTTTCTTGTTTACCTTCTCATGCTTCTGTTGATTCTTGTGTTTCAAGGTCAAATTTTCTATTCAGCTCTGGTCTTTTCACTGAGAAATCTTGAAAGTCCTCTATTTTATTGAAAATCCATATTTTGCCTTGGAGCATGATACTCAATTTTGCTGGGTAGGTGATTCTTGGTTTTAATCCTAGCTCCCTTGACCTCTGGAATATCATATTCCAAGCCCTTCAATCCCATAATGTAGAAGCTACTAGATCTTGCGTTATTCTGATTGTGTTTCCACAATACTCAAATTGTTTCTTTCTGGCTGCTTGCAGTATTTGCTCCTTGATCTGGGAGCTCTGGAATTTGGTGACATTATTTCTTAGAGTTTTCTTTTTGGGATCTTTTTCAGGAGGCAATCAGTGGATTCTTTCAATTTCTATTTTACCCTCTGGCTGTAGAATATCAGGGCAGTTCTCCTTGATAATTTCTTGAAAGATGATATCTAGTCTCTTTTTTTGATTGTGGCTTTCAGGTAGTCCAATAATTTTTAAATTATCTCTCCTGGATCTGTTTTCCAGGTCAGTGGTTTTTCCAATGAGATATTTGTCATTGTCTTCAACTTTTTCATTCCTTTGGTTCTGCTTTATAATATCTTGATTTCTCATGAAGTCACTAGCTTCCACTTGCTCCAATCTATTTTTTAAGGTAGTACTTTTCTTCACTGGTCTTTTGGACCTCTTTTTACATTTGGCTAATTCTGTCTTTCAAGGCGTTCTTCTCCTCATTGGCTTTTTGGAGCTCTTTCGCATTTGAGTTAGTCTATTTTTTAAGGTGTTGTTTTCTTTAGTATTTTTTGGGGTCTCCTTTAGCAAGTCATCGACTTGTTTTTCATGGTTTTCTCACATCACTCTCATTTCTCTTCCCTATTTTTCCTCTACTTCTCTAACTTGCTTTTCCAAATCCTCTTTGAGCTCTTCCATGTCCTGAGACCAGTTCATGTTTTACTTGGAGGCTTTTGATGTAGGCTCTTTGACTTTGTTGACTTCTTCTGGCTGTTTGTTTTGGTCTTCTTTGTCACCAAAGAAAGATTCAAAAGTCTGAGACTGAATCTGAGTCCATTTTAGCTGCCTGGCCATGTTCCCAGACAACTTCTTGACTCGTGAGTTTTTTGATGGGATATGACTGCTTGTAGAATAGAGAGTACCTTGTTCCAAGCTTGAAGGGATGCACTGTTATTTTCAGAGCTTTTTTTATACAGCTAGCTCTGCTGCACCAGCTCTCCTCCTCCCCCAGGAACCGCCAACCTGGACCTGACTCAGATCTTAAGCAGGCTCTGCATCCCGCTCTGATCAGCCACTTAATTCCTCCCACCAGGTGGTTCTGGGGCCAGAAGAAACTGCAGGTGTAGTTCTGTAGCTGCACCATCTCCGCTGCCCCTGGGGCAGTGGCTGAACCATGAACTCCTTTCACTCTGTCCCGCACACCTGTTCCCAGTAACCTTCTGTGTTGTCTTTGGTGTTTGTGGGTTGAGAAGTCTGGTAACTGCCACAGTTCACTGATTTAAAGCCCTAGGGCCTGTTCTGCCTGGCTCCTGGTGTGGTTGGTCCTGCTGCCACCCATGCTGTGCTCTTCTCCACTCTGCTCCCAGCTCCGTGCTTGATAGACCTTACCCAGCGACCATCTAGGCTGTCCTGGGCTGGAGCACTGCTTCCCTCTGCTATTTTGTGGGTTCTGCAGTTCTAGAATTTGTTCAGAGCCATGGTTTTTGGAGGGACCTGTGGGGGGCAGGGAGCTCACACAAGTCCCTGCTTTTCAGCTGCTATCTTGGCTCCACCCCCAGTTTTGTCATATTTTATGATTATCATTGTTAGTTGTGGAGATAAGGACAAGGAAAGGCCATGAAGAATGAATGGCTTTGCAGAAGAGCTGAAGTCTTCCCACATAAAGGGAAGTCAATGGTCCCACACATGTTACAATGAAAAGAAGTCCAATTGCAGCTCATTTCCAGACAAGATGTTCAGGGCTCCTCTCTGGTATCTACATACCCATTTCCCCAAATGAATGGCCTGACAGTTGACTTCTGTAATAAACTATTGTTAACTTGGTACTTTTATATCTTTATGACATTGTTCACACACAATACATGCAATCAAGCTCTAGAAGGTGGACAGAAATCTGGTTCAGTGACTACTACAATGCGTGTGTGTGTGTGCGTGTGTGTGTTATATTAAGACCTGTGGAGAATAAGTCAGCAATTCTGGTCATTCACATGGAGTCAAAGTCAGATCTTTTCAACATTACTGGGAGATCTGTTCTACTTACAGGTTTTATTTAACCTATCACTAATACCATTGCCCCAATTACTCCTTACATCATTGCTGATGAATCCAAAGAAATAAATTCCTCTGGTGAAACATAGAGACCGTTGGAGCCCTATATTTGGCACAGATTGCCCTGAATGAAGGACTAGACAACTGTCACTACAGTGTCTAGGTCTTCCCTACCATATTCCTAGTTTCCATTTGTGCTTCCAGTACTAAGTGGCAATCCTGTTTTCAGTCAAAGCAGAATATAAATATATATTTCAAATATGTCTGACCTGTGTGGAAATAAAATTGAATTTTCATGCTTTCATGTGCCCAAGTACCTGCTGCCTCCCAAGGAATGTTTTATAATTATCTCTTTGAAATCTTTCCTTTATTTTTTTAACTGTTGTTGAGCAGGCAGAAATATATATCTTTTAGGATGGCAGTCTCTCCATAATAAATGCAGCTCACATTTTGTTGCTTTGCCTCCACTTAGTGATATCCAGTTTCCTGCTATGAACTATAGGCTCTGTTTATTTGTTTACTAATTTAAAGAGTGTCTCTGTTTTTCCGTAAAAATGTGTCACCATCCTGACTTTTCTCAGATTTGAATTTTCAAGTTCTGCATTTGTTCTTTCTTTCAAATGGGTCACAGATTGCTCAGAAAATCACACAGGGGTCAGTCAGAATTCATATATATTTACATGCACACATATATACTGAATATATGCATATGAATATGTAAATACATATATATGTATAAATGTACACACACATATATAGAGAGAAAGACAGACAGAGACAGAGAGACAGAGAGAGACAGAGTGACAGAGAGACAGAGAGAGACAGAGTGAGAGCGAGAGAGAGAGAGAGACAGAGAGAGAGAGACAGAGAGACAGAGAGAGAGAGAGAGAGAGAGAGAGAGAGAGAGAGAGAGAGAGAGAGACAGAGAGAGAGACAGAGCGAGAGTGAGCGCGAGAGCGAGAGCGAGAGAGAGAGAGAGAGAGAGAGAGAGAGAGAGAGGGAGAGATCCTTCTTTAGGGCGCTACCGTTCATACTCTCAGGCTTTACTGTTGCATTAATGCTGACATCCTCCAAATCCATTTTTCAGTATCTGCTGACCCAGTGCTGACTCTCCCTTTGCTGCACTGTCTTTATGACATTTGGATTTGGAATGGATGTCATCGACACTAACTCTCTTAATGCCAGCAACACTAAATTGCTGTTCTTGGGGAGTTTTCAGGGTACTATTGCGTTGGCTTCCATGCTGCTGGTTTCTTGGATAATAAAGTAAGATTTATTT
The DNA here is from genome assembly GCF_011100635.1 of Trichosurus vulpecula. Lineage (NCBI taxonomy): Eukaryota > Metazoa > Chordata > Mammalia > Diprotodontia > Phalangeridae > Trichosurus > Trichosurus vulpecula. The sequence goes on from NC_050576.1 coordinate 236,412,221, forward strand.
TTGCTTCCAGTCCACATGTCTGTACAGGGGTGCAGTAGTTATTTCTTTTGATGTAGACATTTAGGATTGTTGTTGTTTAGTTGTTTTAATTTTGTCTGACTCTTTGTGAACCCATTTGGGGTTTTCTTGGCAAAGATACTAGAGTAGTTTGCCATTTCCTTCTCCAGCTCATTTTACAGATGAGGAATTGAGGTAAATAGGGTTAAGTGGCTTGCCCAGGGTCGCACAGCTAGTGTGTGGCTAGTTTTGAACTCAGGAAAATGAGGTTTCCTGACTTCAGGCCTGATATTATATCCTCTGTGCCACTAGCTGCCCCAAACATTTGGGATAGATGTTAGGATAGATATTTAAATTATGGTTTCCCCAATTCTCATGACACTTTTCACTTTATTTTTCTCAAGTTTTCTTTGCTCTAAAATGAATTATGGGCTGAAAATACAAATAAAATCCCAGTAAATATATACATGCACACATATATGTATGTTATATGTACATATTAATTATACATATACACATATGTGTATACAAAGCTATCATATAAACATAGATGATAGAGGTACATACATCGATATGTGATCATGAGCAAATCACTTCACCATATACCATCTGTATAAAAAGATAGCTTTCTAAGACTACGTTATAGATGAATTGTTATCTTTATCTATAATGAACCAACAAACATTTACTAAGTTTACTATGTGCCAGGCATATAGTGCCAATACCAGGTGCTAAGTAAACACATACCTAGAATGAAAGACTCTCTATTCACAAGAAGCTTACATTTTAGTTGGGAAACCAACAAGTACATATGTAATTATATAGTGAACATATAGAAAAGCAGTTAAATATTGCTTAAATGCTATAATTTGGGAGGGATAATACTGCCAATTTGAAAAATCAGGAAAAACTTCATCTATTATATGGTGCTGGAGCCACATCATGAGGAACAGGGGGATAGTGTCAAAACAGCAGGTAGATTAATAGGTATGTCTTTAAAAAGACCATCAGATTTGGCAATTCAGAGATCCCTGGCAACTGAAGGTATGGACATTTCAATTGAGTGATGAAGTTAGAAGCCAGTTTGCAATGTGAGTTCAAGCAATGGAAACAAAAGCATTGAATGTAGAATTATTTCATTGAAAAGGTGAAAGGATGCTATGGTACAGTGAATAGGTTTTGGTTTTGGTTTTGTATTTTTAGGATTGAGAGAACTTGTGCATATGTGAAGGTAGCAGGGAAGGAAGGAGTTATTAGAAAGAAGTTGAAGATTCAAGAGAAATGATATTGTTTGGGGTGCAAACTGCTTGAGGGGATAGGATTGAGTGCACATGAACAGTCTTTGGCCTCAACAGGGAGATGGGATGCCTTTATGTCAGAGACAGGGGAAAGGAAGAAAGAAAAAGAATAAATGTCAAGGGGTTTTGAGATTAAATAAATGAGAGAAAAGAAGTCTCATTGAATGGCTTCAATTTTCTCAGTGAAGTAAGAGGCAGGATCCTTAGACAGGGACAAAGGTCAAGAGACAGTACAAGGCTTGAGAAGGGAAAAGAAGGTTTGAATAGCTTAAGTAGAGTGACATAGAGAATCAATTTGATAGGAATAAAAGGATCATGTTGCTTCAGTGAGGGCCCAAATGCGACTGAATAACACATTTGTAATACTATTCAGCATAGTTTTGAGACTTCTTCCAGCTGCATTGATCAAGAGAGTTACCTTTCTTCTTATCATTATTTCTCCCTCTCCCCTTTCTCCATCCCTTTCCTCAACTTTATCCATATATAAATAGTTTGGACCAACTATTGTAGGTTTTTGGAGTAGGAAACTGTCAGTGTCCAACACCCTCGACCAATGCAGACTGTCACCTTCTCTGATCTCTATAGGCTTACAGAGTTGGGTAGGGCATGGATTATTTGAGACTTATCCAAGATCACTATCCAATAAGTCCACTCCCCTGTTTGACACTTAAAACCCTTTACATCCTAGCTCCTACCTACATTTCCAGACTGATCACACATTTCTTCCCTTTTCTCAATCTTTGTTACAGCTAAACTGCACTTTGTACTATTCCACAGCATTCCTTCTCCTATGTGTCTTTATGGATTCTGGCCCCCATTTCTGGACTGCCCTCTGTCCTCACCTCTACCTCACAGCATCCTTCAAAGTTCATTTCAAGCATCACTTTCCATGTGAAGCTCTTCCTTATCCCTCTGATCATTAGTAACCCTCTCCCTGAGATTGACTTTTATTATTCTGTATAGACTTATATGTTGGCTCCCCAGAAAGAATAAATCCTTTTTGAGGCTATGAATTTCTTTTTTTTTATTCTTTGTATTCCTAGTGCCAAGCACATATGGTAGATGTTTAATAAACATTTATAGATTGATTTATTAGTTTATTGGTGTAAGAATAAAATGGAAGACAATGCCATTCAGGGAGTAAGATAGGAAGACTTGTATGGAACCGATGGTAAGCAAAGCATCACTAAAAAAGAGAATGGCATACGCAATGACACCAATAATATCAATTAAAGCAACATTAAAAGGCATTCATTTTTACATTTTTACATTTTCCCTCCCCTTTTTTAAGAGATGGTAGGCTATAGTTGAGGTATATTTAATATATTTTAATATGTAGTTACTTTGTTTTTAAGAAAACTACTGCTTTCTTTTGTTATAAGAGAAAGTTTATATAGGGCAGGATTCTATAAAGTAATTATATTGTTAAAAAAGGAATTGGAATTTTAAAAATTACTTCTACTAGGTAAAATACCAGCACTGAAAAAACAAAAACAATGAATTTGGCAAATTCAGTTACACCCAGGGAATTTTGTTAAAACATTGTCCTCTTAGCATTTAGCACTTATCACAGTGCCGAGCCCATAGTAGGCATTTAATAAATGCTTGCTAACTTGACATGAATTACAGATCTTTCTGTCCCACAAAACACAGTCTATTCTTTCTTTTATGCCATCTTTGTTGCATAAACAAAGTCTGAATGTTTCCACCACTGAACATTAAGCCAGAATTTCAAATGGGAATCAAGCAAATTGACTTCCTGTCAGGGGACAAATACACATTGTCCAAAGTCAGTATGTGGCATTATCCAACACAACTAACTGAAAATGAAAATTAATGGGGAGAATGATGTTTTACAAGCTGCCAGCCAAAATTAACGGACTGTTTGACTGAATGGCATAAATTCTTACTCTGCGTAGGCATCATGATGACACAATGTTTTTATTCTAATTTATGGAAATTAGAAAAAAAGAAAATAAGGATTTTTATCAGCCACAATGATTTCTCAAAGCATCTGCTTTTTTGCCCTCACCTTATTGATACTAGTACATTCTTTGCCATATAATTATCATTAAGCACAATATTATTTGAAAGTTCAGGGAGATCAGATATCCAGATCAGGTAAAATGCCAGCAGCTATCTTTTGTGAAGGAGGTAAACAAAAAGGAAAAATTCAAGGCAGGAAAGTAAAATTTGAGAAGGAAATGTTCCAACTATATCTCACTCTCTTTTATTTGAGCATTTAGGAATTATTAGGCACATTAACACGATTTTGAAAATTCTGATCATTTGAAGGCATTAATAAATTCATACCTCTACTTCCAGAAATACTGAAATGCGAGCGATGATTTTTACATAGCTTCTCTGTGACATTAGTAGGACAAATATTATTATCTCCATTTTACACATGAAGAAACTGAGAAGTTAAGTGATTTTTTGTAATCATCCAACTTGCAAGTGTCGGGGTTCGGAGTCGGGGAGAAGGGATGAAATTGTAGCCCTTCATTTCATTTTGCTCCGGAGCTCTAGATTCTTAACTCTCTTAATCTCCTCACTCTACCATGGCCTTACAACACTATTATAAATGATAATTAAACCTACACTAGAATCAAGGTTGACTAAAATTTTGTTTCTTTGGTTTTCATTTCCAACCAGTGACATGATTTACTCTTAAAGAAAGTAGAGGAACAAGGAAGTTTCACCCAAAGTCCCTCGTATAGAGGCAATGACAGCACTACTCTTCAAACCCCAAAGTAATACCCAAGCTATATGTCATATTCACATCTGGAACATCTTCACTAACCTTTTTTTTTAAGATGAAAGCTTGACTTGACAAATGGTTACAGAGTTATTAAATACTGGATGCTCTTACCCATGCTTATGCTTAAACTACTCGGACTTCTGATTGGCTTTGATTAGAACAGGAAAGATGTCTACAGGATCAGTCACGAGTTGGATTAGAGGTATGAGGAGTTAGTGAGAATGTGGTTCATTTTGTTTGGTTTCCAGCTGGCAGCATGATCAAACTCATTTCAGCTCAAATGTAATTTCAACAAATAATCTCATTATACAGATCTACTGAATAAATTTGACATTCATAAGTGAGATCATTCATAAAATGACTGTATTTGTGGTTTCCTTTATTTCAAGATAGATTGAGGAGTACTTTTCAGGCATTCTTGGGATAGAAAATAGCAACATTAACAACACACAGATTGGTAGTGAGGATATTCTGAATAGTTAGATAAGAGACCATTAAGCATTTATTAAGTACCTACTATATGCCTGACACTGTGCTAAGAGCTGGGGATAGGAAAAAAAAAATTAAAAATCCTTGCTCTCAAAGAGCTAACAATTTTAGAGAGGAGATTACATGCAAACAACTATGTACACATGAGACATATGTAGGCTATGGGGCATTCAGGGAGGATTAGCTCCTTTGGTGTGAGGGCTTGTCGAGTCCTTTACAGGCAGATCATCCAATTTTGGTGTCTACTTTGCACCCAACTCTCGGGTGTGACTCTAAGTAGCTGTGGGATGAATAACAACAATATGGGATATAATAAAATATTGCAGGTGGAAAGCAGTAGTATCATCTGTGCAATGGAGATTCAATTTTTTACATAGCTTTATAAAAAATGAGAGATCTATACAAAAATGAAAATCATACACAATTATATGGTAAGTATAAATGAAAATGCATGGATAGCTTTGCTCAATAATTCTCTAAGAATAATATAGTCCATTGCTGAATATCCCTTATGAAAGTCTGCTTCTTCCCTACTAATACTAAGGATGACTTAAACTCATGTATAGATGACTACCATAAAATTTTTGTATAGCTTTCAGAGGAGACATGTAGACTGATGATTTTTGATGTTCTCTCAGCCACTATTCATGGAGAAATTAACAAGTTTTGAGGTCCCGGCCCCTCATGTTTTTGGTATCTTCCCTTCCTATTGCTACCCTTTATGCAAATCACTAAATGTCTTCCAAATTGTCTTACCTCCATCACAAATTTTCCTCTAAACAAGTCTGGTCAAATCCAGATGTTATTCTTATGTTTGTTCCCATTGTGTTTATTGTTTGTTGAATGTCAAAAAATATAACTTTGTAGAACATAATGCCACCTAACAGGTCCTTTTATGACAGTGTGTCTGCTATCATGGCATCAAGACCATTCGGGATTCTTGGGAAGCTATAGCAATAGAAATAAGTCCATTCAGTGGCATTTTGATGTCAAATATTAGTTGAGAAATAAGGAGATATGGATTGGAAGTTCATTCCACCATGAACCTTTTACACTGAAAGTACCCTCTGCCCTTATAATCCCTTCCTCTTGATCATTCCTCCCAGAAATTCCATTTTAAGGAAAATACCCAGATCAGTAACATCTTCATTCCTCTTTTGACATTACTGACATTTTCTTATATGCCATAATGAGTATACCTTCCCTCCCTCTTTCCCCATTAAAATGTAAACTTCTTGAGGGTTGGACCTGTCTTTCTTCTTGTATTTATATTTTCGGTACTTAGCATAATGCCTGGCACATATTTATCACTCAGATATTTTTTGATTTGACTTGACAAAGGCATTTATCACTGTGATGAAGGAGATTCAGGTGAGAGTCTAGGTAAAAGAGGGAATTTTCTGTGGATATAAAGTACTATGTGGATATATGATATCGTGCTAATTGCACCCAGCCCCAAAACGTTTCTTAGCCTCCCGGATGAGATCTGTGATGACTCAAAGGAGTTTGGATTGTCCAGTCACACAGGAAAGGCCAAACACATAAGGAATATTTATTACCCAGATTTTAACATGCATGTTAATGGGTACCCTTTAAAGGAGTGTTGTCAAACTCACATAGAAACGGACGTCAATAAGCCTTACATAAGGATCACTAAGGGCTACATATTGAGTTACTAACCATATGTTAACATTTAGTGTACTGTGTTGTATATTTAGAGGCAGCTACATGGCTCAAGAGGCAGCTCAATGGCTCAGTGAATAGAATGTCGAGTTCAAATCTGGCCTCAGACACTTAACTAGCTGTGTGACTCTGGGCAAGTCACTTAACCTCTGCTTGCTTCAATCCACTGGAGGACAGGGCAAACCATTTCAGTGTCCTTGACAAGAAAAGCCCATGGACAGTGTGATCCATAGGGTCAGGAAGAGTCAGAAACAACTAAATGAACAAAATAAATTGTATTTTGTATTTGACATTGTATTTTGATTAACTTTCATTAAATATTTTCCAATTACATTTTAATCTGATTCAGGTCTCACTCAAGAGTACGGTGAGCCTCAAAAGGCCACTGACCTTGTGTTGGACACCTCTGCTCTAAGGAATCACTCTATCAATAACTTTATCTGGACAATAATCTGGGCCCATATCTGAAAAAGAGGAGAGCAGACCTGATTGCTTTTATGAAATTGCGAAAATTTTACACTCACCCAAAGCATTCCATGAACTTCTATTTTTAAGCTAGGGTTTCTGTGTAATAACGAGACCTGATAAATTACTGCCTCTGAAAGACAACAGATGAGCTTTATGAAGAAACTAATGGAAAGATGTGTGACTGGTATGAGCGATGTATGTATGGACAACCAGAAACTCCAAAGAAGAATAGGAGTTAATGATGTCATCAAAGAATTGTATGACAGAAAGAGAAAAAAGACTGGTCATATGGGAAGAGAAGAGATGACAAGTGAACAACCATAGCGTTCCACTGGGGCCCTTGAGATGTCCAGAACATGTTAGGAAGGCCTCCAGAACATGGGAGGGACTCTCATTCAATGAGCTTTGGGGACAATGTGGACAAAGGTTCCTCAGGATAGTCTTGTATGGATGCTTTATAATTTACATTTTTGGAATTAACTCCTACTTGTCAAATCACAGTTTCATTCAAACAGTTCTTATAGACCTTCTATTTCTGAAACTATTAAGGAAAATCTTAAAATATTTCTCTGTCCTTGATTTCTGAAAAAAAAATCATTTAATTGTTAGTATAAATCCCCACTTAATAACTGTGTGGAGAAGTAAGCTATAACTTATGCATTTCTATTTTCACAAATTCAGTTTCCTGTCTTTAGTTTTCTTTATTTTTCCGCCTTTTTCAAAAAAAATGCTGCTACTAAGTCACTTTGTTTTTGTAAAGACTTTGTATGTATATAATTTCTATTAACTCCCAATTATTATATCGCACTCAATAATAATTATTTTAACTGATAACAAGCTTCTTCCAAAGCTCAAAACTTGGCTACTAAAAATAGGAACATAGTGGATGTGGCAAGTAATTGGTTTTAAATCTATTGATTTAATTAACTAAATTTAAAAGTCTTAGGAATTGATTCTGAAGAGTGAAAATCAATTAAATAAAATGTTTACAAGTGGGAATATAAATATGCATAGGCAGCTAGGAAGCACACTATTTGTTATGCTAAACCTGCATATCCACACAGGTGGTGTACAGTGTGTGTCAATTCTAATTACATCTGCTTTAATAAAAGGAAAATAATTCTTTTCCATTTCCCTTTACCATTGATTTAACCCTTTCAACCTCATCATCTGTCTTCTATGAGAATAAAATTTCTTATTTATTTGAGGCTGAAATTTAAATGCAATCAAGGAGAATACAAGTTTATGGATAGCCAGGAGTATTCATTTTTATGTGTTTTGTTTTTGCATCTATAATACCTACCACAGTGCCTTGAACATACATGATAAATGTTTGTTTAATGATTTGAATTCACATACATTTTCTGAAATGCATAGTGTTATATTAGGCTTGTTTATCAATTGAAATGTCTATATTATGGCTTACACAGTGGTTTAATAAGGCAAGCAACTGTGAAGAGGTAGGGGTAAAGTGTACATTTAAATATTTAAGTATGTATTTAAATTTTTAAAAATAGAAAGATGATTTTTTTAATTCAAAAGATGTCTTATGTATAAGTGGGGGGAAATTAAAAATTAACCAAATGATCTCATAGAACATGAAATATTTTTTAATTCATACTGAATAAATACATTCTTCCTGCCATGTGCAGAGACATTAAATTGTCAGTCTGTCAGTCTATCACAGTCCAATATCTTGGTGTTATGAGCTCAAAGAGAAATATGCATCTTGGTCATGGGTCCTATATCCATTGATGAAGCTAAAGGGAGTTGATTAAAGTGCATTACTAGGATTAGTCAAGAAGATTTATTCATTCCATTTTAGGAACAAAGACAGAAAGAAAGGACAACAACTGGGGAAGGAAGTCATAACTCATTAGGTAGCCTGACCAAGCAAAAAGACAAACAGAAAAGCAAATGATTGGAGTAATCAAATGAATCTATAAGCTTGTGAGTATAGACAGAACCTTTGTCTACATCAGTTAGTTTAATCAAATTGTATTTTTCTTTGATCAATTAATGAGTTATTTTACCAAGTTGTTTGGGCCCAATATAATACTAATATAGACTTGCTATTGAAAGAATTATTTTAGAGCCCAAATTTCATGATATAATCACAATATTGAATGATGGAAAGAGATGTGTGATGAATTGACAATCTCATTGATGTTAAACACAACAGTAATATCTAATTTATCTTTCTCTTTAAGTTCAACAATTTCTTTGGGATTTGAGCAGGTGTTTTTTTTTTTTTTACTGTTAAAAATTTAGCAAATTAGCATTATTCTCAACAATGAAAATAATGATGCTGACTGTGGAATTGAGATGCTGCTTTTCCTTGATACACTTAGTGGGATGACTGCATAATAACAGATAATTTTTCTGATGCTTGATTCTCTTTTCTTTTGCATATGTCTCTCTATGGAGACTTAACAAAAGCATCTGGTAGATTACCAAATGACTTGCCCTTGTTTATTTTGCCTATAGAATTAGTAATGTTTGCTTACCAATCTTTACTTAGCAAAAATTTCTGCTGAGAATTCCAATTCTGCTGAGAAAAAAAAAAGTCTACGTAATGATATCCTGTCTGAAAATATGGTTTTGTTCTTTTGACTCCAGTATTGCCTTCTGTTTTCTATGAAGTAACAGAGAAGGAAAAAAATTCTTGTCTCACTTTCAATTATTCTTCATTCTTAGAAATTCACCAGCCTTGTACATAAACTAAATAGAATTTTCATAGTGAGTAGAACAGACCTCTAGCATGATCCCTTATATTTCTATTTAATCTAGATTTCAAATGATATGGTTGAGCTAATCTATTTTAAAAGATGATGTACTGATGTTTCATTCAAGATGCTCGAAAGCTTCTATATGAAATCTTACCTCATCCCCCAACGCTAGTGCCTCTCATCATAATTACCTTCCATTTGTTATTTTTTATTTCTTCTGTATATATATATATATATATATATATATATATATATGTATATATACATATAGTTATACATATATACTATATATTTATATATATATATATATACATATATATATATATATAGTTTAAAATGTAGCCTATTTGAGAGGACAGACTATTTTATTCTTTGCATTTATAAGTCCACTGCCGAATATGATGTTTGGTACATAAGAGGTATTAAATAAGTGCTTATTGACTAAATGATGAGTCACCAGGCATATCCAAAAAATAGGTGCATTAAATGAGTAAAGGTTCTAAATCAGTCAGTCTGTCTCGAGTCTAACCTCTCTGTGGCCTGACGAAGTTTACAAGTTGTTCAAGTCTGTTCTAAATAAATAAAGTTGAATGACTGGTTGCCAGGCATATCCACTCATATACAATTATTTATATGGCTTTGGAGTAGTGTAAACACTCTAGCAGCTTTTTTCCAAGATTGAAGGGCTTCAAGTCAGGTCCAATAAAGTACTATATGTGATACTTATTTTAGGTTCATAATTATTACCATAGTGCTGGCCAGTATGGAAAAAATAAAAGTAAAACAAACAATAACTACATTTGACTATTTATACAAGGATTTGAGGTTTGCAATACATTTTGCCTATATTATCTCCTTTGATACTCCCAGTTTCCCAATGAGAGAAGTATTAAAAGCATAATCATTCCCACTTCACAGATGACATAACTGAAGTTTGGAAGGTATAGTAACTCACTGTGGCCACATCATTTGTTTCCCAGGCAGGATTCCAATCCAGATCTCTGATGCCTCCAAAAACATTTTGTACATTACACTATTGACTCAAGTAGCAGTCCAAATCTGTACTAAAGCAAGGAACATTTCCTATCTGAATCTACAGAGGCAGTAATAATATGGATGAAATAACGTGTCAGCATTATACATCCAATACAGCTGCGTCATACACACATGTGTATATATGTATACACACATATATTCTTTAATATTACAACATCAAAATGATATGAATATGCATGTATATGCACATACATATACATATGTACAGAGAGATACATATTCTTTCTCCTCTGTCTGCTCCAGTTTATTAAAAACATATCTTTTCTGAAAAAAGATTCAGTTTCATAATCTTCACTTACCTATCCAACTTTCCATTTACATACACATACATATGTGTGCATATGATATATGTACATATATATATGCACACATATATATGTAAAACCATTTCCATTCTTCATATCATATAATTCTCTTTCCCATCAATATCCATAATGCACCATTTTCTGAAGGTTCAATTAGAAATAGGAATTGGAATAGACCATAGAATTCATTGTAGACCAACCCACATTTTACTGATATGAAAATTCCCACTCTGAATCCCCCTTCTCCCATGAATACAATGCATTTGGTGTAGTCATGGAATGTATAATAATGATTATAAAAGCATTTCTATAGCAACTTAAAGTTTGCAAATTGCTTTACCTATTTTTTTTATCTTCATAACAATTCTGTGACTTAGGTGCTATTATCATTCCAATTTTATAATTGAGTTAACTGAGGTTAGAGAGGCAAAATGATTTGGCCAGGGTTACAAACCTAGTAAGTGTTTCAAGAAGAATATGAACTTGGAGACTTTTCTTCCCTCTGGAGATCCAGTTTATTTATTGTTTCATTCTGAGGAAAACAAAAATACAAATATATGTGTATGTGTGTGTGTGTGTGTGTGTGTGTGTGTATGTATGCATGCATGCATAGATGCATATGTGCATGTTTATATGCATATATTGACTGCTTTTATACACATATATATGTGCATATATTGTAGACTTTGAAGAATTTAAACGACTACATTTGCATAATAAATGGCAATATCTTAATGTTTTGATAAAATCTTTTAAAAAGTATTATTTTACCATTTGAGGAAAGTAATGCTTTGATTTCTTAATGTGACTAATACTTTATTTTTCCCAATTACATGTCAAAATAATTTTAGCATACTTCAAAAAAAAGATTTTGAGTTTCAATTTTTTTTCCTCCCTTCCCCACCCTTCTTCCAAAAATGGCAGACAATTTGATATTGGTCATACATGTACTATCATGCAAAACATATTTCCATATTAGTCATAGTTGTAAAAGAAGAAACGACCAAAAGGACAAAAAACATGAAAAAGAATAAGTGAAAAAATATGCTTCGATATGTATTCATACCCCATCAGTTCTTTATGTGGAAGTGCAGAGCATTTTCCTTCATGTGTTCTTGGTACCTGTCTTGACTGATTGTGTTGCTGAGAAGAATGAGTCATTCATAGCTGGTCATCACACAATGTTGCTGGTACTGTGTGCAATGTTCTCCAGGTTCGGCTCATTTCACTTTGCATTAGTTTGTCTTTCCAGGTTTCCTTGAAATCTTCCTGTTCATCTTTTCTCATTGCCCCATAGTATTCCATTACATTCATATGCAACAGCTTGTTCAGCCATTCCCCAATTGATTTTATCTAGACATCACTGAGTTTTCTGTTATCTCCCTCTCTGTGTGTCTCTATGTCTCTGTCTCTGCTTCTCTCTGCCTCTCTGATTCTGTGTCTCTGTCTCTGTCTTTACCTCTCTGTGTCTCTGTCTCTGTCTCTGTCTCCATCTGTCTGTCTCTCTCTGTCTCTGTCTTGTCTGTCTTGTCTGTCTTTCGTCTCTCTTTCTCTCTGTCTCTCTCTCTGTCTCTCTCTCTCTCTCTTTCTCTCTCTCTCTCTGTCTCTGTCTCTGTCTCTGTCTCTGTCTCTCTCTCTCTCTCTCTGTCTCTCTCTCTCTCTCTCTCTCTCTCTCACACACACACACACACACACACACACACACACACACCCCTCTCTTTCATACACACAAAGTTTAGCCAGCCTAGACCAGAACACTTCAAATATTTTACAGGAAAGAATTTATGTTGAATTGTTAAAAACAAACAAACAAACAAACATATGTCAGACTCTAGCACCTCCACGATTGCCAAAGTACTTAAGAGTTAATGGTTTACTTTGACTAAATTGCTTGACCTACTAAAAAGCATTTTCAAACTAATGATCTGCAGAGTAAACATATGTTGATATCATATGGTAAGTTTGATAGTAGATTCTAAAAAGGACACTTATTTGTAATGAGATATTTCAGCAAAATGTCATAATAAAGAAAGAATGACCGAAATAATTTAGAATACCACCACTAGAAACCTGATCAATAATTATGCATAAATTGAAAAATACTCATTCATCAAATATTTGGACACCTACTGTGTGCAAGTCTATCAAATTATTCCATGGACAGTGACTGTATTTGACACCTTTTTTAATTACTACAAGAAATCTCAGTCATCACCCAATCTGCTTGGTTACCTCTTGTTTAAGAGGATAATTTTCCCCCCAGGATTATTGGGACTAAAGTCTGAAATCACTTCCTCTTCCATTAAAGTATTTCTGCTCTTGATTTACTTTATTACACTCACTTCACTCCCACTAAAATTATCTCAGTTTGTGGCCTTTGCCCACCTTGTCCTCCCTGCCACCAACATCTAGGAAGAAACTTACAATGATAGGAACTGTTCCCTGCTTCAGACATGATTCTTCTCTCTCCTGCTTTATAAAACAAAACAAAACAAAACTATTTCAGTAATGGAAAAATGTTACTAATGTATGAGTGATTTCAGCAAAATCTTTCTTTTCTCACAGAATTGGAAGTGCTAATTTCCAAAAAAAAAAACCCTTTCTGATATTTTAAATGTATTTACTTCAATTATATAATTGTTTTAACATTTCATAGGTTTTTCATTCAAAGGCCTTCATCTATCTCTCAATTCAATTTTTTCCCTTGAGTTCCACAACTGAATAAAATTTGTAATTTTGTTATGTTTTGGTGCCTTTGTTCCCTCACCTGTTAAATATCTTCATCTGTTCTCCTATTTTCTTACTTTTAACCAGTCAGAGTCAGATAGCAAGCATTTATTAAGCTCTTACTATGTATTAGGTACTGTGCTAAACTGTTGAAATACAAATACAAATAGAAAGGAAGGAGATTATATTCTCATAAAGGAAAATATCACATAAATGAGAGGGTGGGAGGCAGGGTAGCCAAATCTAGAGTATAGCCTCAAGGGTCATGAGACATGGCTCACATGGCCGTTCTTCAGTGGAGGTTCTGCAAAGAGCCATCAAATCAAAGGGAGAGTCTGTGGTTAGTACCTGCAATATGATCTAGAGATCTAAAGCTATGATCTTATGATCTATTATCCTATGAGAATCATACAGATTAGATTTTGACAATTTACTAGTTGTGCTAAAGCACGAGGGGGCTGAAAAACTTTTGATGTATTCCCCTGTCCCAGCTCCCCACATCCTTTCATTCATTCTTGGTTTGGTTTTAATGAAAATCTGTTCTGCTTCTCAAGGTTAGAAAAGATGTTAGGTAGAAGTAAGATGAACTAGCAATGTTGATAAGACTAGTGAGGGATAATTTTATAATTTAATTTTCCTTTTTATTTTTCATTAAATTTCTTTATTGATTGCTTTTGCTTTTTTACCTCATGTTCATTGAACCAACAGTAGTTCCAATCCCACCTTTGACATTTCTTCCCTGAATGACCTTGGCAAGCTCCTTAACTTCAGACTCCCCTTCCAGGTCTAGACAGATGATCCTCCATATCCTTCCTCTTAACAAAGAAAACCACTTAAGTAAAACAGACAGAACCATAGCACCTATCACTATGCAGTGTCCTCCTCCTCAGGACTAATTTACTTCAAGGAGAATTTGATATCTCTCCTTAACCTCCATTTGACCCAATGTGCAGAAATCACTTTGTCATTTCTACCTCAGCAATCTCCACTTGAGGGTGCCAAACAAAAGCCTTTTGAAAATGGCAATGCCACGTGGAAAAATCAATTGCTTCTGTCATTTTCTGCTAATGTACTAATTTCACATACAAAAAAATCAAGGAAAAGAAACCTATGATCACTTGCTGGTGAGAGATAATTTGATATACCCTGATATCTAACAGGCACATATGGAAATGAGTTGCTCTAGGAATAAAATTCTTATAATGTGTTGTTTTGGAAAACATTGTAAATACTTCAGCATAAACATCTGTCTTGCAATACCCAAGGCAATAGAATTTTTTTTTCCTGAAAATAAGCTTTTGTTATGTAAGTATTGTTGAATTGGTTGGAGGAAAATCTAGACCTCCCCACTTGTACGTCTAATACCGTCTCTCTAAGTAACCATCTGATCTTGCTGAAACTAATTAAATTCTGCTTCCTGAGTATTGTAAGAATCAGATTTAGGCCTTCTGCTCCATCCCCCTCCCTTACCAATAACCTCTGTGCTTCTGGGTTGTGAGTATGATTAGCTAGAATTGTTAGAAGACTTATGGGAAAACTGGGGCATCAGGGAGTTTTAGATGGAAAGACTTTTAAAGATTTAACTTTGACTAACTTTGACCTGAAGAAAAAAATACCACAGGAAGGCTAGAGTCCTAGATCAGTCTTCCTGACCTGATTCCAATCTTGTATCTGACACGAACTTGATTTGTGATATTGGACCATTCATTTCCCTCTTGGATTCTATCTCCTCCTCTGTGAAATGGGGCTAATAATGACTACTGCCTTACCTGGAGGGTTGCAGAGATGATGTATATGAAGTGCTTGTTAAACATTAAAATACTTTGTGAATATCAGTTATTAATATTAATATACTTGAAAAAGTATGACAAATTAAAAAAACTTTTTCAGAATTTTTTGATACTGTTACTTTTTTATTCTCATTTATTATTTTTTATCAAATTTCTTTGCCATACATGCTATACTTTCAATCCAATTAACTATTTTGAATTCTTAGAGTCATGCCAAGTTAAATGACTTTCTCTGAGTATAAAACCAATAGGTTTAAGGTGTGGGAAATGAACCTCAGTCACTTTCAAGCAGAGGCCAGATCTCTCAGTGTTTGTTTTCAACAGGAAAAAAAAAATCTCACCCAGGAGGAATTGCTTCATATAATCAGCACTTAGGCTGTCATACATTTTATGGAGCTATTTCAAATCTATCTGGGGAAAAAAGTGATCTGTTGGGAGAACTCATCATGTTGTAGACATTTCTGTGACTTCAACCTTATATCTCCCACATATTATGTAAGTAACAATTGGCATCCTTGTCTATAGTGTACCCCATAATATAATCCCTGCAGTTGTCCTGGCACTAAAGCTAACTATAAATTATTTGGAAAACCAACAAAACTAACTTTTCAAGAACTGCATTGTTAATCCAGCCAACAAATGGGATTGTAAAATTTCCTCCTTGGCAAATCTTGTCTTTATATGTAGGGAATGAAGGGGCACATTTTTTAAAAATCTCATCAAGAAAATTTGAAACATTTGGCAGTTCTCTTCCTAAAATATCATATTGATGAAAAATTTCATAGGTTCATAAGTTTTCTCTGTGGTTTTCCTGTTTTCTGTTTTCAAAGATAACTATAATTTGAGAAATTGGAAGTGGATTTTTAAAAAAAAAATCAAATTTGTTTTAGCCATTTAACAATCTGGGGAAAAATGTATGCTAATTGGTCATCAGCAGTAAACGCATTAGCATTTTTATTAATTCTCTGATTTAGAGCTTCATAAAACAATCCTTGTTCTTAATGGTATAGTTTTGAATATTTGTGGGGAAGAAAAAAAAACAGTGAGTTTAGATTAGTAAGACACACATTCAGATCCTATGTTTCAACTTACTAGCAATGTGGTGCTGGGTAAGTCACTCCTCTTGCCTGCACTGTGGTACTCTCTTCTATAAAGCAAAGCAGCCTCAGGTCCCTTTAAGCTCTAAAACATAAGGATCTTAAAAGAAACACAACAGTAAGGTGACTGTGGGCATCATCTAAAAGCTGACAAACAAAAAAGCTTCACCCTTGTATGTAAAATATGTTTTTTTCTCATTCTTATAATGTAAACTTTGTAATGACTGCCTTGTAAACATACTTAGGTTCATATACACTGGCATTTTTTTTTTTACTTTATTCTGTGTGACCTTGCAAGAACAGGTGGCAGAAATCACCCTGCTGTGTATTTATAAAATTATACAATTCTTTTAATGATACCATGCTTTCTTCTGAATAAAAGATACCTCTCTCTCTCTCTCTCTCTCTCTCTCTCTCTCTCTCTCTCTCTCTGTCTATTGTACCAATTATTTCCCATGTTGTTCTATAGCTATGTGTTAGGGAATGCAATTGTATCCGAGGAATTCAAATTAAGCATCACACAAAGGATGAAAGAAAGGGACATGGTGGACATGAGTAGGGTGTAATACATTACAAATTAGGAACCATACTATAGGATTGTTTTCAGGGAAATACATAATTGAGGGAAAATGGTTTTTGAAAGTCTGTATGGTTTATTGGCTTCCCTAAAACATCTCAACACAACTAGAAAGCACCCAACAAATAAGGAAGACCTTGATGGTAAATTTTTGGTAAGACATGGATGAAAGTTTCACAGGGTGAGCAGGAGTGCAGAGGTTATAAACAGAATTACTGGGGAGTATCAGCATCAATGGGATTATATCTCATTTAGAGGATTTGAGTATTCATATAATTTACCCCTTTCTTAGACAGAGTAAGCATTTTTTTCATATCATGTGTATGTTGGAACAAAGGAATGGGTAGTTTCAGGGAGGACATGAAAGTTCATGTTTCTTCATGCTTCTCTACTATTTTCTTGAAATATGCCAAACAAATTGAGAAAGAAGAGTTTTCTATTAGTATAAGTCAGAGGTGTCAAAAACACCAGCAGCTGCATTGTTGTCTGGAATGTGGCTGAACCAGATTAAAATGTAATTGGAGAATATTTTAACAAAAGAAAAAAATAATAGAACATAAATAATGTTGATATATATTTTTCTAACTCAATTTGCAGCCCACAGGGATCCATATCAATAATTATGATTTAGGCACAGGGCAGATCTCCTGCATTGACTGTCCCTAACATCCACTTATGAGTTACAGGAATAGTTGATTGATTTTTTAAACATTTTTGCTTTCCCCATGTCTGTGCCTATTTTCAATGTGGACACTTTAAAAATAGTTCATTAATATAAAGTCACTTAAAATTACATTAAAAGCCATGAACACTAGAATGGGGACTAGGTCTTTATTTTAATTACAGTAGGGAACTCCTGAAAGAAATAACCTTTACTAATGCAAAATGACATTTAATATAAAACTCAAAGTCCTAAAGAGTTCCTGTTTCAAGAATCCATTTAGCAGCTGCTGTTGGGGCTGTAAAACCAACAACAACCAGTTCACAGAATGCTGCAATCCCAGGTTCTTTTGATCTGCTTTACTAAGGAAAGCAACTTTAAGTGGTTAACAATCTCAATTTAATCCAGTATACAAATATCATTCACTTAGCTCAGGGGAAAAAGTCAGCACCCTGAACTTCAGAGCAAATACAAACAAATTACAAACAGACCAAATACAATTCATAGTTACTAAGAAAACTGTCAACATCTGAGTTCAGCTGGAAGGCCCTTGGAGCAGCTGCCCAGATTCCCATGCCTCCAGGAGTGAAAGCCTTTAGCAAAATAGCTCTGTTCTCCCTTTTTATATAGTTTCAGACGTCATCAAAGGTCATCTGAGCGACCAGAACTTAGGCTCCTATGAGTGTCTCTGGTGTTCGCACCTCCCTTCATTGGCTCCACATGGAGCCCCACCTTAGTTACCAATTCACACCCACATAGGCTTAGCACCTAATAGGGGTTTGGGCCTGGGGCTTAGCACCAAGTAAGACTCAATCAAAGACACTTAATTAATCATTTTAAAACAGTAAGAAAGTCCCAACTTAATTGATATTACAGTTGCCTAGAATAATAAGAGGTTAAATGAATTGTTCAGAGTCAAACAACCAATATGTGTCAAATTGGGACTTGATACCAGCTCCTTGTGGCTTCAAGGCCATATTATACATGAACATGGGGATAGTTTATACTGAAATCTGAATATATGCTGGTAGGACAGATAAGTATATTTTCTGCAATATGACACATCTGTTCAATGATTGGCAATTGGATCTGTATGTATACACACATGTGTGTATACATACTTTTCTATATACATACACATATTTTACATGTACATATATACATATATGTATATATGCATGATACACATATATGTATATATATATACAGACATATGTACATAATTCTAGAGTCTATAATTCTAGAATCATGAACTTATACAATGATTTTTAATAATTGTGTCAACCTAGAAGTAATAAAACATATTATAATTTTGTCATTTATGTATAAATGAAAAATAAAATCTTCTCCAACTTTTTCCTCTCATATTTTCTATAGAAGTGGAGAAAACTTTTTTTCTTATTTTCTTCAAGGCTAAAAATATGGAGCATGTTCTTACCTTCAAGGTTATTGCTCATTCAATCATTCCCTTATTTTATTTTAAAAATTGGATAAATTCAGACTATGTTCAAGATTATGTGTTAATATCTAAGGGGAATCGGAGAATATGTGTATGGAATGTTTGTTTCCATCTCAAATCTTACAGCATAGTAGGTTCTTTCAAATAATTTCACTCCTTTAAACATTACTTTATTTTTAGGTTTTCTTCATCACAATTTCCAACAATTATTTTTCCAGGATCAAGAGATAGAATGGTAAGAGATAATTTGGGAGGAACACAATGAAAGAAAGTTCCCCTTTGTCTTGTAAAGCATTTGCATAATTATTTGTTCACTACAAAAACACTATTCTTTTTTACATGTACAACTGTAATGATAGAGTTATTATTTCTTGGTATTTTTTTTCTCCCACAGGGATAGAATGAGACAAATAGAATGCAGTCTTCATGGGTGATTATGTAAGCAATTGACAATCACATTATCTTTTCTGTTTGTGGAAAGCAAGTTATACAAATGAAGAAATAGAATCTATATTAACAATTCTTTAAAAATCAATTTACACAAAGCCTTTCAATTCAAGTAGAGAAATAAAAGGGCAAATGTGTGATTCAAGCTTTTGCCATTATTTTAGCTGTTCATATTTCACTGTACATTCTAATTGGAGAAATGTATAATTGTGATCCATTTTGTTGCTCACACTTGCAGCATGAAGTGAATTTTTTTATAGATTATGGATTTTTTAAATTTATTTAACATATTTAGTTTTCAGCATTGATTTTCACAAGAGTTTGAATTACAAATTTTCTCCCCATTTCTACCCTCCCACCCACTCCAAGATGGCGTATATTCTGGTTGCCCTGTTCCCCAGTCAGCGCTCCCCTCTGTCACCCCACTCCCCTCCCATCCCCTTTTCCCTTCCTTTCTTGTAGGGCAAGATAAATTTCTATGCCCCATTTTCTGTGTATCTTATTTTCTAGTTGCATGCAAAAACATTTTTGTTTGTTTTTGAACATCTGTTTTTAAAACTTGGAGTTCCAAATTCTCTCCCCTCTTTGCTTCCCCACCCACCCTCCCTAAGAAGTCAAGCAATTCAACATAGGCCACATGTGTATCATTATGTATAACCCTTCCACAATACTCATGTTGTGAAAGACTAACTATATTTTCCTCCTTCCCAACCAATCCCTCTTTATTGAATTTTCTCCCTTGACCCAGTCCCCTTTTGAAAGTGTTTGTTTTTGACTACCTCTACCCCCATCTGCCCTCCCCTCCATCATCCCCCCTATTTTTTTATTTTAGTCCCTCTTCTTTCCTATGGGGTAAGATTCCCAATTGGGTATGTATGGTATTCCCTCCTTAGGCCAAATCTGATGAGAGCAATGTTCACTCATTCCCCCCTCATCTGCCCTCTCCCCTCCCCCCACAGAACTGCTTGGTCTTGCCACCTTTATGCGAGATAATCCACCCCATTCTATCTCTCCTTATCTCCCTCTCTCAGTATGTTCCTCTGTCATCCCTTAATTTGATTTTATTTCTTTTAGATATCTTCCCTTCATCTTCAACTCACCCTGTGGTCCTCTCTCTCTCTCTATGTGTATATATATATATATATATATATATATATATATATATATATATATATATATATATATATACATACACACACACACACAGATATATACATACGTACATATTCACCCATATATATATATATATATACATAAACATATATGTATCCATATTCCCTTCAGCTACCCTAATACTGAGGTCTCATGAATCATACACATCATCTTTCCATGTAGGAATGTCAACAAAACAGTTCACCTTTAGTAAGTCCCTTGCAATTTCTTTTTCTTGTTCTTTTTCTTGATTACCTTTTCATGCTTCTCTTGGTTCTTGTGTTTGAAAGTCAAATTTTCTATTCAGTTCTGGTCTTTTCACTGAGAAAGCTTGAAAGTCCTCTATTTTATTGAAAATCCATATTTTGCCTTGGAGCATGATACTCAGTTTTGCTGGGTAGGTGATTCTAGGTTTTAATCCTAGCTCCATTGACCTCCAGAATATCGTATTCCAAGCCCTTCGATCTCTTAAAGTAGAGGCTGCCAGATCTTGGGTTATTCTGATTGGGTTTCCACAATACTCAAATTGTTTCTTTCTGACAGCTTGCAGTATTTTCTCCTTAATCTGGGAGCTCTGGAATTTGGCAACAATATTCCTAGGAGATTTCTTTTTGGGATCTATTTGAGGAGGTGATCGGTGGATTCTTTCAATTTCTATTTTGCCCTGTGGCTCTAGAATATCAGGGCAGTTCTCCTTGATAATTTCTTGAAAGAATGATATCTAGGCTCTTTTTTTGATCATGGCTTTCAGGTAGTCCAATAATTTTTAAATTATCTCTCCTGGATCTATTTTCCAGGTCAGTGGTTTTTCCAATGAGATATTTGACATTGTTTTTCATTTTTTCATCCCTTTGGTTCTGTTTTATAATATCTTGATTTTTCATAAAGTCACTAGCTTCCACTTGCTCCAATCTAATTTTTAAAGTAGTATTTTCTTCAGTGGTCTCTTGGACCTCCTTTTTCATTTGGCTAATTCTGCCTTTCAAGGCATTCTTCTCCTCATTGGCTTTTTGGAGCTCTTTTGCCATTTGAGTTAGTCTGTTTTTTAAGGTGTTGTTTTCTTCAGTGTATTTTTCAGTATTTTTTTGGGTCTCCTTTAGCAAGTCATTGACTTGTTTTTCGTGGTTTTCTCACATCCTTCTCATTTCTCTTCCCAATTTTTCCTCTACTTCTCTAACTTGCTTTTCCAAATCCTTTTTGAGCTCTTCCATGTCCTGGGACCAGTTCATGTTTTTCTTGGAGTCTTTTGTTGTAGGCTCTATGACTTTGTTGTCTTCTTTAGGCTGTATGTTTTGGTCTTCTTTGTCACCAAAGAAAGAATGCAAAGTCTGAGACTGAATCTCGGTGTGTTTTCGCTGCCTGGCCATATTCCCAGCCAACTAACTTGACCTTTGAGTTTTTCAGTGGGGTATGACTGCTTGTAGACTAACGAGTTCTATGTTCCACGTTTGGGGGGGAGGTGCCAGCTCTGTCAGACCCGCACTACTTCTTCCCCAAGAACCCCCAGTCCAGACCGGGCTTAGATCTGCAGCAGGCTGTTGCACTCCTGCTCTGATCTGCCACTTAATTCTTCCCACCAGGTGGGCCTGGAGCCGGAAGTAACAACAGCTGTAGCTGCCCCACCTCCACTGCCCCCAGGGCTGGAAGCAGAACCACGAACTCCTTCCACTCCCGCAGCTTTTCCCACTAACCTTCTCAGCAGTCTTTGGTGTTTGTGGGTTGAGAAGTCTGGTAACTGCTGCAGCTCACTGATTCAGGGTGCTAAGGCATGCTCTGCCTGGTTGCTGGTCTTGTTGGTCCACGCTGCTCAGGCTGGGCTCTGCTCCACTCCATTCCCAGCTCCCAGCTCCCAGCTCCTAGCTCCGTGTGGGATAGACCTCACCCAGAGACCATCCAAGCTGTCCTGGGCTGGAGCCCGGCTTCCCTCTGCTGTTTTGTGCGTTCTGCAGTTCTAGAATTGGTTCAGAGCCATTTTTTATAGGTTTTTGGAGGGACTGGGTACTGAGCTCACGCTAGTCCCTCCTTACCAGCCCGATTATGGATTTTAATAAGGAATATCTGTACTGTTCTAGGTGCTGATGAAATCAATATCTGTATCTTGTGTTACTTATATCTTATAGTCAACCATGTGAACACATGGTATATGGAAGAAACATTGTTAACAAAAGAGGGGCTCCTATTCCTTTCTCAGCAGGAGCAAAGATGAGGAGCCCACCCCCGAGTTAGTTAATCACTACATATATATGAGAAAAGTGTTACAGTTGACAGTGATATGGTCTAGAATTTAATAGGAAACAGCTATGTATGTATATTATGTGTATACATGTGTATAGACACATATACATATAATAGCTCATTTTGTGGTGGCAAAGAATTAGAAATTGAAGGAATTCCCATCAGCTGGGGAATGTGCAAACAAGTTGTGGTATATGAATGTAATGGAATACCATTTTGCTGTAAGAAATGATGAGTAGGATGGTTTCAGAAAAATCCTTGGAAGACTTATATGAACTACTAATGCAAAGTGAAGGGAGCAGAACCAGGAGACTATTGTAGACAGTAACAGCAACATTGTAATTATAATTAACTGTGAAATATTTAGCTACTCTGATCAATACTATGATTCTTGACAATTCCAAAAGATTTGTGATGAAAAATGCTATCCACCTCCAGAGAGAGAACTGATGAACTCCAAGTGCAGATATGAGCACACTTTTTTCACTTTATTTTTCTTGCTTTTTTTTTGAGGGGGTGGGAGGACATGGCAAATATGGAAATATGTTTTTATGATTTTACATATATAATTTGTATCATATTGCTTACCTTCTCCACACATGGGAGAAGGGTTAGCAGGAGGGATATTATTTGGGAGTCATAATTTTTAAAAATGAATTAAAATAAATAATACTAAACTAAAATATCTGAATTCGAAATTTGAAAAAACATTTTATAAATGTTTAAATTGATTTTTTTTGTTTTTTATATCACTCAATTCCATATGTACCTAGATATTTAGAACCAGCTCTTATAACAAATAATTTAAAAAAAAGAAAACAGGAAAGAAATCAGATTTACATGCTCAGTTATCTATACCTGTATTCAACCAACTCTCTAATGAGAGGAGGGAAGTCAATTAAATTTTCTTATCTATTTCTAGAAGCCAAACCTATTAAATGGTTTTCCTTTGAATTTCTCAAAATATTATTCATTTGGAATGTTCTTTCACATAGCATATTGCAGCACTTTTGATAAGCCCAACCTAAATGCTTCTGCAAATGATAATATTTTAAAATACCATTATTCTGTCAATGAAGCAATATGGATATTAAACAAGGAAAACCAAGCAACATAAAACACCATGACCTCATCAGATTGAGATTTTCAGATGACCCAAGAGAAAATAGGATGACACGTGATAAGTGTAATTTCACTTTAACATATTTCCAACAATGACTTGGGCACAAATATTGGCATGTACTATATATAGATATAGATATAGATATAGATATATATATATATATAGATAGATAGATATAGATAGATGTACATATAAATATAGATATATACATATAGATATATACATATACGTATGTATATATGTATCACCAAGGACAAGGAACAACTTGACCCGTCATATAACGATAGTGAGGACTAACAAATGAGCAGCTCAAGTGTCTGCCTAACTTTCCATGAGGTATTAAGAAAAAGTCTAGCAGGAAGCATTTGTTGCGTGGGTAGTACTTCTCCGGAAGGTTTTAAAAGAACATGGACATAATTTCACAGTTTGAGAAAATACGGATAGGTGCTGATCTGCATGAATGAATAGAGTACCAATATCAATTAAATGATGGCTCATAAAAAATCACAGCTGTATTTCTTTTTCTTCATCTCTGCCTCCTGGCATCCCTAAATTTATTTCAGTCACAATTAAAATGTTACCTTTTGTACAAGTTTCTCCTCTTCCACTTTAATTTTAATGATTTACTTCTGTTGACTGTTTTCAAATTACCTTGTACATCTTGCTTGTTCATAGTTGTTTGCACATTGTCTCCCCCATCA
This sequence comes from Trichosurus vulpecula, assembly GCF_011100635.1. Taxonomy (NCBI): domain Eukaryota; kingdom Metazoa; phylum Chordata; class Mammalia; order Diprotodontia; family Phalangeridae; genus Trichosurus; species Trichosurus vulpecula. Next base: position 236,436,976 of record NC_050576.1, read on the forward strand.
GATTGTGAGATCTTTGAGAGCAGGGCCTTTCTTGTGTCTTTCTTTGTATTTACCCCATTTCCTGAGTGCTTAGTGCAATCTGTGGCACAAGGTAGGTGCTTAATAAATTTTTACTCACTGACTGACTAGTTGACTTTTCATATGGTTTCATTTGGTACCTTGGCACGTGGGTGGCAGACTAGATAGAGTGTTAGGCTTGGAGTTAGGGATACCTGAGTTCAAACCTGGCCTTGGACACTTCCTAGCTGTGTGACCCTAGGCAAGTCACTTAATCCGGTTTGCCTCAGTTGCTTTATCTGTAAAATGAGCTGAAGAAGCAAATGGAAAACAAGTCCAGTATCTTTGTTAAGAAAACTCTGAATGGAGTCACAAAGAGTTGGATATGACCAAATGACTGAACAACAAATTTTGTGCCTAGAATTATAAGGAATCTTTTCTGATTCTCCTCTTTTCAGTGATGTTCAACCATATTAGTAACAATTAAAAAAACCCTGTTACTAAATATTACATATGTTTCTCCCATTATCGTATTTTTCCTTCAATAATCACGGCTTTTGAGAGGTATACCATATTACCAGGAACCATTAAAAAGGCTCACTTTTACTAAGTAATCCTGATTATTAGTCTTTCTTAAAGACTTTCATTTCTACTGCAAATTTACCGTGATCCATAGTCCACTGCATTTTCATGAGAAACACATAATATGTGTGTAAATGCTTTGATACTTGTTAGTCCTAATTATGATATTGAGTCCGATCCTCAAATGATTGACAGCTATTTCTTCATCTGTAAGATGCAAATGTTGGACTTTTGTTGTTATTGCTTGGTCATTTCAGTTATGTCTGAAACTTAGTGATCCCACTTGGGATTTTCTTGGTGAAGATACTATAGTAGTTTGCCATTTCCTTCTCCAGCTCATTTTATAGATGAACAGAATAGATGAGGAAACTGAGGCAAACAAGGTTAAGTGACTTGCCCAGGGTCACACAGCTAGAAAGTGTCTGAGGCCAGATTTGAACTCAGGAAGATGAGTCCTCCTGACTTCAGGCTTGGCACACTATCCACTGTGCCACCTAACTGCCCAAATATTGAACTAGTTGATACTATCCCTAATCCCTTTGTAAGTCTAACACTATGATTTTATAAATATTTCTCTTGGAGCAATCAGGTCTGTAAAGGAAAATGGGTCTTAGAATTGAGAATGCTCCAATAATAACCTCTCACTTCTTCCTATTAAGACACTAAAAGGTCTTACTTGAACTCTACTTCCTTCCTCCAAGAAGCAGTCTCTGTTTACTCCCATGGAACTGGCCACTCCCTAAACTTTCTGCACTTTATCATCTTTACACTTATCATATTCAAAATAATATTATTATTTTCCTACTTCAAAACTTCTACTATAACAGAAACTCTTCCAAGGCAAGGATTGTGGTTTCTTTATATTTTGAAATCTCCATCCTTAATACCTAGCACAACCAAACACAAATATTAAAAGCTTAATAAATTCTGTTGAGTAAATGAACTAACTTCTCCAAAGGATTAGGAAGTAGCACAACATGGACTAGATTGGGAATGTTCTTCTACCCCTAAAACTCCCAGACCATGGCAATCAGAAGAATCAGAGATCTAGGCTCTGATCCTGCTTCCATCATACACTAATTTTCTGACATTGATGAGTCACTTTATGTGACTCTTCCATCTCTAAAATAAAAGAGTTGGACCAGCTCCTTCTCAGTCCTAATGCTGTGTTTATATTCTCATTGTCATTTCATGTGTCCTAACAAATGGATAATGAGGGCCTTTTTTTTTTTGTCTTTCTCAATGAGAGAGGGAGTCCTCAAAATTCTTTAATAGGAGGGATCATTACTGCTCCAGGGCATATCAGCATCTTCTAGTCACTTCCCATAAAGTAAATATAAACTAGCCATTTTTGAAAGATGGAAACATTCCTGGGATTAATTTCAAGTAACTCTTAAATAATAAGTTTAATCAAAAAATTATTCTTCTTTGTTAATTGGTAAATGATGTCACTTCATTGCCCCCCATCCCCACCCCACATAATTCATTCGATTGAAAACCTCATTACCTGTTGTTAGGAGAAAGGTGTGACATCAGATTCTTCCAGAAAATTATGAGGGGTGGTATGATGTAACTTAATGGTTCACACTGTGCTAGGTAGTAAGAAAGATTGAATTAATGACTAAAAACTAAGACTGGGCTTGAGTCCTTCCTCTGATAATTACTGATAATATGACCATGTGGCAATCACTTAACCTCTATTACACTCACCTTCCTTACCTCTGAAATGGAGTTAATAGTATCTGTTTTTGTTATTATCCAGCAGTTTTAGTCATGTCTGACTCTTTGTTATTCCATTTGGGGTTTTCTTGGCAAACAGAGTCATGTGGTTTACCATTTCCTTCTCCAGTTCATTTTATAGATGAGGAACTGAAATAAACAGGGTTAAGTGATTTGCCCAGGGTCACACAGCTAGTAAGTGTCTGGAGTCAGATTTGAACTAGTTTTTCCTGACTCTAGGCCCAGCACTCTATGTACTACTTCACCTGGTTGCCCATATTGAGAATTAGCTTCTATTATTATGTATATTTTAAGGATAAGGAAACCAAACCTGAAAGAGGTTAAGCGACATACCCTGGATAGTAGAAATAGTAGTAGTAAGCAAGGTCTTCCTGACTTCTCGTACTTCACTCTGTCCACTACATTAATATATCTTCTGCTTCTTTGGCTCCTTGTCCTTTGTTCCTCCTCTTCCTCCTCTTCCTCTTCTTCTTCTCCCCCGTTCAGCATCTTCAGAATATTGTTGAATTTACATATAAATTAGGATTGTATGAGTTAACCAATCAAGCATACAGGAATTTATTCTGTGCCCAAAATGTGGAATCGAGGAAATAAGTTAATTGAGTGCATACTGTGTGCCAGGCACTGTTCTAATAACTTTGTAGACGGCCTATGAGATCTTAACAGCAGCCTTGGGAGCTCGCTGCTAGTACTATTCCCATTTTACAGCTGAGGAAATTGAAGCAAGCAGATGTTATTTGCCCAGGGTCATAGAACTAGTAAGTGTCTGAGTCTGGATGTGAACTCAAGTCTTCCTGAACCCCTCCCCAGCTCTCTATGCACTGCACCACCCATAAACCATATTACTAGGTGCTGAGGATACAAAGACAAAATACATATTTTCTGCCCTAAAGCAGCTTACATCTCTAGTTACCTTCTTCCCCTGCTTTCCTCAATTCAAGTATTTAATACATGTAAAGTAGTGTGACCTGGTTACTTATGTGATATGGGAATTTAAGAGATCCTTAGGAAGTCATCAAATCCCGTGTGCTTCAGTAACCTCATCTATAAGATGAGAATGTTGGACTAGATGGCCTCTAAGCTTCCTTTCCCCTTTAAATCTCATGATACATAAGCCCGTAGTCAGAATTGACTGGAGGTTATCTGTGAAGGCTTACATAGATAAAAGGATACAAAATCTCTGGATCAATTGGGTGCACAATTTTATTGGTGTGAAGAAAATATACATTCATACTATCATTGTAATTTTGAGCACTTTGAACGTATGACCTTTTTTTTTCTTCTGGGGCAAGGAATATTAATTATGAATCTGAACTTAAATTCACATAGAAAACATGTAGCTCATTTTCTTCTTTGACACAAGGGATTCCACATTGCTAAAAGATGGTGGTCTTTTCCTTTCTTAATTGTATGGTCCTCTGTTGAAACTCTATTGAAATTGCCTGATTGAAGGAAGAAATTGACCTGAAATTTTCAAAGAAGCATTAAAACGTTTATCTAAAACATCAATAGTAGAAGCAATGGAAATAGCAGTTATAACAGCAGCGATGACCAAACAAAAACCAATACAACAATCATCCCTATTATCTTCCCATCCTTCTGCCACATCTATTAGAATTGAATTCTGGCTAATGAATCTGGCTGAAGTTGTCCTGTTATTCATATGAGTCATGTGGAGTTGAGCTTATGTCTCTATCTGAAATCCATTTTGTCCACCACTATGTCACTAAATGATCTATATGACAAAAAATTCTACTGATCTTGCCATCCCGAAGGTCCGTACAAAACCATCTTTTCTTAGAAACAACACATACCACTGTCCTCTCTAGAAATCCCTGTGGAATTTCACTTCCAGCAAAGAAGTTCTTAGAAGGGCAGATCTTCCTAGCTTTCTAAGGGCTGCTTTTCTTCTCTTTATTTGGAAATAGATAAATGGAGAGAGAGAGAGAGAGATTGAGACAGACAGAGAGAGAGAGAGAGAGAGAGAGAGAATGTAAGCAGATGGATAGAATAACTATTTCCATTGGCAATTTAGAAATTAACATTTCTACTTCTGTCTTCTCAATCACTGTTTCAGAGGGTCTTGGTCATTATTTCTATTCCTGTTTTATCATGCAAATTGTGTTTTTATTACTTTTATTGCATTGAATTATAATTTGATTTGCTTAATTTATTTAATTAAAAACATTTCAACATAATTTGGTCAGGAGCTAGGACATTTCAGCTTGTATTATTTGTATAATCCCTCCCCCCTCCCAAACAAACAAACAAAAAAACAAAGGAAGAAGAAAGGTTGCCTGTTATGATGATTAGAGTTCTAATCACAAATACTTGCCTCAGTTCCTTGTTGATCAAGACCACCAGTCTGGCTTCATAGATCTTGGAGGATCTGTCTCTCTTCAGGAGCTGTTTCATTTCCTTCAGTGTTCTTGGCTACTCTTAGTGATTCACACCAATTCATTTTTGCCTTCAACTAGGAGTCGTTATAGCTATCTTTTTTTTTCTTGAAATGTGATTTTATTGGGCTATGGTAATTGCTTCAAAGTTTTTATGGAGGTTATAAGGTCAAAAATTTTCTAGCTTGTTCTCTATCTCTCTTTGTCTCTGTCTCTCTCCCTCTTTCTCTTCCCCCCTCTCTCTGTACATCTCTCTCTCTCTCTCTCTCTCTCTCTCTCTCTCTCTCTATATATATATATATATATATATATATATATACATATACATGTACACACATAAATATATAACATGCATACATATGAAAATTCTATATACTTGATATACATACTAAAATTACATGAACATGTATATATTAATATTCTGCTAATAAATGTAAGACCCACTGTATCTATGACCAAAGCACCTTCTAGGAGACTCCTAGTAGGTATTTTAAAGTGAAATACAAATCCATGAGAGCAGATTCTTCCATGACACCCCCAATCATCTTCTGCTACTTAGTTCTTCAACTCTTTACCTATGTGCATAAACCCAAGTGACCAGAATGTGATCATATATGGATGAGAAGATTTGGAAACCTTTTCTGTTGGGGAGAAAGGTAACAAGAAATTGCTTAAAAGTCATGACTTTAAAAAATACATTTCCTAGAGAAATTTAATAATGAAAGTGTTTCTGCCCAAGTGCCAGTGAATTGGACCATAGCTCTCTGGAATTTGCCAGTACTTTCTGAAACTCAGATTTTCAATTAACTTTCTTCAGCTCTGAAGTGCCTAAGTATTGTCTGAAATGAAAAAAAGTAATCCTAAAGTGCTTCAGCCTCACTAGCTCTTACAACATTTCTGGAAAAGGGGATGGGGAAGAGAAACAACTTGTGAATAGTCAAGAGCATAGAAACAGTTTGGGTCTTGTCATTTTCCTTTATGCTTTAGTGTACATTTAGGGGAAGGGTCAATTTCTGTTATTTTAGTAATGTAAACAATGGCTGGCAGTCACAAGCCAAATAATTCTGGTTTCCATTGTTTTCTGATTTACTCAGCCCATTCAATGAAATCTATCTCAAAGGAGTTTCTAGATTTGCAGTAGTAAGGGGCTGAAGGAAAAGGCTTGAGGGAAAGGATTTGGGCTCCAATGGCATCTCTGATACTCCCTGTGTGGTGATGTGCATGTGGTGGATTCTGAGCCTCTGGTTCATCACTTGAGGTCCCTTCCATCTTTAGATCTATGATCTCGATTTGGCTTCAAAAACATTTTGTTTAATGCTAGCAAAAGGAAAGGAAGAATTTCATAGAGCCATAGAATATGATGGAATGAAATCAGAAGCTGAGGCTACATCAAAATGAACTCAAGTATAGATTTGGAGTGAAAGATGAATAGCTCAAAAGAACAATTCTTAAACCAGATATTCAATTTCATTGAGCTGGGATGATACAGTGGAAACATTATTATATTTGGAGGAGAGTATTTGGAGTTGAATCTTGACTCTGGGAAAGTCTCCTACATTTTCTGACCCTAGGTTCCCTGTTCCCTCTTCTATAAACAAGAGTCCAGAGATAAATTCAGATCCAATAATGTGATCCTTATACTCAAACAACTCCAATGGTTGCCTGTTTCCTCTAGGATAAAATATAAGTTCCTTACTTTGTCATTTAAAGTCTCTACATATCATGCCTCATTGGCAATTACTCCCCTTCCTGTACTCTAAAATCTACCCAAACTGGCATTTTTTTTCTATTCCTTGAACATGACATTCCATCTTCCATATCTGTGTTTTTGCACCAGCTATTCCACATGTTTGGAATGCACTTCCTCTTTATCTTGGCTTCGTAGATTCCTTGCCTGCATTTACTATACAGCTCAAGTACTCTCTTCTCAATTAAGCTTTTCCTGAACCCCCAAATATAGGTGCCCTCTCTCCCAAGCTACATTGCATTTAGCTACCTCTCTATATTTAGTTTTATTAACTTTCTGTTTATGCTGTATTTATTTTGTGTTTGTTTGTCTCCCTCATTGAATTCTAAGCTCATGACAATTATGAGTTGTTTCAAGCATTGTACTCATATTCTTAGCATTCCACAAAGTGTCTGACACATAGTAAATGCTTAAAACATGATTGTGGATTGACTATAGTTTTGAACTGATAATCTTTTCATAGAGAAGATGTAAAAATTATCAACCTAAATTTTAAATATTTCATCTAGGTCAATGGAGGGGTGGATAAATGCTTCATTCAGCTCCAGACCTGAATTTGGGGGCTAACTTATATTCCCAATCTACAAATGTATGGGCAGGTCATAATTTCCTTTTTTAACCTCAATATTTTCAAGGATTCTAGGAAGTGAGGACAAAATGCATTCTAGGTATGTGAGACCCCCTCTTCATAATGACAAGATATGAAATGTCACATGTGAGGAATAGCAAGAAGGCCATTCTACTATACTATAGAAGGTTAGATGAAGAATAAAAAAGAATGAGGCTTCAAAATACTACGGAAAGTCATGAATAACATTGAATGACAAAGGGAGGACTTTGTATTTGACCCTGGGGGAAACAGGGAAGCACTGAATTTCATTGAGAAGGGGAGTGACATGACACAGCCTGTTATTTAATAAGCTCACTTTTAAAGATTTGTTTAGGTTGGGTTGGAGATTAAAGGAAAAAAAAAGACTTTAGTAAGTCTGAGTGAGTGGGTTTGAACTGGGGCAGTTTTCATGTGAGTGGAGAGAGGAAGATGGATAGAAGAGATGCTGAGGAAGAGTCAGTGCCTCTTGGCAAGTTATTGTATATATAGGATGAGGAAGAATGAGGAGTGAGGGATGACAATGTGCCTGCCAACTTAGATATCTAGAAAGATGATTAATTATTCAATCCTAAAAGGGAATTTGAAATAAGAGTAGATATGGGGGAAAATGACAAGTTCTTTTGGCTATGTCAAATTTGCGATGCCTATAGGACATCCAGGTCCACATATCTAACTGGCAGTTGATAATGGGGGAATGGAACTCATAAGATAGACTAGGTAGGGGTACATCTATTTGTGAGTCATCTGCATTGAGAGAATAATTAAACAGAAAAGGTAATGATGATTTCAAAACTTTTTATGTGGTGACAAAAGTGGAAAAAGCACTATTGCAGAGACTTAGAATACACCTGCAGTTAGGACTTGAAATATAGGCATAATCCAGCAAAAGCAACTGAAAAGAGTAATTAGGCTGCAAGAGAACCAGAAGACAACAGTATCAAAGAAACCAGGAGGGAAGACTTTATCTAGGAGCAGAAGGCTGTTAACAGTGTCAAGTGCTACAGAGAAGTCAAAAAGGCTGAAGACTGATAAAGAACCATTGGGTTTGTGAATTAAGAGAAAATTTCAGAAAGAGTAGTCTCAGTTGAGGAATGAGATCAGAAAGCAGCTTACAAGAGATTCAGAAATGAATGAGAGAGAAAATGAAGGCAACAGGTAAAGCTTTTTTTTTTCCCCTGGGAGTTTGGATGTGAAAAGGAGAAACTTGGGATGATGGTTTGAGTGGAGGGTCTGGTTGGGTCAATTCAGGTCCATGTTCTCCATGACCCAGGGGGAAAAATCGCACTCAATAGCAATTGAATGCACCAAAATATACAGCTTGGTCTTCAACCTAAGGCATCAAATACTATTAATTTAATGCACTCCTGATTTGATCTATAAGAAAAATGTCAGTATGTCCTTCAAACAAAGAACAAGTAGTAATCAACTTAACCTGAAGTACTTTTATGTTACTTTAATCAAAATTATACTTCGGTTCTTCACCCTGGCACAGAGGTGACTCTGGGTTCTCAATGGTTATACAAGCATAATACAATTGTTGTTAGTTTTATGCATCTTAGAAAGATGTCAAGTTGGGGCTTGGCAATATCTACCTATCCATCATCTATTTATCAATCAATCAATTGATAGATCTATCGATATTCATGTCTATTTTCTCTATGTATTTTCTATTATCCAGTGTCTTACCTTTGGAGAACTAATCTAAAAGTGAAGTATTTGTTAAAAAAAGGAGGTTGAATACCTGCATTAGATGATAAAAGTTGGGGGTCATAGAATCCCACAAAAGAAATAAAATCCCCCCAAAATAAAATATGGTCCTGAATCCAGTATAGCCCTTTTCTGCTCTTGCAGGGTTAGTGGTGTTGTAATAGAAAGGGGAGCAGAGGTGGATAAGAAATGCATAGGTAACCTAAACTATTAATTGAATTCTTGTTAAGAGGAAGCATTGAAAAGAAGATGATGGGCTATGTAGCATAGTCCATAGATACACAGCTGGTCTCAAATCTGAGAAGACCTGGGTTCAAGTCCCACCACAGAAAAATATTGGTTGTGTTTCTCTGGGTGATACACTTAAATCTCTCATTGCTCTGGCTAATCTCTAGGATTCTTCTTTGCAGAGGAGGTGCCCATATGTATTAGTAAAAATGCTTCTTCCCCTGGGATTTCCCTTTATCAAAGAAATCACAGTTCTATTTCCTATCTCCAACCTACTAATAGTGTACAATTTTTATCCAGCTGTCAATTAGGTAGCCAGCTGTGGAATAATGGAACCATATCCATACTGACCTTTTCATTCTAAATGAAAACACAAGCCATAAAGAAATTACATTTAGGTTGAAATAGAGCTCACAGTTTCTCTTTAGTAAGGTAAACGAAGCATAAGCTAGAGTTGGTTTCACATGCAAATAAATCACTTCCTGGGATAGTGATCATTTCATCTTGAAATCTTGATGATGAACATAAACAAATGGACAACCACGAAGAAAATAGTAATATATACACTAATATTTGTACAGAAAGACCTTTAAAAATTTAAAGAATGTGAAATGATCCTTCACATGATGGTAATGTATGCTTCAGTACCTGACGATGTCAACTTGAAAGTGGGCATGAAGCAGATGCCGAAAAGCTACCTTGGAAAACGTATTAATGATCAGATAATGAAAACTACCAGTCATCCTTCAACATTTATGGAGGATCAACCTAACTAACCATCACAAGTATTTCCTCCAAGAAGAGAAGCCAAGATGTCAGGCATGAAAACATTAAATATCCTCATCCAAAATTCAATAACTTATATATTTCTAGCTCTATTGCCCTGGAGGAGTCACTTAAAATTTTAGTGCTCCAAGCAGATTTTTTTTTGAGATTATAACTTTTAGAGCAGGAAATTATATATGCATAATAAAAAATAGTTTCCACAATGGGAGCTTTCTGCACTAATTAAGTCACAGGTCTCATGTAAAAACACATAATGAAACAAAAATATCTTTCTAAATTTTGTTTATTTCCCCAGGAACTAGCTAATTCCACGTGTATAGTATGTGTTAATCACATACTCTTCACTGAATTAAATATTAAAACAAATCTCAGATGGAAGATAAACAACAAAATAAGAAATAAATAAAACAAGATAATTGTGTGTGAATTTGCAATATCAATGTCAAGCTTGCAATTCTGAAAAATTAAATGGCCAGAGATAAAGACATTGACTTTAACCACTGTTTCCTTAAGAAATTTGACTTATGCAAAAGTGTTCCTGGAGGCTCCCAAAGGCACCTCAGTCAGCTAACACTTAATATCCTTGATAAAGAGGTGTAATAAGGTAGCCAAGAGTAAAAAGGCTTTAGAGTATGAACTGATTTTGGAAAACACTACAGAGCATGTTGATGGACGGTTCCAAATACCAGCCTTCCCACGAAAAAATAAAATAAATTTTAGGAGAAAACATGCCTGAAGTGAGTTTGATGAGAAAACCATCTACAACAAAATTACCAGACAATTTTGGCAGGTTAGTTCATTTCAATTGAAAAAAATAAAACTTTTGTTAAATGCCTATTATATTTAAAAAGCACTATACTAGTTGCTGGTGATATAAATGCACAACGAATAGAAGCCAATACATAGGATTTTTATGGTGCTCTATTCTTTTTAGTGGTGGTGATAGTTATCATTTTTAAATTATCTCACCTTTGTATGTCCAATGTGTATGAGGCGAAGAAGCTGCAAAGGCACTTAGGAAGATAAACTGTTGGTTTTTTTTTTTTTTTTGCTCAACCATTCAATTAATAAACATGTTCCTAGGCACAGCTAGGTGCTGCTTACATAAAGCCAAAAGTGAAAATAACTCCTGACATCAAGGGAATAGGGATTGACCCTGACCAAATGTTTAAAGAATAAATCCATGCTGTTGATAATATGATTTTAAAAGACATTCAATCCTCAAGTCTCAAGGTAGCCCAAAGAGCATAAGTTTCCAAAAGAATGAACAATGTCATGGTCAGGTCAGTGCTTTTCCCCAAATTGATGACCGAAGAGAGATATGTAAAGACTGGTCCATTAATCTTTTTCAAATGGAATAGTATAGGAACACATTAAAGGAAATTTTGTCGAAAATATGAAAAAGAAGCAAAGTTCTTGGAAGATATTTTTAATAGTAGAAATTGCCTTTCAAGCAACACTATTGCCTCAGAAATATAGATAAGAGATATCACTGTGGTTATTGCTTTTTACTCAAATGTACACTAAAGTGAATCTTTCAAGTTCTACTCTCTCAAGATTCCTACCACAATACCTTATAATCATAGATGTCTCTGGGACAGATGAAACTATGGAAATACATTTTTGTAATGATTCATTGAATATTGGAATCCAACAAGGTTTTAGTAGAGGCAAATGTGTTTATCTGAGGTGTTGAAGAGTATAATTACTATTTTTCAATGAGCATAAACTTCAACCAAAGAAGCATTTTTCTCATGGTAGAGAGATTCTCCAAATAGGCACAGCCCTGTTTTGGTCACATAATGACCTAGAATTCAACAAAATTTCCTCAAGCATGAATCACAGCAATATGAAAGTGACTGATCTAACCACCTAAAGAAAGCAACAGACAGAAATAGTTATTGTCCATGTCAGCACATTAAAAACAGGCACCTGAGTTAGTCTATTTACATAACAATATTGATATGTATGTGTGTGTCCATGTTTATATCTAGATCTGTGTATATGTATGTATATTTGTATCTGTTTTTGTAGGTGTCTATATGTCTATTATTCTACGTATTTATGTAACTACTATTCCTTTCTAAATGTGCTCTCTGGTTCCCACATCTTTCTTGCATGAATTTTGGACTTCACCTCAGAGCCACCCTGAGTTATTCCTTTATATTACCTAGATTCAGTTTTATATTTCATTTTTGGTCATCCCCAAAAGCCTCCCCTTCTCTTGCTACTATTCCAGATACCCTATTTAAATGTTTTCTGTCCTCTAATTTGACTCTGTCTCTCTGTCTTTCTGTCTGTGTCTCTCTCTGTCTCTCTATCTCTCTCTGTCTCTCTGCCTGTCTCTGTCTCCCTGTCTCTGTTTCTCTCTCTCTATCTCTCCCTCCCTATTCCCCTGAGATTCACTTCAAAAACTGTATAGTTCTTTCAATGATACTGTAATGTTAATGGGCTATGAGATCTTCCCTACCCATTAATAGGCCTTATGTAGAGCCCATTAAGGGGAAGCTTGCTTGTAGGAAGGCTTCTATACCTTTTGGTACTAAGCTAATCAGATACTGAGTCATGAGTATTGTGATGCTTTCTGACTCCTGGCCTATTAGCCAGAAGTGTATACATACCCTGAGGTGAGGTTTTGCTTTGGGGGCTCACTCTAGGGCAGGTAATCTTACCACATATTTGTGTTTTAGGGTCACAGAGCCCATCGACAGTTGGGTAAAGCATATGGATTCCTTCTGGGTATAAAATTTTTAATACATAGCATAAAATACACAGCAGTACAAAGGAAACTGATTGTATATAGTTCTCATACAATTGTCAGATCCCAAGTTAAGACCCATGCATTGTGATGAAGAAAGTGAAGCTGAGAGACTTTTTAAGTGCTTTGCACAAGATCATGCAGGCTACAAGTGGCAAAGCCTGTCTTACTATTAAAATCTCCTGACTCAAAATAAACCACAATGTATTTTCATTTTCATTATGCAATTATTTGTAATTTCAAACACAAAATTGTTGGAGTTTTGCTGTACTTTTATCATAGTGTCTTACCCGTAGCAGATACATCATGGAATTTTGATGTTGTTGAATAAAAATGTTTTAAGCCTGTCTCTCAACCACTAAAAGAAATGATTTTATTTTCAGCCCACGTTAGACCCCCAAAGAAACTTCAAGTATACTCGAGGCTAACCAATTTTAAGGTAACTTATTACAGACCATATTAAAGATGAAAAATGCCTAAACTCAAGGAGAAGAGGACCCAAAGGGAGAATAGAAGAATAACAGATTGAGTTGTTGAATTCTTTGAAAATTTTTATGCTCAAGTACAAATCAAACACATGTTTCAAGTTTTAAAATACATTTTTAATAGCCAGAATATAAATGTAATGGATTTCTGAGATATAAAAAGAAACAAATACAGCGGTGAAAATATGTTTTTGTCAATGTCACTACTTTTTTCCCATCTCTCTTTTGCATTGGCAAAATCTCAAGCTCAAGACCATCTTAATGTTATGAGGCATTATTTTTTTTCTCTCCATGCTTACTAAAGTGCGTACACTACCCTATTCCTTTCTCCTTGAAAAACAAGTACACATTCTTTCTGATTCTATGTTACAACAAATTTTATCATTGGCAGTCTATAATTGACTTCATGTTTTGTCAGTTAAAATCACAAGGTTTGGTTGTTTTTTTTTTCATTTGTTTAACTATTAGTGTTTATAATGGAAATGAAAGTTGAGAAAATGTTTTTCAGCTGTCTAAATTGCTCAAGCAGTCTTTAGCCTTATCTGGTAGAATGAGTGCTACCAATCCACATTGCATCAAAGAACCTTGGGTTTTTGGAAATCTTTTTGCTCTTCTGGGACTCTTCTCTAACACACAAATGCTACAGCTTTCCCTAGTGGAGTATGAGAACTTTGTACAAAGTAAAATGAGATATTCACTAGAAAAGAAATCTTGTGCTACTTCTTAGCCAGTGAATCATTTCTCCTCTGCGGCAAAGACATCAGAAAAGAGGGAAGACCTCAGTTGGGAAGTTTTTACTAAAATTTATATCAGATTTAAGGCATCTCCCATTGACCTGGAAAATTTAAAATGTATTCATACCTTATTTTGTCAGGATTCCTGAAATGGTGTTGGAATTAATGGCCTCTAAGTTACCTTTGAGTTCAATCTATGGGTCTAAGCTACCAGTGCTTACCCATCGCTTCTCGCCTAAATAAGATTTCATGCATTATTAAAAATGAATGTAAGTATTTCACCAACATAGTTGGCTCAAATAAAATAAATACCATAAATACTTACTAAATGTACACCTACCATGTAAGAGGTACTGTGCTAATTGCTGGGGACAGAAAGATTTAAGAAATCTAGTCCCTGACCACAAGAAAATTACTTTCTACAAAACTATGAACACAATTTAAAACTCAATTTTAAATTGTGACATAGAAGTACTGCATATAACTATCACTGGAAGGAGAAATATTTGGAAAGTATAAAAGGAAAGGAGTCCGTGGGAGCAGAGAGAAACAATGACTGCCTAGGCTCTGCTTCCTTTATTCAATATTTTGGGGGTCCTTGGGTTTCAGTTACCTCCAAAAATCAGCCATTTTTACTTTATCATATGTCATTAGGAAGTTCTTCCCTTCAGCTTCTTAAGTAAAATATTCTGACATTCCAGATTGTAGCTCACACTTTTTTTTTTCTTTTTTTCTTTTGGTTTTGTTTTTCAAAAAACTCAACTTCCTTTGTGCAGGCAGCATAAAAAACCAGGTAGGTGAATGTATCATTAGAAAAGCTAAAGTAGAGACCTGAAATCTGCTGAGCTGCTAGAGGAAGAGTGAGCAGTTCCTTGCAGGTATGTAGACCCTTGTCTTAATGCTAACTACTATTCTGGAGTCTCTACTTACTTCTGAAATGAGTTACTTAAAATAATAAATTAACATATATTTTATGGAATTATTGAAGAACAACAAGAAAACAATCACAATAACTGCTGACCAAAGGATGAGTTCCAACCACATTTTATTTGGATCCATTGCCTGTTGAATGATATTGAATTTAATGGTTTGGAAACAGTTCTGTTCAGAGGCAGCGTGGGGACAGTGTAACTCAGAAGAAAGAACACTGAATTCAGGGATGTAGGACTTGACTCTTTGTGAAGTAAGTTATTTAAGTCACTTCAGTATGGGGAGGTCCCAGTATGGAAGCTCACTCTACCAAAGTTCAACGAATTACTATATAATTTATGGACTTAGAGATTTTCCCAGAGCACTGAGAGATTGTTAAAAGCTACTAGCTAATATTTAAGTAGGACTTTAGGGTTTGCAAAGCACGGTACATGAATTATCTCATTAAATCCTCACAACAATCTTGTGAGACAAGTGTTAGTACCATTTGCATTTTATAGATGAGGAATCTAATGGTGAGTGAGGTTAAATGACTTGGTGAGAGTTATACAGCTAGTATGTATCAGAGGCAAGATCTGAACCCAGATCTTCCTGGTTCCAAAACTGGCACTCATTCCACTATCCATAAAGCTTTGCTGCAAATAAATCTGTCCTTCATAGTAAGAAAAATAAACAACAAAAAAACACACCCTCAGACCTGGAAGGAAATTCAGAGGCTATGTAATCCAAACCAGGAGGAAACTGAGGCCCAGAGAGTTTAAGTGACTTACTGAAGGAAACATTGTAATTGACATTGGCAACATTTGAACTCTAATTCACTAGCGCAGCAATAGAGTGCTCCTTGCATAGGTTTATGTGATTTTTTGTCTACGTTCCCAAAAGGAAAGCTCAGAGAAAGATAAAATATGTGAAATATGGTTCAATGACGCAGAAACCATATTTGAGGAATTAGAAAATCTCAGTTTTAGAACTCTGTACTGTCCACAGCCGGGTGTGTGCTCTTGGGCCAATTAGTTAAACCATTCTGAGGCTGTTTTCTCTTTTGTGTTATTATGGTGGTGGTGAATTGAAGGATGTGTAGGGTCCCTTTCAGTTCTAATACCCTATGATTCTATCAGTAATGGACCTGAAAAATTCAACTCATATCTAGGATGCCTCATAATGTTTCGCTTTTGTATTCTTAAATATTTTCTATCCTATGTCCCTCTAACATCAGCTTATCCTTCTACACCGTCCTTTATTGAAGTTACATTTCTTATGAAAGCATACCCAGCTACTGCCGAATTGATTAGGGAGGAATTCTAGATTTGAAATTCACTGCATGGTCTAAGAGGAGAATATACTCTGGTTGTTCAAAATGCATCTTGCAAGGTCGTTCAAATTCCTAGTGCCTCAGAGGAAGGCGCTTTCTTATTCTTGGTCCTGATGTACTATTTTTCTGCAAAGAAACTATTTGTCTTTCCCCAAACCACTGAAGGACAGGGAAAATGAAGTTCCCAATTTCATACTTTTTTTCCAGGTAATGAGATATGCATGTCAAATTTTTGAAGTCATATATCAGAAGCCTAACACTTATAGTTCGGTTGCTCAGATTACTTCTTGCATTGCCCTTCAGAATTGTTACATATATAATCACATTTTACACTGAACATAGCAACATATGCAAAGCACTATTATCTTTTCTCCATGTATTAAATCAAATTTTATTAATGTGTATCTCCCTTATGTATTGTCGCTGCTTATGGTCCATGTATAAAATAGCTTCACTCCTTTCTCTGTTAGTTTTTGGTACAAAATTTCATGAACTGCAGTCTTTTCCTATCACAGCCAAACCAAAATACTTGAATTTCGCTATTTCTCACTTCTGGGCCTTTGGTCATGTCAGGTTACTCTCTTAAAATACCTTAATGCAACCGGAAAGGTATTTATGTAGCACCTACTATGTGTGAAATATTTCATAAAATAACTGTCCAATTTACCTATTGTTTTATGTGGTGAGTCACCAAAGTACTTGCAGATCTATTAGCTCCCTTGATCCTCATGAGGGCTTGAAAATTTTTTTTTCTCATTAAAAAGTATTTGCATTTTATTAATATTTATAATTCTACTTCCAACTTGAAAACCAACAGCATTTCTACAGACAATGCATATAAATTTCTTATAAATTCAATACTCTTCAATTTTCATTGTCTTTCCCTTCACCTAATTCACCCTCCCTTTTTCTTATGATGAGTCATATAGAATGTTATATTTTCGTTTCTCCCAACTTCTTCCCTCTGATGACTTCAAAAACAAAACAAAACCCTTGTAACAAATATGCATAGTCAAGCAAAACAAATTCCAGTATTGGCAATGTCCTATGTATGTCTCATTTTGCATCCTGAATATCCTTCCATCCATCCATCCATCCATTAATCAATAAACATTTATTAAGTGCCTACTATGTGCCAGGTGTTGTGCTAAGCACTGGGATACAAAAAGAGGCAAAAGACAGTCCTTGTCTTCAAGAAACTTACAATCTAATGGAGGAAACAATAAAACCTATGTGTGTGTGTGTGTGTGTGTGTGTGTGTGTGTGTGTGTGCTGTGTAATTAACTTAGGGAAGCTACTAGAATCAAATGGGATTGAGAAAAACTTCCTGTAAAAGGTCACCACTTTGTAAGGAGTTGGGAAGCATACTCCATCATTGGTCTACTGGAATCATGCTGGGTCATTGCATTGGTTATTGTTCTTAATTCTTTCAATATTTTTCATCACGGTTTAGCACAGCACAATATCCTTTGATATCTTGGGGACTAAGTAAGGAAGGGCCCTCTGATTGAAAATGTCCTTTCGCAAAGGGTCAGAGCTCCCGTCTCCAGAAACAGACTGGGTACCAGTGCAGCCCCATTACTCCTGTTACAATCTCATTTCCATTGTCTTTAATTTCTTCCTGCCCCACCAATGATTTGCTGATCCTTGATATACCTCTTCCTCATCTCACTACTTCTGCAAAGTGGTTTCATCCATTACCATAATATGATCTAAAACTAAGTATACCTCTCTGAGCTTAAGATCACAGATTTAGCACTAAAAAGGACCATAAAAGGCATCTAATCAACACTCCTGTTTTACAGATGAGAAAACTGAGCTTCAAAAAGAAGTCAAGTGACTAACTAAAGGTTACGCAAGTGGTTTAAGAAGCAGAGCTCTGTTTCAAGCCAGGACACATTGATTTAGAAGTAGTCATCTAGTTCAGCTCTATTGTATAAAGAAACCAAGGCATAGAGAGGTTAGATGATTTACCCAGTCATATGAATGGTAAATATCAATGCTGGAATTTAAACTTAAGACTTAGTACAGATCCAGCTCTCTTTTCACTAGACTTTCCTTCTTCAGTCATATTTGTTAGTCATTCAGTCGACAAGCATATCTTAAGTACTTACTATATGTTAGACATTGTGAAAAATACCAGGGATACAAAGAAAATCAAAAGCAGAGTCTCTGCCCTAACAGAGCTCACAAGCTAAAGGAGATACACATGCAAACAACTATGTGCATATGTAGTAGATATTGGATTGATGGAAGATAATCTCATTTCACAATGACTTTTTACTCATAATTTGTTTCAATTATATGGTACTTTTACAATATTTCCTTATCCTCTTCCAGTATATCAATGAGTGCATAGCAATAAATATCCTTCAAACATAGTTTCTTATATAATAATCCTAAATATTTGTCTCTGTAGGTCATTGGTTACCTCCAGGTCTTTAGTGTTCCTGAGATGCCTCTCATACTGTGTTCGGGTATGAAATTGTAACCTTAGGTATGTATTGTTTTATTTTATGTTTCTTTTAGGGTGTGGAGTGGGAAATATATTCCCACACCTGGTCTCTCTGCTGCCCGTTCTACTTCTGCAAGTATCCAGTTTCCCACTCAGACTTCTGCGTCTTTTGAGCATCCATCTAGCTCATTCATTTTAAACAAACATCCTACCCTTTTATGGCTTTCTTTTGTTATTAAACAGTGCGAAGGGCCCCCAAATCCCAGTCCCTTCACCCACAATCAATGTTTTGTCATATGCCGTTTGATTGTTTGTACTAAAATTATTTGCAGTTTGCCTTCTCTCCGAGCTGTCAGCATAACTGGAGTGATGCCTGTGGTTGCAGACAGCTGGGGAGCCTCACAGGTTATCGACACTGATCAAAGGCAGTAACTGACACCCAGAGACTGGTGTGGCTTAAATATCCCTTACTTTTGTTGACTGCCTCTGGGCTATCCACCTTGTCCCTAAACCCCCTCTCTCCAACTTGCTTGGTGATACTTGTACATGGAGTATTAGATGGACTGCTTCTGTGAGGTCTTTCCACTTAATTGGAAGGTTAGAGGAGGGTGAAGCTACCAAGGATATCTGGTGTACTAGCTGGCATATTCCTTATGACTGAGCTTGTGTGCTGACCTCACAGTTTGGTAATCAGATAGAAAGTCAGTGCATCTCAAGAAGCTCATGTCACTACTTGACATCTTGGAATACATAGTAGGCATCATCCTCCTCACTCTCCCCATGCTTCTTGTTTATGTGTCAAGATATTTGTCAGAGGACCATCTGTTTAATGAATAAATGAATTAATTAAAAAAATGTACTAAGAGCCTTCTATGTGTGAAGCACTATGTGAAGCGCTGGGGATAGAAAGAGAAATATGTAGACATTCCTTATTTACAAGGCATTCGTGTTCTAACTGAAGAAGAAACACAAAAAAGAAAGTTTATTTGCAGGGCATATGGAAGAACTGAAAGTTCTTTGGATGCCCTGGCAGGGGAGAAGCATAGTGGTTTCTCCTTCATCTCTCTAAAAGCAATAGAGTTCGTGACTCTAATCTCTGTTAAATGATGAAATTGGCCAGGTAACTCTAATGGATTCTAGGCACTCAGGAGTGAAAAGGAAGGGAGGATGCTCCAAGTGGTACTGGGTCTTCCCAGTTGTTTTTAGTGTGTTCTGTTATCCAAAGACCAGGTTAGCTAAGTGTAGAAGAAGATTGCTGCCAGGCTGGCTTCACAATAATAGATTATTTTTCTATGATAACTACTGTCACAAAGACCATCAATAAAGCTTTATAAGGGCTGGGAGGGCCTTTTGGAGGATGGAGTATCCATAGACACAATCAGATAAGCAATATAAGGTTGAAGCTTTAGTCAATAATCAGAATATTGTTGAATATAGTTATTTTTAGGTATGCATTTATGAAGGAATTCTTTATGATAAATTAATCAATGAATTGATAGCATTTGTTAAGCACCAGGAGTCATCATGTGGTACATTATGCTGGCTACTAGGAATATAAAAAAAAAGTAGTAAAATCCCTCAAGGAGTTTACATTCTTCATCAGAATAAATTTTATTGATAACTTTTGTTTTTACATCAGCTAAATTTTTCACTGTATCCCTTCTCTTACCCTCTTCCAGAAAGCCATTCCTTAAAAGGAATAAAAAGGAAGAAAGCATGTTTTATTTTACATTTTCTTATTATTAATGATTTGGAGTCTTCTTTCACATGGTTGGCAATAGTTGCCAGTCTCTTTTTGAGAAGTATTTATTTGTCTTTTTGACCACTTCAGAATATATATGCCGAGGAATGGCATTCGGTCATAAATTTCTATTATTTATCAAGGTCAAATATCCAGCCTTGATTTCAGTTATTGGTATTTTTCTCTGAAAGTCAAGCATTCTTCTTCTAATCATCAAAGAAGAAGTTCACAAGTATTTATTAAATAATTACCAAGTGTCAGTCATTATGCAAAGCACTGGTGGTACAAGGCAAGTGGTTAAAATATACAGTTCCTTATCTCAAGGAGTGTACATTCTAATGGGAAAGACAACATCTAAATATTTAAGTACGTACAAAATATATAAAATTACATTAAAATAATGAAGGGGGACACAATATCATGGTGGAAATAGTTGCATTAATTTTGTTCATGCACTTATTTTCAATCATATGTAATCCAAATTATTTTATTGGTTTATAACTGACTCTTTCTCCTGTTTTGTTAGAATTCACCTGTGTGTTGGCAATCAAAATCTGCTCTTAGCACTTTGTTCAACCAAGTGCCCTTGAAGAGTTTGGCCTTTGTTTTCTTGATTAGATTGGGAGTCCTTGGTGACCTCCTTGCCTCAGGGAAGGGCCTAGTTTACATGAGTTTCAGTGGCATGTTTGGGACATCAGAGGCTTTTAGACCAAGTGGGTTTAAGTCCCCTCTTTGTGACGATTTCTGGTCTCCTGGGTGTGTCACATGTGTGACTCATCCTTCACCTTGAAAAAGATATAAAACCAAGGGTTGGCTTTGTATTTTTT
Organism: Trichosurus vulpecula; assembly: GCF_011100635.1. Lineage (NCBI taxonomy): Eukaryota > Metazoa > Chordata > Mammalia > Diprotodontia > Phalangeridae > Trichosurus > Trichosurus vulpecula. The sequence continues at coordinate 236,458,011 of NC_050576.1, forward strand.
GGAACTCTTACCCACAGCTGCAGTGGCACCTGACTCTGGGCAAGCCCTTGTTATGAGCTCCTGGGATGAACTTAGATGTTGGTAACTATGAATTGTATTTGGTCTTTCTGTCGATGTTTGTAATTTGTTTGTATTTACTCTGAAGTTCAAGGTGCTGGCTTTTTCCCCTGAACTAAGTGAATGGTATTTGTATGCTGGATTAAAATGAGATTGTCAACCCCTTAATGTTGCTTTCCTCAGTAAACCAGATAAAAAGATCCTGGGCTTTGGCAGCATTCTTGTTGGGCTTGTGTTGGTCTTTTACCCCCACAACAGCTGCTAGCCGGATTGTTGAAACAACCTGCTGCCCATATATAAAAAGGTGTGGAATATATTTGGGTAGATAAATAAATTGCTGTGTGTGACCAGAAATCTGAGCTCTAGGATTGTATGGACTAGATTTAATCTTGGTATGGTCTCTCAAAAATCACTTTTAGTCTCTGTTTGCCTCACCCATTTTCCTTCCTGAGAATCACAATATAGTTTATGTCTAAGTCTCTAAAGTTTTGATTCTCCTATGCAAGCCCTCAGACTAATAACTGTACTCAAACACTTAAGTATTAAAATGGATCTGTGGTCTCATCAATTTGAATTTTCATCCCAATGATGAAAATCACATCAACTCACTGATACCTGCCCATCTTCATGAATCTTATGCATGTCTTCCCATCAGTTTATCAAAGGGTGTCCACCAGCAATTCTGACCAAGGAAAACAAATCACAAATTTGGTCCATACAAATGTCCACATTGTAGTTCCCTCTATTGCTATTCTTACAGTTTGTTCCTCTACCAGGGCATTTTGCATGGCTTACACACATGCCATGCCGCCACTGCCCTCCTCTGTTTCTTACTAAATCAGTTACATCTCCAGAGCCCAACACATTGCCTGGCACATAGTGGAGCTTAATGCATGCTTACTGACTGCCTGTTTTCTTGATTTATCCACTTGAATTGAGATATAGTATCTTCTACAGCAGCATATCAGTTCACCCTTTAGTGGCTAGAGTGATTTCTGTCCAGTCTGCATCCTTTCCCCACTCCCTAGAGAAACGTTTAATCCTCGTCATAATACCATGAGGTCAGTAGGCAGATTTTATCACTATTTTACAGAAAAGGAAATTGAATCAAAGAGAGTCAAATAACTTGTTCAAGGTTACAGAGACATATCTATGTGTCAGATCCCTAAATAGACATTATTTCACAGCTAAGTTTTTTTAAGTTCTGTCCAAAAGATGAAGTGTTGTCTTTTGTCATTTTGTAAGAAGATGGACAGAAGAGTCCACTGGTCCATCTGGACATAGGTGCTCCTACTCTGTTGTCTGCTTTAGCAATAGGAAACCAACCAAAAGTTCAGTTTTTCTAAAGCACTGTGGGGTAGGGACGGATGGCTCTAGCCTGGCCCTCATCAGTTTAAAAGATCACAGTCATACTTGGGTTTCTAAAATAAGGTACAGAAGTGAGGGAATAAATAAACACAACTTTGTTCAAGATCAAGATTTCACTTTCACTTACGTTTGTCCTATTTCTTTGGTTCCCGATAAGGCATTTCAAACTTGACTTTTGGGTGGGTAGTGGGACAGAATGTTGGGCCTGAGAAAGACCCGAGTTCAAATTCGACTTCAGACACTTACTAGATTTGTGACCATGGGCAAGTCACTTAAGCCTTTTTGCCTCAGTTTCTTCCTCTGTAAAATTAACTAGAGAAGGAAATGGCAAAGCACTCCAGTATCTTTGCCAAAACCCCCAAATGGGGTCACAACGAGTTGGATACCAAAATCTAAAGAACAACAGCAAAAACCTTGATTTTACTTGCTCCCTCAGATCCCACTGATTCCTTGTAGATGCCTGTTTTATTACAATATATGGCTAGGGGGATGGAGTCAACTTGTTCACTGGTAAAGGGAACTCCCAGGAGAGTAAATGCTCTTTACCAATGCAAATTGGCACCTTCTCCATGTATTGAAGTTGCCCCATAGTACTGGGATATTAAGTTACTTGTGTAGAGTCACAGTCAGTGTTTGTCATAGATGGGACTTTAACCCAAGTCTTCCTGGCTTGGGGGCGAGTTCCACTATGTTTTACTAACACAAGCAATGTATAGAAACAACCCATTCCCTTTGAATTTAAAAGCTTGTTAATTGTTCATCCCTGCAACGTGTACAGCCTGGTTCTTTGCTGTACTCTTTGTTTAAAGATCTAGTTTGTTCATATAAACGTGCAGACATATAAATGGGCGCAGTGCATATATGTATACATATTTATATGCCCATATAATTTGTTATATTCCTCCGAGAAACATCCGTGATATATTTGATAAAAAAGTGGCTTCAATGTCAAAAAGTCCTGGGTTCAAGTTCTGTCTCTGAAAAGGCTATACAATCCCAGGTAAACAATTTAACCTCTCAGAGAAACAGACAATTCCCTAAGTCTATAAATTGGAGATAAAGAACTGATCTCCATTGGAAGAAAAAACTTTTTCATTGGTAATTCATTATGCCAATACAATTTAAAATCTAGTCCAATAATAAAACTTTCTATCTAGCCTCCAACACTGGCACCATAAACTTCCAAAGACTTAAAGTGTGCCTAATCCATGGAATTCACTTTTATCCTTAAACCACAGATATCTCATAACTACCTCATACTACTAGTTCTACCCTGGTCCATTCCAACAGGGAAACAAAGCTCTTCTCTGGACTGACAATCTTTTAATGACTCTATCTAAGATCCAGTCTCTTGCTTTTTGCTCCTTATTCGTTATACCAAAATTTTGGGTCTAGTTGTTTTGTTTTTAAATTTTCTCACCTAAGAATGGTTCAGTTCAATTCAGACTTGGATATGTTTGTTTTCACTTTACTTCTCCAAATTTTTTCTCCATCCACTTCTCCATAATTGACATTTCCATTAATCTTGATTTGGAACATATCCTTGGCAATCTCAGTCCCCGCCCCCCCACATCATTTGATTGTGTTGGTAATGCAACGGGTTCTCATGACTCAGTCATAGATTGTGAGATCATGCATAGAATACATGTCATCTGACTCCTAGATTATTGTATTTTTCCAGTATAACACACACTGCCTTCATCTTCATTAATATAGATTTTTCTTTTCTAAAATGCTCTGGCTTCAATAAAAACCTTTGATGATGCTATCAGGAAGGAGACCATTGGCCTCTTTTGAAATTGAAACAAAAATTTTGTTCTGATGTCAAAGAATATTAGCTATGAACTTTTGAAAGTTGACATTACATTGTGTCCAAACATGGGGACATTTTGTTTCCATGAATCCACATTTATGAAACTCTATTTTCACCTCACAAGTCTCTTCTTTATGAATACTGGGCATCCACTTTGACTGACACACACACACACACACACACACACACACACTACTATCACCTTTTACAGTGTAGCATCTACTATTTTTTGTATGTACTTCACCCAATTGTCATGAGCCTCAATTGATATAATGAAGAATCATAGATAATATTTATATAACACCTTCCTAACCACAAAGTCCATTACTCTTTTCATTATGTTACCTAGCAACTTCAATATGTGGAGTGATTTATAAGTTACAAAGTAACAAACAAATGACAGCTGGTATTATGGTTATTATTGCTATTAGTTATTACAGCTGAAATTTCTCCCTAACCATGCAAAATTCTGAGTTTAGTTTTTGAGAGAGCTTGTGTTTTTCACGTGAACCACAAGTATACTGATATTTGAAGATATATTCAGAGAAGATCAGAAAACAAGCTTGAAAAATATACCAATCCCAGACCTGGCATGTTGCTAATCTTGACTATCTAATTTGCATCCCAGCATGCTGCAGTCATCATAATTAAACTGACTGACATTATCATTTGTGACTGCTTCTTGTCAGCAAGTGCTGCCACTCTCTTCCCTCAGAAAGCAAATAATTAAACTTCACAGGCAAGATTTTTTTTCTGGAGGCAAACTTTACAGCCAAATTCAAGGCTTACAGTGACCAAGGCTCAGCAGAGCTGGAGTGGGTTGCTTATATAACTCTGCCTTATAAGGCCTAGGCAAAAGGAGACAGCAACACAATTCTGGATGTGAGTGGGAGATTTTGTATGAGATGGAAAGACAGACCAGTAAACATGTTTTGCAATTTCAGAATATCAACCCATTTATTTTCATGGATTTTTCAAATAAGTCAGTTCCATACCTGAAGCTGCCAGAGCCCTTGAAAAATTGTGGACAATGTGGACAGTATGGACATTGTAAAATGTAGCAAGTGTTAAACTGACTATTCTGACATGAAATATTTTTGAGGTTTTAAAAACCCTCCTTGACCTCTCTGAGCATTTGACATTGCCAAATCACTTTTTCCCTCTGCATTCTAGTTTCCCCTTTAGATTTTCCTATCATTTCTCTCTCTTGGCCCATCTTCCTGACTATTCTTTTTTTAGACTCCTTACCTGGGTCTTCACCTTTTCACACTTGCTACCTCCAAGTGCAAAACTGTAAGTGTATGTATCACACCTGCTACTTCTATCCTCTTAACAGGATGTCCAGAAGATGCCTTGAATTCAACACTTCCAAAGCAGAACTCCTCCTTTTCTCCTTCAGACACATCCCTCTTGTTGACTTCTCTGTTTTGGTTAAGGGAACTGTTGTTCTTCCAGTAGACTGTTTTGTCATGTCAATTCCAATCTTGAGTCTCTCCCTCATCCAACATAAATAAGCAGTTGCCAAAATGTCACCATTTCTACTAACAACTGAATATGTCCTGTTCTCTTCACTCACACAATCATTATACCAGTTCAAGCCATTCTCAAATTTTACTGGGACAATTGCAATCACCTCTTTATTGATGTCCCTGTTTAGGGTCTCTCCTCACTCCATTTTGTCCTCCACACAGCTGCCAGCTTCATTTTCTTAAAGGGTAGATATGACTTTCTCATTTACCTTCTGAATAAGCTCCAGTGGCTCCCTCTTATTTCTAGGATAAAGAAAAAATTCCTTTGATATGTAATGCCCATCACAACCTGCACCCAATGTTCCAAATTGAGATGAGGAAAAGGAAAAGGAAAGGGATAAGAATTTATTAAGTACCTACTGTGTGCCAGGCACTCTGATAAGCACTTTTCCAAATATTAACTTATTTGATCCCCACAACAACCCTATGAGTCAAATGATACTATCAATCTCATTTTACAGATGAGAAAACTAAGGCAAACAGAGGTAAAGTAACTTTCCCAAGGTTACACAATTAGTAAGTGTCAGGGTTCAGTTTTGAATCTAGATCTTTCTGATGTAACTGTACTGCCTAACTGTCATTAGATATCACCCACTTCCTCATGGCACTTAATTTCCTATTGCCATGCCCTTCTATTGGCTATACTCCATGCATTGAACATAATTTGTTCTTAAGTGTACTTTAAATATAACTCAACTACTATCATTTACATGGAGCTTTTACTGATCTCTCCAGCTGCTTTCCTCTCCCCTCACCATAACCTGGCATCTATTATGACTAAATCTATATAAATACATGCTGTCTCCTCCAATGTTGAATCCTCAGCATCTAGCACATTACTAGGCATATAGTAGGTACTCAATATATGTGTGCTGATTATTGTTCAGACTCAGATCTTCCTTGTTAGTTATCTCCACTGCCTGTTAACTTCTATTATGTTTCTACTTTTGCTGGTATTCATTTACCCAGTTGTCTTTCAGGATCACCTAAGAACATAATCAAGATCCCTAAATGTTTCTATAGTTACTAAATCTCCATTTCTTTCATCCTGTACCCCTTAACTGAAAAGGTATCTTCAGGCTCACCTCCCCCAGTAACATATCATGGTCCAGTCTCTGCCAGGGATTATAATATTGATGAATTTAGTGGTTGATTAGTCCCTCCACATTCAGCTATACTACTAAGTCCTGCCCATGATGCACACTTATGATGTAATCCTGTGATTAAGTGAATTCACTTAAGTTTTAGTAGTTTGGACAATACCCTAAGACTGGAACTTGCTTTAGAGAAGCTACCAACCAACACTGGTAGAGGGATTACAATACACCAGGAAAATCATAGGTCTAGATAACTACAATGACATTATATTTTCCCCTCTACCCGCAATGGCCACAGTTTCAAGCAATAGCTAAATATATTTAGTTACATTGGTTTCCACATTTGTGTATCTATAAAGTTCGAGGGGCTAAGTCCATTTTTCTTCCTATGTGGAGGGAGATTGTCATAAAGGCTGAATTGTAGTCATTTTGCAAAAGGGAAAGTTCAAGGTGAGGCTGAATCCCAAAGCAGTCCTAGGTTGAGAAGTCAGAAAAAAGCAAATAAATCAAAGAAAAAAATTTTGCAAGATTAATCCAAGAGGAAGCAGAGATGTTCTTCATTACTAACATCATCATTTGCAGTTCTAGGTTTGGGTGCTTGGGATCACCTTTGGATTTCTTAGGACTGTTTACAAAACCCTGTAGTTTTATAAAGAAGCTCTGGTCCAGCAACTCTATGATCTGACTTGGTACACATAACTAAATCAGAAACATCAGCTAATGTCTAGAAATGAGGAAAACAAAACAAAGGAGACTTTTGGGGGGGGGAGGGAGAGGGAGTTGTAAAGAAAGGGTAGGGATTGTAATTTCTTCAGCACATATGATTTGTAGTATGGAAATTGTGTCTACCAAAGCAGATCAATGATTCATGTTCAATGTATTGTTTTCAAGACTTAATTGTGGAACTCGGGGCTTTACAGATTTGCCCACGGTCATTCAGTAAATATATGTCAGAGATATGGCTTAAACCCAGGGCTGCCCCATTCTAGGCCAGCCTTCCTTCCTCCATGTCAGGGGTGGAGAACCTGTGGTCTTGAGGCCACATGTGACCCTCTAGGTCCTCAAATGTGGTCCTTTGAATCCAAACCTCATAGAACAAATCCCCTAAATAAAAAGGTTTGTTCTGTAAAACTTGGACTCAGTCAAAAGGTCACACCTAAGGACCTAGAGGGCCATATGTGGCCTTGAGGCCACAGGTTTCCCACTACTGCTCTATGCCATGCCTTGAATTTCAATACTATATTTGTAAACTCTTTGAGGATAGAGACCTCATCTTTATCTTTGTACCCTGCACTGTGCTTTGCATTACTAGAGAGTTCAAGAAACATTGATTAATATGTACAACGAACTATCCAATCAAGCTTTCATAACAATCTAATTCACCTTTAAGTTCTTGTCTTTAAGTGACTTATATTTCATCAATGCCATAACATATGCATATGTAACCATTTAGAGACCATTTACAAAACAAGTAAAGAGAATTTTGTAGAAGGAAGAGCTTTAGCAGCTGGAGAGGTCATCTGAGTTTGGAAAAGAGCTAAGCATTCTAAGAAGTAAAGGTGAATAGAGAATACATTCCAGGAACAGAGACAGGAGATACAACACTGACCACAAGACACATCAAGAAGTCCAGCTTTGCTGGATCACAGAATGTAGAATAATACATGATAGGCTGGAAAAGTAAGTTGGAATGAGTTTATTGAGGGATTAGAATGCCAAACATGAAGTTTGTAGTTGATCCTAGGGAGAATGTGGTGCTGACAGAGTTTTGTGAAGAAGTGTTCAATAAGTGTGTTAGTGAATTCAATTTTTAGCTAAAACAAATACGTCTTTGTGTACTATTATCCTTCTCTTACATGTGATATGTAAGCTAGTATCTTTTTATAACAACTACTTTTCTCATGAGTTATGCATCATGACATTTCAAACATCACATACCAGTCTCACGCCAATGGCTTATTTTCCCTTCAGCATGCCAATTTCCAATAACCCTAGTCCCAATTCATAGAAACACCTTCATAAATGATTACATATGGCAGTTGAATGCTTTGTATTGATTTATAATCCCAAATTGTTACTTTTACTTTACAAAATGACGCCTTTGCAAGTGATATATAATTCATTAAAAAAGTAATAGAATTTAATTTCTAATTGGATACCACTGGCATTGTGAATAGTTGCTAATAGCTAACAGCATACTGGGAAGTCTAAACATTTCAAAACAAGGTATGAAAATAAGAAATAGCAAAAGAAATATACATAGAACCAAGAAATATTTGGGCTTTAACAAGTAATTATCTTAGGTTATTGAATGTTCCCTCAAAGTGAGTAGTTCTGATTTACCTGTTGCCAACAGAAATACACTTCTCTCTCCCCACTCTCATCCTTGTCATAGCTTTCATTGTCTCTCCTTCATTCAATGGGTTGAGCACACACCGAAATGTTACATGTCCCTGGGTTGAAAGCTCATAATTGAACCATGAAGATTACTATATCACTGCAATACCGAAACAGGTAAATGAATGGAATGCTGCTATCTCTCAACCTATTAATTTCTCCAATAGTCTGAATATATTTTTAAAGAAAATCTACCTCATTCATTGCCTCTTTACTCTATTCACTTATCATAGTCATACTTTACTGATTTTCCGTGACAGTCATGATTTAAAATAATGGCTGCAGTTGTCACCATAAACCATCAAAATAACCTACAAGTTCCAATGTTTGGTCAAATCGTTATCATAAGTCAAGTCTGTAAGCTTTACACTAAAAAATATAGCTAAACAAAAAAAGATTGAGATCCACAAAATGAGCAGTTCTACACACCGAAGATATTTTACAACTGCTCACAGAAGAATGCTCATACAAGTCTATATCTTGTGCACGTAGTATGAATGTAAATAGTGCTTATAGCATAGGTGGTACCAGAATACATAGTGGTACCAATGATGAACCAGAAGGTTTCTAACCATGAAGCTGAGTTACTATAAAAACCCATTCAATTATTATGAAATTAACAGACATGTCCCAATATGAAACTAGATTATGGGAATTAGAGATGTACTGAAAGTAATATAATGCATATTATTGATATTTTGGTTACCTTTTTTTCTTTTTTATTATAATTAAGATTTTTATTTTTAGTTTACAACACTCAGTTCCACATAATTTTGAGTTTAAGATTTTCTTTCCCCCCTCTCCCCTCCCTCCCCAAGACAGCATGGAATCCAATATATCTTCTACATATAACTTCGCATTGAAATTATTTACACAATAGTCAAGTTGTAAAGAAGAATTATGACCAATGGAATGAATCATGAGAAAGAAGAAACAAAACAAAACAAAACAAAAAACAAGAAGGAAAAAATTGAGAGCATACAGTGTGCCTCAATCTACATTCAGACTCCATAGTTCTTTCTTTGGATGTAGACAACTCTCTCCATCATGAATCCTTTGGAGTTGTCATTGAATCTTGTATTGATGAGAAGAGCAAAGTCTATTAGGGTTAGTCATCACAGAATCCATATATCTGCAGTTGTGTATAATGCTCTCCTGGTTCTGCTCCACTCACTCTTTTGGTTACCTTATACATTGGGTTTTATACTGTTAGGGGATTTCTCAGCCTAGGTTCCTGGAGAGCCCAGGATGAATCTCACCCACTAGTTGGATCCATTTCCTAAAGATCAAATAACTTGACTGGCCAAAATGAACAGAAAAAAAAGTTTTATTATCATGTTAAGGAAAAGTGCTCTGGCTGGCAGCACCTTTAGTGACCTAGGGTATAATTATGATTTTTATCACTTTTCAGAGTACAATTATACAACAGCATTTCAGACCACTTTAGGACAGATAAGTAACACCTTTCAGAGGGGACAGAGAGATATAGAAGAAACGAATCAGTTAAAGGAAACATCCATTCTGGCTCTCCTCTCTGCTAGATAATGGTAGAACTGAATACTTCCCTGGGCTTTCTTTGCTGTTTGGATTTGGTTTGATCCTGATTCATTGCTCAGTCCTCCGTATCCTATTTCTCTTTGAAGATTTAATTTTCCATAACTTGCTACAGTAAATAAATTTTTGTAATCCTTTGTCAAGACCTTTGAGAACCAAAAGTTCCCTCTTCCCTCATCATTAGGAATCAAGGTAGGGCTCAGCGGAGTTACTCATACACTCATAAAAAAGACTCTCAGGTTTACATTTCAGGATATCAAGGACCTATTACTTCAATGGTGAAAGGCATCACAGAGTAGGGGATAGTCTGATGTCATCTGGACCAGGCTTGGTCTTGGACCAATGCTAACTAGTGATGCCAACATGAAGAAATCACAGGATATCACTGGTTGAATGCTTTGCGTGATGTGCAATCCAAAACTGTCAGTTTCACTTCACAAAATCTGACTCCCTTTGGATTGCCTGTAAGAAAAAAAAATGACCAGACATCATTTATAAATTGTCAAGGAAGTTGAGAATGGAGTGGAATTCCAGAAATTGGATTGAGTATAGAGCTCTAGTTGAACTCTCTGAGAAAGAACAGCCTAATGGGGAAGAAGATACCTAGTCTAATTCCATGAACTTCATTAATTACAGATGCTTGTTTCTGCAGTTAGTCTCTACTATGCTTCCTTTTAATATGCCACTCCTCAAATTAAACCATGTTAGAAAAACAAAGTTGTTTTGATACACTAAAGTAATTTATGGTTAGCAATCTACAAAACTTAAAGTTAGAGATGCCTATTGTTACTATTCCATTTTATCCACATAGATAGTGACTTCATAACTGGATGCTCTCTCTGAGCTGATATGGCTGAAAGAATCCATCATCCTAAAGTCAGTTATATGATGTGACTCTGAATTTCAATGAACTAGTCCAGTGATGAAATACACACACCCAGTCCATCATTTTTTTTCTTTTATCCATAATCTAACTTTTTTTTTCTCTGTCATAGCAGGACCTATCATTGCTTCCACTCTCCTCGAATACCTTTAAGTAGCATCACTTGCTCCCCAAGTGAACACAAGGAGCAGGACTTTCATTGAGATAATAATAATTAAGCATCTTCATGCATGTAGATTAGCAGAAGATATTTTGCTATGATAAAATTCTGATATATTTCAAAAAGGAAGTAGAAGCCTTAGAGAGGGAGCCAAGATGGCAGCTGGAAAGCAGGGACTTGCTTAAGCTCTACCCTAAATCCCTCCAAACACCTGTAAAAATGGCTGTGAGCAAATTCTAGAACTATGTAACCCATGAAATAGCAGAGGGAAGCAGGTCTCGCCCAGAATAACCTAGATGGTCACTGGGAAGGGTCTATCGCATGGTACTGGGAGCATAGCACAGCCCAGCATGGGCCACACCAGGGCAGACCAGACTGGGAGTTAGCCTGGAGCAGGCCTTAGGGTCATGAATCATTGAGCTGTGGCAGTTACCAGACTTCTCAACCTACAAATGCCAAAGACCACAGAGTAGGTTAGTGGGATAACTGCTACATCAGGTTAGAAAGTGGTCTGACCCCAGCCCTGGGGGTGGTGGAGGTGGTGCATGGTGGTGGCAGCAGCAGGAAGATCCTGTGACTGCTTCTAGAGCTCCAACCTCAGCTGCTTCTAGAATCCCTGGCTCACATGGTAGGAGGAATCAAGTGGCAGACCAGTGCAGGAGCCCAGGATTTTCTTTCCTCTACTTGGATCTGGGTCACAATCCTGGTTGGCGATTCTTGGGGGAGGAGCAGCACTGCTGCAGCAGAGCTTATGGTGACAGTGGAGTAGAAGTAGCTCTGAAAACAGCAACGCAAACCCTAAAGCTTGGGACAAAGCACTCTCTACTCTACAAGCAGTCCTACTCTGACAAAAAATTCAAAGGTCAGGTAGTTGGCTGGGAAAATGGCCAGGCAGTGAAAATGAACTCAGACTCGAAATCAGAAACAAACTCAGACTTAGCCTCTAGAGTCATTTTTGGTGACCAAGAAGATCAAAACGTACAGCCAGAAGAAGTCAACAAAGTCGAAGATGATGTGAAATATTTCATTGGAAAAACCACTGACCTGGAGAATAGATCCAGGAGAGATAATTTAAAAATTGTTGGACTACCTGAAAGCCATGCTCAAAAAAGAGCCTAGACATCATCTTTCAAGAAATTATCAAGGAGAACTGCCAGAGGGTAAAATAGAAATTGAAAAAATCCACTGATCGCCTCTTAAAAAAAGATCCCAAAAAGAAAACTCTTAAGAATATTGTCATCAAGTTCCAGAATTCCCAGGTCAAGGAGAAAATAATGCAAGCAATTAGAAAGAAACAATTTGAGTATTATGGAAACACAATCAGGATAACACAAAATCCAGCAGCTTCTACATGAAGGAATCGAAGGGCTTGGAATATGATATCCCGGATGTCAAAGGAGCTAGGATTAAAACCAAGAATCACCTACCCAGCAAAACCGAGTATAATGCTCCAAGGCAAAATATGGATTTTCAATAAAATAGAGGACTTTCAAGCTTTCTCAGTAAAAAGACAAGAGCTGAATAGAAATTGTGACTTCCAAATACAAGAAACAAGAGAAGCATGAAAAGGTAAACAAGAAAGAGAAATCATAAGGGACTTACTAAAGTTGAGCTGTTTTGTTTACATTCCTACTTGGATAGATGGTGTGTTTAATTCATGACACCTTTCTCAGTATTAAGGTAGTTCTAAAGAAGATATATATATATATATATATATATATATATATATATATATATATATATATATATAAACACACACACATATAGACAAAGGGCACAGGATGAGTTGAATATGAAGGGATGATATCAAAGTAAAATAAAATTAAGGGATGAGAGAGGAGTGTATTGAAAGAGGGAGAAAGGGAGAGATAGAATGGGGTAAATTATCTCGCATAAAAGTGGCAAGAAAAAGCAGTTCTGTTGGAAGGGTAGAGGGGGCAGGCAAGAGGGAATGAGTGGATGTTGCTCTCATCGGATTTAACTTGAAGAGGGAATAACGTACATACTCAATTGCATATATTACCCCACAGGAAAGTAGGGGGCAGGGGATAAAAAGGGGTGATGATAGAAGTTAGGGCAGATGGGGGAGTAGGTAATCAAAAGCAAACACTTTTGAAAAGTGACAGGGACAAGGGAGAACATTGAATAAAGGGGGACAGGATAGGATGGAGGGAAATACAGTTTGTCTTTCACAACATGAGTATTGTGGAAGTGTTTTACATAATGATACATGTGTGGCTTATGTTGAATTGCTGTCCTTCTTAGGGAGGGTGGGTGGGAAGGGAAGAGGCTAGAGAATTTGGAACTCAAAGTTTTAAAATCAGATGCTCAAAAAAAATTGTTTTTGCATGCAACTGAGAAATAAGATATATAGGGAAAGGAGCAGAGAAATCTATCCTGCCCTATAAGAAAGTAGGGGGAAAAGCAATGGGGTGGAGTGGGGTGACAGAAGGGAGGGTTGACTGGGGAATTGGGCAATAAGTATATATGCCATCTTTGAGCGTGGGGGAGGGTAGAAATGGGGAGAAAAATTTGTAACTCAAAATCATGTGGAAATCAATGTTGAAAACTAAAATATTATATAAATAATAAAATAATTACAAAAAAGAAACTTTAGAGAGGATAGGAAAATAAGCCTGGCAAATTTGAAAGTCAAAAGAATGGAGACAGAGAGAAACAAAAATACTTCAACTTCTTTTTGCTTTTAGTAAAGAAAATAAATTTAACACTTGGGTTCATGCTTTAAAAAATATATTATATACTTCCGGATTCTTAGGTAGTTAAAGAGAATATTCTGAATGACTGCACAAAAAACATTATATCTGATTTTGGGGTGGAAAATTGGACCAGCGGGAGACCGTAGCTGGGCAGCAGTTTTATTGCAGGACCAAATAGTTCTATGATTACTGAAGTATAGCTGTCACTGGAAATAGAAATCTGCAAGGAGCCCATCATAAACCCCAGCAATTTCAGCCTCAAAAATGTTTAAAATTAGAGCTTAGTAATCCATCATGGATATAATTTCTCAGCTGCTTTTTGGAACTTTCTTAGTTTTATTGGGTATTTTGATTCATAGATTTAGAGCTGAAAAGGCCTTAAAGATGATCTAGTTCAACCCCCTCATTTTAGAGTGGAGGTAGGCTTCATAAGCCATTGCTCCAAGGATTAGTGATTTCCTAAGTAAAATTAAGGTTGAGACCATCACATTCCAGTTTAGCCCAAATACCTTAACTAGATGAGAGCAGGTCTCAAGCAACCTAAAGACTTTAGACTAAGTGTGACTAGTCCTTTCAACTAAAAAGATATTGTACAAGTTTCATATTTGGATTCCCTAATAAAACTTGAGTAACTTATCTCATATTTCCAAGGGAGGTGAGGAGAGAAGGAAATGGAATGAGTTCTAGCTGAAATTTCTAGAAATAACTATCTAGAATGCAAGGAGACACCTTTGAGAGAAAGATGTTCTAACTTTGAAGATTCCATAGTATATTGGATTTGATTTCTTATTGGTCTCCTAGAATTCCCCCTGAGGGATAGCATTAGCTTTCTCCTTTCCGTCGATGTCCTAAATGGTCCCCAGCAATAGTGTCTGTGTTATCAGTAGTCAATGGCAGACTGGCCTCCTAACTCTACATGAAGTCCAACAAATATGACTATTAACATGCATATGAGGAAATTTTTAAGCACCACAGGAGTGGGGAAATAGGACTTTTAGCAACCAGAATTTCTGTGTTATCATTTGCCTACATGTATTTTTTTTTCTAAACTTGAGTCAACTTTCCTTTGCACTTTGTATATATTTGTGAGAGAATTGCCACAGGCTTTTGAATACTTTTTTTGTACCACTTGCTCTTATTGGATTATGTTAATAAGTGCCCCTTTTAAAAACCTACTTAAGGTTGACTAAGTAAATGATTTCCCAAATAATAATTTAATTGGGTGGTAGAACACAGGTAGGGGCTGAAGCAAACAGTGTTTTAGATTTACCCCTGATATCACAGAATTGTCCCCTAGAAACATGAGCATGAGATATAGATAGCCTGGCTCTGGAAATCTGACTTTGTGATAGTAGGAGTTGAAATTAAGAGGCTCAAAGCTTACTCACATGGGTTATGCTAAAGTTTGGAATCTCTACTGATTCAGAATATAATCAACCCATAATTTGGTAGATAAATCTTAAAGGGGTACCTGAGGCTGAGAGAGATTATGGTTGCCTATGATTACATAGATAATAAGCATCAGAAGAATTAGTTAACTAGGTATTTCCGTTTCTAATTCCAGAAATGGATCTACAATATTACTTATACTAATTATATTATGCTTATATTACCCTTCTCTGTTGTTCATGAAGGAAGGTAAATTTCTTCACCTCATATTTTATATGTCATCTTAAAATATTAGACAGGAAAGAGGATTTATTTTCCTAATATATTTCAAACCTTCATTTTATGAGTGATTAAACATAGAAGCAAAGAGAGGAAATTACTTGTACAAGAGCATAATACTGGCTAAGAATAGAGCCAGAAAAGGAACCCAAGGCTCCTGAGACACAGCCCTGGCCTTTTTTATGTTATTAATTTTTAAATTTTTGTTTTTATTACACTAAACAGTGAGGCTATGTCAGAACGATAGTCCCCAACACTAAAATGAAACCAATAATGTGCTGGATTCAATACTAGTTCATATTAGGAGTTGGTATTAGGTAAGATAGCAGCCAGAGAGTCAACCTCAGAGTCTGAAGATCTGATTCAAGTCTTGGCTCCAACGTGTACAAGGTGGATGACCCTGAAAAAGTTATATAACCTCTGGGTGCCCTGGGGAATTCTTTAAGCCAAGTGGAAGGATTATTACTTATCTATCCTTCCAGGAGGGGTTTTCCTCACCAGGAATTCTGTACATTAATGAAATAAGTTAGAATGTTTCTTAACTCTTATCCCCCTCAAAAGCCCTCTCTGATTTTGGTAGAAATCATGCTTTTCTTTTTACCTAAAATGGTGATTCCGCCATGTCACATCTATAACCAAAGCAATTTAACTTGTTTTCCTCAATCCCATAGGCATTTGTGTCTGCTACCTGATAAGACAGTGGCAGGAAATAATTAACAGGTGTTGCTGACTTTTGCTTATGATACAACGGTAATTAGCCTTAATCACCCTTAAAACATCCTTAAACCTTAGTCACATGGGAGTTGGAGTGATGGTATTAGTGTCTTCAGCATAATGATGAAGCCACGCACACGCACACACACACACACACACACACACACAGAAAAATGTCTCTTTACCCTTTAAAATACTCATGTTGTTCATATGTAGGTGGATGCCATAGGAGGTTTTTGACCAAAATATTTAAATCAATAGATTCATTAAAACATCAGAATGTTATTTCTATCATGATAATGGAAACTATGGCTTGGAGTGAGGAGAAAAGTAGGTTCTATACTAGCTTAGATATCTAATACCTTTGATAAGAAATTTAACTTCTCTGAGACTCAGTTTACTGGTCTGTAAAATCAGGATTTCATGGCTTTTACTATCTACCCTCAAAATTGTGTTGTAAGGAAAATACTTCTTAACACTTAATGCATGACTTACCCTTTGATCTAGCAACACCACTATTAGGTCTGTATCCCAAATGAGATTAAAAAAAAAGGATCGATATCTACAAAAATATTTATAGCTGCTTATTTCTGGGGGCAAAACAAATAGAAATTGAGGGGATACCCATCAATTGGGGAATAGCTGAACAATTTGCGGTATGTGATTATGATGGAATACTATTGTACTTTAAGAAATGGTGAGCAGAATGCTCTTGAAAAACCTGGAAAGACTTGCATGGACCGATGGCAATGAAATGTACTGTGTACGAAGTAACAGCGATATTGTATATTGTAAGATGATCAGCTGTGAATGAAAGCTATTCTCAGTAATATAATGATGTAAGACAACTTTGATGGACTTAAGATGAAAATGCCGTCCTTCCCCAAAAAGAATTAATGGTGTCTGAATATAGATTGAAGCATACATTTTTTTACTTTATTTTCATTTTTGTCTACTTTTTCTTTCACAACATGACAATTACAGAAATGTTTTGCATATATAACTATACATGTGTATACACACACACACACACACACACACATATCCTATATTGAATTGCTTGGCTTCTCAATAAGGGGAGGAGATGGAGGAAGGGGAGAATTTGGAGCTCAACGTTTTAAAAAGGAATGTTAAAAGTTATTTTTACATACAGCTGGGGAAAAAGAAATACTACATACATTTAAAAAAATTAAAAAGAAGCACATTGGAAAAAAATGCATGAGAGAGAAATGTGTTTATTAGTATAGATCTAGGAAGTATTGTCCTTTGACTGCTTCTGATCTAATTGCAGTCATTTACAAGATAGATGACTAAAATTATGCTGTTGGGGACAAAGAAATAAGAAAGGTTTCCCTCCCTTCCTCATGTGAAACTAGAAATCTAAACCAAGGGAAGCTTAATTCTGCAACTTTCTTCTTTTCAACAACTAACCTTCTTCATGCCTTTTAAGGACTCACATACTTCACATTATTCCGTAGGAAGACACACAAGGTGGATGAGCAGCTCCAAGCACCTGAAGACTTCTTCTGGTGGATGGGCAGATGAGGACAATGTTTTCAAATGGCTATGAAGGTAGCTGAAGCAGGCATTTCAGAATGCTTAGAGCCTGGTCAGACATCAAAGATGCTAAGGTCATCCACTGAATCCTGGGTCATCACCAGTTGTCCTGAATTTTTGTGTCAACATTGGACATCAAAGACTCTGGAAGTGAAAGTGAAGGTGTCAACTTTGCATAACTCTCCCTCACATAAACCCAATTCACAAGCAAGTAAAGATATCACCCTGAGATATCCTTGATGTTCCTCAAAAATCAAGGAAAAACAACAAGCTTCCATAAGCTGTTGTTTTGGACATTAATAGCCCTTTTTCTGAAATTAGAAGTTATCTAAGAGCTTTTCATCTGCGTTCTTCTTTTCTATAATTTGGCTCCTGCAAAATTAAATCTCCAGATATCACATAGTATGAATAGTGTCAATTTCTGGTTGGGCCATATCTGAAGTGTTAGTTTCCTTTTTGTCCCTGGCATTTTAAGAACATGTTGTAAACCTGGACACTATAGAGAAGGGATGGACCAGGGGACTAAAGTGTCTCAAATTGTTTCCATGAGAGAAGAGAAATTCTTGGGGAAGGGGAGGCAGAGAAATATATAATAGCTTTCTCCAAGTACCTGAAGTGCTATCATATGGAATAAGGATTAGATTGTTTTTTTTTTATTTCTAAATTTATTTATTTAACATATTTGGTTTTCAGCATTGATTTTCACAACAGTTTGAATTACAAATTTTCTCCCCATTTCTACCCTCCCCCCCACTCCAAGATGGCTTATATTCTGGTTGCCCTGTTCCCCAGTCAGCCCTTCCCTCTATCACCCCCCCTCCCCTCTCATCCCCTTTTCCCTTCCTTTCTTGTAGGGCAAGATAAATTTCTACGCCCCATTGCCTGTGTATCTTATTTTTTAGTTGCATGCAAAAACTTTTTTTGTTTTTGAACATCTGATTTTGAAACTTTGATTTCCAAATTCTCTCCCCTCTTCCCTTCCCACCCATCCTCCCTAAGAAGTCGAGCAATTCAACCTAGGCCACACATGTATCTTTATGTATAACCCTTCCACAATACTCATGTTGGGAAAAGCTAACTACATTTTGCTTCTTCCCAACCCATCCCGCTTTATTGAATTTTCTCCCTTAACCCTGTCCCCTTTCCAAAGTGTTTGTTTTGATTACCTCCACCCCCATCTGCCCTCCCCTCCATCATCCCCCCCCTCTTTATTTTTTTTTTATCTTCCTCCCTCTTCTTTCCTGTGGGGTAAAATACCCAACTGAGTATGTATGGTATTCCCCATCAGGCCAAATCTGATGAGAGCAAGGTTCACTCATTCCCCCCTCACCTGCCCTCTCCCCTCCTCCCACAGAACTGCTTCCTCTTGCCACCTTTATGCAAGATAATCCACCCCATTCTGTCTCTCCCTATCTCCCTCTCTCACTATGTTGCTCTCTCATCCCTTAATTTCATTTTATTTCTTTTAGATATCCTCCCTTCATCTTCAACTCACCCTGTGTCTGCTCTCTTTTTACATATATATATATATATACATATATGCATACACATATATATACACATACATATAAACACATATATATAAAAACAAACATATATATATATATACACATACATACACATACATACATATACACATAGCTACATACATACATACACATTCACCTATATATATACATGAACATATATATATACAAACACACACACACACACACACATATATATATGCATATATATATATATGTATATATATGCATATTCCCTTCAACTGCCCTAATACTGAGGTCTCATGAATCATACACATCATCTTTCCATATAGGAATGTAAACAAAACAGTTCAACTTTAGTAAGTCCCTTGCAATTTCCGTTTCCTGACTACCTTTTCATGCTTCTCTTGATTCTTGTGTTTGAAAGTCAAATTTTCTATTCAGTTCTGGTCTTTTCACTGAGAAAGCTTGAAAGTCCTCTATTTTATTGAAAATCCATATTTTGCATTGGAACATGATACTCAGTTTTGCTGGGTAGGTGATTCTAGGTTTTAATCCTAGCTCCATTGACCTCCGGAATATCGCATTCCAAGCCCTTCGATCTCTTAATGTAGAAGCTGCCAGATCTTGGGTTATTCTGATTGGGTTTCCACAATAATCAAATTGTTTCTTTCTGGCTGCTTGCAGTATTTTCTCCTTGATCTGGGACCTCTGGAATTTGGTGACAATATTCCTAGGAGATTTCTTTTTGGGATCTATTTGAGGAGGTGATCGATGGATTCTTTCAATTTCTATTTTGCCCTGTGGCTCTAGAATATCAGGGCAGTTCTCCTTGATAATTTCTTGAAAGATGGTATCTAGGCTCTTTTTTTGATCATGGCTTTCAGGTAGTCCAATAATTTTTAAATTATCTCTCCTGGCTCTATTTTCCAGGTCAGTGGTTTTTCCAAGGAGATATTTCACATTGTCTTCCATTTTTTCATTCCTTTGATTCTGTTTTGTAATATCCTGATTTCTCATAAAGTCACTAGCTTCCACTTGCTCCAATCTAATTTTTAAAGCAGTATTTTCTTCAGTGGTCTTTTGGACCTCCTTTTCCATTTGGCTAATTCTGCCTTTCAAGGCATTCTTCTCCGCATTGGCTTTTTGGAGCTCTTTTGCCATTTGAGTTAGTCTGTTTTTTAAGGTGTTGTTTTCTTCAGTGTATTTTTCAGTATTTTTTTGGGTCTCCTTTAGCAAGTCATTGACTTGCTTTTCATGGTTTTCTCGCATCCTTCTCATTTCTCTTCCCAATTTTTCCTCTACTTCTCTAACTTGCTTTTCCAAATCCTTTTTGAGTTCTTCTATGGCCTGGGGCCAGTTCATGTTCTTCTTGGAGGCTTTTGTTGTAGGCTCTATGACTTTGTTGTCTTCTTTAGGCTGTATGTTTTGGTCTTCTTTGTCACCAAAGAAAGAATCCAAAGTCTGAGACTGAATCTGGGCGTGTTTTCACTGCCTGGCCATATTCCCAACCAACTAACTTGACCTTTGAGTTTTTCAGTGGGGTATGACTGCTTGTAGACTAACGAGTTCTATGTTCCACTTTTGGGGGGGAGGTGCCAGCTCTGTCAGACCCACACTACTCCTTCCCCAAGAACCCCCATTCCAGACAGGGCTTAGATCTGCAGCAGGCTGTTGCACTCCTGCTCTGATCTGCCACTTAATTCTTCCCACCAGGTGGGCCTGGAGCTGGAAGTAACAACAGCTGTATCTGCCCCACCTCCGCTGCCCCCGGGGCTGGAAGCCGAACCGCAAACTCCTTCTACTCCTGCAGCTTTTCCCACTCACCTTCTCCGCAGTCTTTGGTGTTTGTGGGTCGAGGGGTCTGGTAACTGCTGCAGCTCACTGATCCAGGGCGCTAGGGCCCCCTCCGCCCGGCTTCTGGTCTGGATGGTCCAGGCCGCTCAGGCTGGGCTCTGCTCCACTCCGTTCCCAGCTCCCAGCTCCCAGCTCCCAGCTCCGTGTGGAATAGACCTCACCCAGAGACCATCCAGGCTGTCCGGGGCTGGAGCCCTGCTTCCCTCTGCTGTTCTGTGGGTTCTGCCATTCTAGAATTGGTTGAGAGCCATTTTTTATAGGTTTTTGGAGGGACTGGGGTACTGAGCTCACTCTAGTCCCTGCTTACCAGCCGCCATCTGGGCTCCGCCCCCCGGATTAGATTGTTTTTAATCCTAGCTCCATTGACCTCTGTAATATCATATTCCAAGCCCTTCGATCCCTTCATGTAGAAGCTGCTAGATCTGGGGTTATTCTGATTGTGTTTCCACAATACTCAAATTGTTTCTTTCTGGCTGCTTACAATATTTTCTCCTTGATCTTGAAGCTCTGGAATTTGGCGACAACATTCCTAGGAGTTTTCTTTTTGGGATCTTTTTCAGGAGGTGACCAGTGGATTCTTTCAATTTCTATTTTACCCCCTGGCTCTAGAATATCAGGGCGATTTTCCTTGATAATTTCTTGAAAGATGATGTCTAGGCTCTTTTTTTGATCATGGCTTTCAGGTAGTCCACTAATTTTCAAATTCTCTCTCCTGGATCTATTCTCCAGGTCAGTGGTTTTTCCAATGAGATATTTCACATTGTCTTCCTTTTTTTCATTCCTTTGGTTCTGTTTTATAATATCTTTATTTCTCATAATGTCACTAGCTTCCACTTGCTCCAATCTAATTTTTAAAGTGGTATTTTCTTCCGTATTTTTTTGGGTCTTCTTTAGCAAGCCATTGACTTGTTTTTCATGGTTTTCTCACATCACTCTCATTTGTCTTCCCAATTTTCCCCCTACTTCTCTTACTTGCTTTTCCAAATCCTTTCTGAGCTCTTCCATGGCCTGAGACCAATTCATATTTTTCTTGGAGGCTTTTGATGTAGGCTCTTTGACTTTGTTGACTTCTTCTGGCTGTACATTTTGATCTTCTTTGTCACCAAAAATGATTCTTGAGTCTGAGTCTGTGTTTGAGTCTGAGTTCGTTTTCACTGCCTGACCATTTTCCCAGCCAACTACTTGACCTTTGAGTTTTTTGTCAGAGTAGAACTGCTTGTAGAGTAGAGAGTGCTTTGTCCCAAGCTTTAGGGGTTGCGCTGTTGTTTTCAGAGGTACTTCTACTCCACTGTCACCATAAGCTCTGCCACAACAGTGCTGCTCCTCCCCCAAGAATCGCCAACAAGGATTGTGACCCAGATCTAAGTAGAGCAAAGAAAGCCCTGCGCTCCTGCTCTGGTCTGCCACTTGATTCCTCCCACCATGTGAGCCAGGGATTCTAGAAGCAGCTGAAGCTGGCACTCTAGAAGCAGCCACAGGATCTTTCTGCTGCTGCCACCACCATGCACCTCTTCCTGGGCTGGGGTCAGACCACTTTCTAACCTGATGTAGTAGTTTTCCCACTAATCTGCTCCACAGTCTTTGGCATTTGTAGGTTGAGAAGTCTAGTAACTGCCACAGCTCAATGATTCACGACTCTAAGGCCTGCTCCAGGCTGACTCCCTGTCTGGTCTGTCCTGGCACTGCCCATGCTAGGCTGTGCTCCATTCCCAGCACCTTGCCATAGACCCTTCCTGGCGACCTTCCAGGTTGTCCTGGGCTGGAGACCTGTTTCCCTCTGCTATTTTGTGGACTCCACAGCTCTAGAATTTCTTCAGAGACATTTTTCAAAGGCGTTTGGAGGGATTTGAGCAAGAGCTTAAGCAACTCCCTGTTTTCCAGCTGTCATCTTGGCTCAGCCCCCATAAAGGTAATTTTTGATGTTCATTTTTTATAAAATTTTAAATTTCAAATTTTTATCCCTCCTTCCCTCCCTTGCCCCCTACCCAAAATGGCAAGCAATCTGATACACATTATACATGTACAGTTATGTTAAACATATTTCCACCTTAGTCATGTGAAAGAAGAATCAGAATAAAAGGGAAAAAAACCCAGGAAAGAATAAAAATGGAAAAAGAGAAAATATTATGCTTCATTCTGCTTCCAGACTCTATAGTTCATTATCTGGTTGTGGGTAGCATTTATAAGATTTTTGGAATGATCTTGGATCATTGCATTGCTGAGAATAGCTAAGTCTACCATAGTTGTTTATCACACAATGTTGCTGTTCCTGTGTACAATGTTCTCCTGGTTCTGCTATCTCATTCTCTCTCTCTCTCTCTCTCTCTCTCTCTCTCTCTCTCTCTCTCTCTCTCATTTTCTTCCTCTGTCTCTGTTTCTCTCATACACACACACACACACACACACACACACACACACACACACATCCACTTTTTTTTTCTCTCTGGCCCAGATTCTTTGATTTCAACTCCCTGTACAAGTTAAAAGTTTGCAAATGTCTTAGAGATTAGCCTGCCATTGTGTTTTGCTTTTCAATTCTTAAATCTCATGATTTAAAATAGGATCTTTAATTTCTCTTCCGGGTATGATTCAAATATCATGCTTCCACCACATTTTAGTATTTTAAAGTTTGAATTCAACACATGTTGTCTTTTGAAAGTGGGTTTTCACTGATTTTCATTAGTGGGTTAGCTTGATATTTACAGTGGGCTGATATGGCATTCTTTGAGAAGACAAATATTTCTAGAAAGCGTATGAAGTCGAATTTAGGCTTATTTTGAAGAACTGTGCCAGTCATTGAATGCTTTTCTCCATACAAAAGAAAATGGACCAGAGATTTGTCCCATGAGCCAAAAGTGTTTATATGTTAGTAAGCAATTGACTATCATAATGAATTTAGTCATACTGGCATAGCAAAAAAACCATTGCAAACCACTTCCAAGAGTATGAAATAATAACAACAACAACAACAATAAAAATAATTAACGTGTATATAGTGCTGACTATGTGCCAGGCATTATGCTAAACACTTTACCACTATTATTACATTTGACACTCAAATCATCTCTGGGAGATAAGTACTATTATTATTCCCATGTGATAGATGAGGAAATTGAGACAAACAGAGATTAAGTGACTCACCCCAGGGTCACAAAGCTAGTAAGCATCTGAGGCTCCGTTCGAACTCATCCATTCTAACTCCAGGCCTGGTGTTCTATCCATTGCACCACTTGCTATCTCATTTAAATTTAAGGAATCATTACATACTCAGAGTTAAGTGAGTTTTATCACCCAAACTAATACACTAAAGATTCTATTCCCTAGAAGTGACTTTTATATTTTTGTTGTCTGGTTCTTTTCTTTCTTTTTTTGTATCTTCACCACTTTCACAGAGTGCCTGGCACATATTAATTGTTTAAAAAAATTGTTAACTTGATAAGGCCTTAGGAATATATGATATTTTCTAATATTGTCATGTGACTTATCTGTGATTTAATGCTTTAAACAAAATTAGTTGAATAGCAAATTTTAAAATTGATTTCTTAAAGATTTTCCCTCAGAAAAAAAACATTTAATCTAACCTCTAAAAAGATTCTGGAGCAGCAGAACCTACAAAAACATGGAGTGAAATAAATTTCCAGCTTGAGATAACTTAGAAGGACTTCAGGAAAGGCCTGTTTCACTTGAATAAAAGGGGAACAAAGCCTAGTGCAATGTCTGGACAAACCAGTGGAAGGCTCTTAGCTACAGCACAGATCAGCAAGTGAGTTAGTCCCTTTAGTCCTGGCTCAGCAGGCCAGTGGAACAGGAGGCCAGCTGTGAGGTCTGGTTTGTCTGGGTGTGGCCCATGCTGGGCTCTGCTCTGCTTCACTCCCAGCTCTATGTGATAGACCTTGCCCAGCGACCATTCAGGCTGTCCTGGGCTGGAGTCCTTCTTTCCTCTGCTATTTCGTGGGTTCTGCAGTTCTATAATTTGTTCAGAGCCATTTTATAGGTGTTTGGAGGGTTCTGGGGGGGATCTTTAGGCAAGTCCCTGCTTTCCCCATAGTCATATTTTTTAAAATGTGCTCTAAATCACCATTGCTTAGAGATGTGATAGAAAAGGAAAATGATAAATGTTGGAGAAGATGTGGAAAAAATTGGAACACTAATGCATTGTTGATGGAGTTGTAAACTGATCCAAACATTCTGGAAAACAATTTGGAACTATGGCCAAAGGACTAAAAAATTGCACTTCGACACAGCAATACCACTTCTAGGTCTGTGTCACAAAGAGATCATAAAAATTGGAAAAGGATTCTTGCAGCTATATTTGTGCTGGCAAATATTTGGAAATTGAGGGGATGCTTATCAATTGGGGAACAGCTGAATAAGTTGTGGTATATGAATGCAATGGAATATTATCGTTCCATAAGAAATGATGAACAGATGGATTTCAGGAAAACCTGAAAAGATGTACATGAACTGATGCTGAGTGAAAGTAACAGAACCAGGAGAACATTGTACACAGTGACAACAACACTCTTTGATGATCAACTATGATAGGCTTATTCTCTCAGAAATACAATGACCATACTAAGACAATTCCAAAAGAGTCACAACGGAAAATGCTATCCACATACAGTTAAAGAACTATGGAGTCTGAATGTAGATGGTACTATTTTCACTTTTTTTCTTTCTCATCATTTTTCCTTTTATTCTGATTCTTCTTTCACATCATGGATACATTTAATATGATTGTACATATATTACCTATATCAGATTCTTTGCTGTCTTAGGGAGGAGGGAGGAAAGCAAGGGAGAGATAAAAGAAATTGGAACTAAAAAATCTTATAAAAGTGAATATTAAAAATTATCTTTACATTTAATTAAGCAAAATAAAATACTATTAAGTGAAAAAATAAATTTAAAAACTCTATGTTGTCAGGTCTATACTGATAGGCTTTTCCTATAAAGTCTATTTGAAAATCTGATTATACAAGTATGAAAAAAATTCCAGAGGAAATTCTGTCTGTAGGAATTTTTATACATCCTGAAATTGCTGCACCAGGCAGCTGAAATTGTTATAAGCCAATAAGCTAGAGACAATACAGCTACAATTTTAGTGTAAGAGACATTTTAATACAAAGTTTCATATAGCCCTAAATATAAGAAAGATACCATGAGATTGCAATTTTTATAAATTAGTGGTACTTTTGGTACCGTGTATACTTGCAATCTCAAATAGCGAATCCTAAACTAATATTTTCCCTCAGAAAATAGAATATTATACTGTGCCAATGTAGGACAAAATTTCCTTCACTACTATAGTTACCAAAGCCAGCTTACCTGTCATTCACTTTTGGAGTTCCTACATATGAAAGATATTTTATTCACATGATAAAGTTTTGAGAACTTACTAGTCCTCTGGGATTTTTAAATTCTGAGGAAGCTTTCTCTCATAGCCCTGAGAGTGATTTGAACCATCATGATCTTTAAACTGAAAGTGAGATAATATGCATTTGGGAATTTTGAAAGAAACCCACACACAACCTTTGAGACATTTGACTGATAGATGACAGATTTGTAACTTTTATACACACTCCATTCCTGCTCAGGCACTCCTGAATCATTGGTTCTTCAGGCCCCAGGGACAATTAGAAAAACTTTTCATTGTTGCATGATACCAAGCTTGAGCTACAATAGCAGGATACTGGTTTCCCAAAGTTTTCATATGGACTAGGAGAGGGCAAAAGATATCTGTGCATGCTTTGAGAACTAGCTTTACATTGACCAAAACTACCATTACAAATAAAATTGCTGTTACCTTTGGCTGTCTATACCTCTACACACTCCCCTTGGCTCATTCAATCCTTGTTATAATGGTGCTCTGCATAAATCTGTCTCAAAGCCAGGAAAACTTGAATTCAAGTCCCATCTCTAATATATAATGCCTGTATAATGCTGACTAAGTCACTTAACCTTTCAGTATCCTGGAAAACTTTCTATATAATTTGGAGTGAAAGTGCCCAACTTATAGGAAGTTTCTTCCCCTGAATGTTTCCTATACCAATTAATCATAATTTCAATATAAATCTTACCCTTATCTTTTGTTATAAATCTCATGGCCCTGCAACAATCTATCCACCCCGTTGACAGAAAGACAGATGACATATCCATTCTATTGAGTCCTGAAATGCTATTTTAATAGACCTATATAATTTTTACATTCAAATGAGCTTAATTCACTGTATATTTACTAACTGCCTGCTTTAACACAAAGAATGAAATGAAAATAAAAACTCATATATTGCACTTAGAGGTTAAAAATCTAAATAATATTATTCAATGCTATTGTCTTCTTGTTCTCACATTCAAATTTCGGATGGACCATAACAAAGATGCTTCTTCCACTCAAGTTTCTACCCTCACCCCCAACTCTTGGTCTTTTTTAAAGCAAGTGTAATGAATGAAAAAGTATTATCTTCTCTATCCTGAAAAAAAAAACTGTGACTTTATATTATCCTGTATCTCATCTGCCCTTGGTAGCTAAACTCCTCAAAATGACATCTGTCTATAATAGGTGTCTCTACTTTCTCTCCTCCTACTCTCCTTGTTAATCCCTTAATCTAGCTTCTAGAGGAAGTCTTCTCCAACTCCTCTTAATTTCAGTGTTTTCCCTTTTAATTACTTCCTATTTATCTTTAAAATAGCTTGTTTGTATATATTTGTTTGCTTGTTGTCTCCCCCACTAGATTGTAAGCTCCTTGAGGGCAGGGACTGTCTTTTGCCTTCTTTTGTATCCTCAGTGGTTAGCATAGTGCCTGACACACAGTAGGTGCTAAATAAATATTAGTTGATAAAAACAAAACAAAACAATTTCACCTGCAAATTTAAAATTAAAATATTGGGCGTTGCTGGATTCAGCCCTATTTATGGTGGTTTTTGATTATTTGGAACAACAAAAGGCTGTTTTACATCCATTGTTCTTAACCTCAGGCCTACAGACTCTCAACTGACTCCATAAACAAATTTTAGGGGGGGGGGGCGGTCCATGAACTTGGATGGGGACAAAAATACCTATTTGTTTTCACTAACTTCAAGGCTAAACTTAGCATTTCTTTCAATTATGAATATAAGCAACAAATATTAAGAGATATCTGTAGACTTCACCAGATTTCTAAAGGGGTCTATGAAACAAGACTCTGGTTTAAATGAAATCATCATCATCATCATATTCATCATCATCTTATATTGTTTTAAAGAATAAGGATGGATCCAGCAAAAGTGTGTTTGGTAATTCTAATGGAAACTCTCTTACAATGTGAAAAATTTGGGCGCTTTTTGTTTTGCATTTGACCCCATTGCCTCCTTTATCCTGGATAGATTCTAAACCAAATGGAGAGATTGCCTTTGTTGTACTCTATATGCTTTATTGATCAGTAGAAGAGTATTGTAGGTCTACCTAGGGCACTGCTGCTAAATAGTCATGTGACTTTAGTTCTACTTCTAAATATTCATGTGACTTTCATTCACTCTCTTTACAACTTAGTTTCCTCATTTATAAAATAAGCAGGTTGTATATGATGATACTAAGATATAATTCTAAAAAGCTAGTGGTTCAAAGAATGGATATCTAGAAACCTAACTATATGATGCAAAATTTGGATTTTGTTTTGGTCTTTTTACATGGGAGATGTAACTCATTTGCAAAACTGTATGAATCATAACAAGGCATTAATAAATATCAAAAGTGAATTATGTCTTTATTTTGACTTAATGAATATTGTAACCTCCTCTCTCCAAAGATATTGATACTTTCCAATCTGTTGTTTTAGATTTATTGAAGTTATTAAGAGATTAGTTTTTAAAAGAGAGAGGTGCAAGTTATACCCAAATGTATTTCGCTCACTCAATGAAAATCAAAATCCAAGATTTCCATAAGGGATATATGAAATATACTGGGAGTCTTTTGTACCTTCTGTTGCCATCACAAGGATATCAATGTACCAGGTGGATTGTCCAAGAAAAATCCCTTGCTCTTGCAATGAGAATAGCCTATCTTCTTTTCAACATTTGCATTTCTTACATAACATTTTTTCCTTTGATTCTCCTTTCTATGTATGTA
Source organism: Trichosurus vulpecula (assembly GCF_011100635.1). NCBI lineage: Eukaryota > Metazoa > Chordata > Mammalia > Diprotodontia > Phalangeridae > Trichosurus > Trichosurus vulpecula. The sequence continues at coordinate 236,486,976 of NC_050576.1, forward strand.
CTCTACCCTGCTAAAGCCAAATATGCACCTTTTCATAGGCCTTTGGGTATTTTAAAATTCTAATTCTTTGTAATTTATATTAGCCCATGACTCACGTAGAGAATAATTATTAACAATACAAGAGCCCTGGGAGAATATAGCTCTTAAAAATATGAGTCTTTGTTTTATGGAGAATTAAATATTCATCAAAGGGACAGCTAGATGGCATAATGGATAGAGCACCAGGCCTGGAGTCAGGAAGACCTAAGCTCAAATTAAGCTTCAAATAATTACTACCTGGGTGACACTGGGTAAATCACATAATCCCCTTTGCCTCAATTTCCTCATCTATAAAATAAGCTCAAGAAGGAAATGGCAAATCACTCCAATATCCTTACTAAGAAAATCCCCCACAGGGGTCACAAGAAGTCAAATATAACTGAAAACATGCTTACATACATATATACACACATACACATGTGTATTTTTGTGTATATATGTAAGTATATAGATATAGATATGAACATTTTGTGAAAATCATCTCTATGTATATTGAGGACATCCTTGATGAGGGTTAAAGGGATAATAAAATTTTCTCTGCCCATTAATAGGCCTCATGTGGAGCCCATTGAAGGAGAGACTTGCCTAAGGAGAAGCTTACTTAAGGGAGGCTTTCTTGTAGGAAGCCTTTCATACCTTTTGACACTAAAGCTTAATTAGGCATTGATTGAGTCAGGAGGGTTGTGCTACCTTCTGGCTCTTAGCCTATTAGCTAGAAAATATATATGTATATACATATATTTTATATATATGTATATATATGTATGTATGTATATGTATGTATGTGTATATGTGTATACATACATATATACATATACATGTATATATACACACATAATACACATATACCTATACCTATATCTATACATACATACATACATACATACATACATACATACACCTATACCTATACCTCTCTATATATATACTCTGAGGTGAGGTTTTGCTTTGGGGGTTCACTTATGAGAAGGATCTTTAATTTCCTTTTTGAGACTCTGAGTAGCTATATGTTCACATCCTCTGATTGCTCAGATGTAAAGTCTCTCTCAATTCAGTGATATATGTGAAGTGGTTTGATTCAGGCAGCCAGAACCCTGTCTGTTGGTCTTTGTGCTAATTTCTCTGCTTGTATTTTCTCTGATGTTCAGCATGCTGACCTTTCCCCTGAACTAGTGAACGTAATTAAAAATAAGATTTTTTATCCCTTTAAAGGTGCTTTCCTTTAAAAGCAGATCAAAGAACCTGTGCTATCAAGCCATCACTGGTGTGCTAGGGTGCTTGCTGCTATAGGGTATTAGAAGAAAAGAGGCAGATTTTTGACAGTAATATTTTTCAGTAGATCACATATTTCTCAACATTCCAATTAACTGAAAGATATTAGAGAATATAATATTTCACTGGGTTATTGTTTGTTTGCCATAAAAACAGGATTCAAGTTCTTTCTGGAGAAGGAAAAAATGTGTTGCCTGAAGGGCATTTATTTTGGAAATTCAGGGTACAGTGAACCCCAGGTAATACCAGGAACCATTCATCCAGAAGGGAATATCAGTTATGAAATCAATTTCATAGGACATACAAACATATAAGTGCGTGCTGTGTTCTCCACTAGAGAGTAAACTCTTTGAGGTCTGGGACTAAGTCATTTTTTTCCCTTTGTATCTCAAGGCCTAGTAGAGTTGCTGGCTTAGTAAGCACCTACATACTGTTCATAATTGAGTGATTCCATTAAAATGAAAAGAAGAAGCATTGTGTTAAGTATACATGCCTATTCTTTAGCCCACTATCTGATTTACATATGGCATCAGTTACATGGGTGATTTATAGAACATTGACTTTTCCATGAATCCTGTAAACCCCATACACATTGTAAGTACTCCACACATAAGCAATGTCTGGAATTCACTATGCCCATTTTGCCAATCTTTCATTTAGCAAGAGAAATGTTTCTGTGATTTTCTGCCTTCTTATCAAGTGTATAGAGAAAATTGCAACTGAATTGCATCTAGATACAATTGGTCTCTGTGTATGAACCCTCCCTCTCTAAGCTGACATTGATTTCCTTGACATTATGTGATTGCAAAGGCAATTTGAACAGTTACTTACCCCTCTGAATACGCTGATTTTTCTCCCACACATTATATAGTTTTACCTTTCCCCCTCTTCTAACCCATGTCAGAGATAAATGGTTCAAAGATTAGATTTCTCAGAAGTATTTTGTTTAAAAGGGTATTTTTAACTTTATCTTTTTTTCCAGTGAGAACTTCCTTCTCCAACTTGATTAAAACAATGGAAACATAGACAACATTTCTCAGGTGGTATCTACATGCATAAACTGGTTTAATAATTTTGCCTTAGCCAGTACAGTCAGAAAAAGGCAATCATTTTGACCATCTTGATGAGGCAAAAAAGTCAAACCATTTGTGTTTGTAGAGTATTTATGATTTATACAGCACTTTTAGGTTTACAAATAATTTTTTTTGCATATATTACCATATTTGAGCTTCATTACAACTCTGTAATGTAGGTGCTGTTATTTACAATTTTACAGATTTTACAGATGAGGAAACAGAAGCCAAGAAAGCTGAAATGACTGTCCCAGGGGCACACTGTCTATAACTGACTGAGGCCAGACTCAAATTCAGGGCTGTTGGACTGGAAGTACAGCCTTTTATCTACCATACCACCCAGTTACTAGACAGGTTAGAGAGGCAGGAAAGGGAAACATACGGAACAGACAAAGACTTCATATGACTCTTCTCCCTTCCTTTTTTGCTCCCACTCAAATGTGATTATAGAATTGTCATTGGCATTTTAGTAATGATGCAAAATAAAAGGTTCTTGAGGCATCTCTACCTACCTTTCTATCTTTCTATCTATATGTCTATCTCTCTATCTGTCCTTCTGTCTGTCTCTATCATTCTATTTATCTTTATATTTATTTATTCATTCTTCATTCTCCATGCCTTAAACAAAGGAGTCTCTTAACAACTATTTGCTGTTTTCAGTTGGATGGAAAAGTGTCATGAGACCAGAAATGACCAAATGCCTTTCTCTCTCACTCTCTTTTTTCCCCAAGGAGGTTGAGAGTAGGGAGAAATTGACCTTGACTTTAAAATAGGAAGGAGAAGTAGTGCAGATAATCCAAAGTACTAATGATAGAAGAAAACATGATTTCAGGGAAGGAACATTGAGCTGGAGTCATAGAGCCTATGTTCTAATCCTGGCTATGCTAATTTCATTGCTTACAAATTAAGGATAAAAATGTTTGTTTTTTTTTAACTTAAAAATAGCCTTATTTCATCTACCATTGCAAATGAAAGCAAGGACAAGTATTGGTTGGACCACAGAAAAAAATAGGTATTGAGCAAGTGGTCTTACAAAAGTAGGATATTTTCCGTATGGGTTCTTATGATTTATTAAAACACACATATACTCTTACACACAGAAACTTTAGGTTCATAACCAGTTAGATGCTAGCTTTGGAGAGAATCCGTTTTGTTTTCAAGTCAATACACAATTTTAACCATGTTTTATGTGTCAGGCATTTATTTAACATACAGAGAAAGATCATGCTAATGGTATAAAGGAGAGAAAAAATAATTCAAATCTGCTAGGCTGTCACTTGGCTCCAGAGTCTGCAACAGGACAGACTCTATCATTCAGTTGGTATTGCACAGAGACTAGGGAAAAATAAGGTGTAATATGGGCAGTAGAATGGACTGCCCTTTTATTAATGAAGAAGAAATTTCTTCCAAAATGGAAATACCCATGTCAAGTGGGAAAATAAGATGCCCTCCTTTTCTGTGCTACATGACTACATAAAATTTTTGTGAACTTGGACAAGTTATTTGTCCTCTCAGATTCTCAATATTTTAAAGGTCCTTCTAGCTTTTCACCCTAATAATAATATAGAGATTATTAATGTTTTCAAATGTCTATTCTCATTCAACAAAATGAATATGTAAAAGAAAAATCTTTGAACACTGAAAATTTTGTTTCTATATCAGAGTTGTGTGTGTGTATGTTTTTGGATGTGTATTTTAACTCTACCATTTTCCATTTTCTAAGTATTCAATATCTAAATGTATATAAAATAAGAGAAAAACAATCTTCTTAGTCTAATGCTGAGCACACTTCCACTTTACCAAGTTCAATTTAGAAAAGATTATGGTGAAAGACAGGGAGACATTCTAAATGAATTTTACTACATAACTAATTTAACCTAAGCATACAAAGAAAGTATGATGTTTTAGATACAGAGCTGGCCTTAGTGTCAAGGCTATTTAGCTTCAAGTCTTACCTCTGACATTCATAAATTTTGTGTCATCATTCATGGCTTAACTGTTCTAAACAACACGATTAGTTTATGGATTTTTATATGAGTGGAAGGACATAACAATGAACTATGAACCCCCAAGTCCAGTTAAAAAAAAACTAAAAGAAAAAGCACACAATAAAAAATAAAACAATAACAAAAAAATCACTTACCCACAGGCTGCGACAAAATATGATAAATATGTGACCTACATGGGGAGATAACTTTTGGCAAGCATCTATATGCATGAGAGTGACAAATGGCTCTTTCCTCCTTTCCTAGCCTGAGAAACATGCATGTACTCAATTAATGTTTTTGAGATCATTTTGAATTGATATTCACATCAGTTCCCTGGTTCAGAGGAGAAAACCAAATCTTACTCATGAGTAGAGGAAAATTAGAATTTTAGTAGAAAATTGGTTATTACTGCCATTAGGCTGCTGCTTCTTTCTCACAGAAATTTAACAGTTTGGAAAATAACTCAGTGGCACAACATGATCAGAAATAAGGCAGGAGTAGCTCAGCATGGTTTTAATTGTAGCCTCCATTTGACTGTTTTCATATGCATTTTGGGGGACTTTCAAGGAACTGCTGCTCTTCATCATCAAAGTTTATGAATTATTAGAAAATGTGCAAGAAGATTCATACAATTTTGCCATTTTACAAGATTCTCTTCACTTTTCTCTATAGATAATCACTTGTATTGAAAAGCAAAATGACATACTAATTTGCTGCATATAACCTTATTCAGACAATACAATTAGAGCTTATTCATCGTAAATATATTTTTGTACCTACAGTTACAAAATACCTAAAAAAATAAAGTCCCTGTTGCTGAAATCTTGGCACTGTCGAATGATTCACGCTAGAGTTTTAATAATACAATTGATCTCATTTTGCCACTGCATCCTAAAAAGTATCAAGCCTTTCCATTTGACATGCAGCTGGAATTTGAAGATGAACTTATTTTCCAGTCATTATGCTAAGCAGTCTGAATGCGAATATCAATAACATAGTCCTCACCTTTGAGTAATTTGCATTCTAATAGGTGGGAAAAATACATAAGAGCAAACAAGAAAATGAGGACCATAAGAAGGTACCCACTAAGGGGTAGTTGGAGAGAAGTTGCAGAAAGGGAGTAGAGTTGAGCATGAAATGAGCATAGTTAAAGCCTCTGAAGAAATTATTATTTAGGCTGGAAATTCATCAATCAGGAGAATAAGCTTCAGGATGGAGTTATGGAGAGGGAATTGGGAGCAGGGACTTTTTTCTCATTTGTCTTCCCAGTGCTTTTCTCTTAAGTGCTTAATAAATTCTTCATTCATTCCTTCATTCATTTTCCCTCATCCTTATTTTTGCTCTTCAGCATTTGACACCTGGACACTGTCTCATCCTGGATGATCTTTTCTCTCTTGGTTACCATGTTAGTAGTTTCTTGGTTTTCCTCTTGTCCAAATGACTACTCTTTCCCAGCCTCCTTCCTGGTTCATCATTCATATCACTATCTCTAAGACCTAGTGTATGGTCACACACAAAATAGGTGCCTAATAAATGCATGTTTATTGGTTGATTTTTTTAACTCAACTAAAACTAAGTCTACATGATACCCAAACATTTCTTCAGTCATGCTTGTATGAATCTCTGAGCTCAGCAATTTAGACATCTGTTTTATCACTGGAAATACTGGTCTCCTATAGGGACTTCTCATCTTGGATAACTATTAGGCATGCCTTTCTATCAATCCATCACAAAAAGCCACCCAGTGTGTTAGTGGCCTTTCTCTAATTCTTCTAACATCTTGAGGTTTTCAATGAAGTAGTCAAATTATTCATCTGTTATTCCTTGCTGTCTATGCTTTTCTGCTCATATGATTATGTGCTGCTATATTTTACACTTCTTACATTCAAGTCATCTTTGGTAATGTCTTATAGTTGGTCTATTTAGGACCACCATGAACCTTTCCTTTGACTTTTAGGCCACTTTTTGTTGTTTTTGTTCACTTGTTCAGTTGTGTCTGACTCCTCATGACTCCATAGATTTTTGTCCTTGGGGCTTTCTTGGCAAAGAAAACCTTTCCTTCTCCAGTGTTTAGATCACTTAAAATTTTGATTGATGTGAAATTATTTTATTTTTTTCATTTGAATCAATGTAATATTACCAAGAGAACATTGGTGACATATATGTCTTTTTTTACATTTTATTTTTGCAGGGGGGAAGGCAGGGCAATTGGGGTTAAGTAACTTGCCTACGCTCATACAGCTAGTAAGTGTGTCAAGTGTCTGAGGTCAGATCAGGTCCTCCTGTCTCCAGGGCCGGTGCTCTACTCACTGTGCCACCTAGCTTCCCCCAGTATATATGTATTATTTTTGTGATATATTCCAATATATATTCTAATATATTCCAATATCTTGGAATCAAAGATAAGGCTCTATTATTTTCAAATGTGATACGGTATGTTCTCCTCTTCCTTTTTATATTAGGGAAGCAGATTAGCATTCAACAGGAGTAACATTCTAAGATGTTTGTAATATTGTCATAATCTGGGAAATTGAAGCCTTTTTAGCATTCTGCAGAGGGCCGCAACATCGATGTCTATAGTTATTGGCTGAAATGTGTCATAGTGACACATGAATTAACAGTTTAAATCATAGGGGAAAGGGCGGGGTGTCTTTTGATTACCAGACCTGCTTAAATATAATATTTTTAGGCAAGAAAATGGTTTTGATTGAATAAATCAATCAGAATTGAATGTGAACAGGACAAATATATCTCCTTAAATAAATAAAACCTTTGTGTAAGAGTATCGGTCATGCTCAAAGGAATAAATATAAAAGGAAGGAGCTATATCAGAACCAGATAAGAGATTCTGAGAGCTAGGAGTGGAGAGGAAGGAGTGATGTCCTACAGAGATGAGCTGAGAACAGGCAACTCTAGGATTACCAGCAAAAGAAGATAGGATTGAGACATGGAAAAGAAGGATGATGTCAAATAGGGTCACCTGTTTAGTAAGCATCTCAGAGCAGAAGACCCAGCATGATCTCTCTTCTACCTGACAGCCCTTTAAATACTTGAAGAGAGATATCATGTCTCTTTTAATCTGTCTCATCTTCAGCCTAATTACCCTCCAGCTACTTCACATTTTCTCATAATGGCAGCATCCTGGGGTCCTTCACCATTCTGTTTGCTCTTCTCTAGGTATATTCCAGATTATCGAGGCCTGTAGTAAAATGAGTCACGCAGAACAGTGCTCATGACCAGGGCAAAGAACATTAGAAAATCACATCTTTAGTCTTAGACACTGAATCTCTTATTAGAGATTTCATTAGTTTTTTTGACCCACTAAAAGAAAAGGAAGCTTTCTCCTAAGATATCTCTTTAAGTCAATTCATCTGAAAAATTAATTACTAGTTAATGGACTAATTAAATCATCTCCCACTTTACATCAGCAGGTTTCTAATGGAAGTAAAGGCATAATAGATGAAAGTGACTTAATGGGCCATTTTGATTTTCTCCCCTTCCTGACAGGTTCAGAATGATGTGCTAGGAGCAGTTATAAATGTTCACTCACATTTCTGCATAATGTAGAACTTACCACCTGGAAATCTGGTAAAACAGAAGGAAGAATTGAAAATTACCTTCCACAGTCATGTCTTCAGGCTATTAAGAGCACTGAATCAAAGGGATCGAGCCCAGTATAAGATTCACGTTATTCCCATTAACTCCATATGGCATGTTCATGATTATTGTAAAATGAACTGTCAATGGAGAGATCACTAGATGATTTCAAGAATGGTGCTCCTTGAGTCAGACGGAATTAACACTTTCAAGTCAGTAGTTATTTTAATTTGATATTTCTCATTGCAGCAAATATTTACTAAGTACTTACTATGCACAGCACACTGTTCTGGGTGTGGAGGATATAAAAATAAATATGAAACATGTCTTGCTATCCATGAAGATCCACTCTGCTAGAGGTAGGACAAGATGCTAATAATAATGGTATAAGGGAGAAGGAGCTAAGTACAAAGAAAAGTTACAGTTGAAATACTCCAAGGATCATGTCTCAACAATTTTTGTGGAGCAACAACAAGGACCCTTGTTTTGAAGTCAGACAGCCTGGGTTTTCAAATCCTAGATTTGCTTCTTATGTGACAATGAGCAAGTTAATTGACATCTCTGGGACTCAGTTTCCTCATTTGTAAAATAAAGGCTTAATACTAAGTGACCTTTAAGGTCCATTTGACCTCTAAATTTATGATCAAATTGTGACCTTGAAAAAATTGCTTATAATTTCTGAGCCTCAGTTTCCTCATTGGTAAAATGAGGGGCTTAGATTTGAAAATGCCCAATGCTACTCATTGCTATAAATTCATTGTCCTGGGGCTTCAGTTCAGCACAGCAACATTGGCATCACCACATTTACATGGTACTTTAAGGTTTGCAAATCATTTCTCATACAGTCTCTCCTTTAATCATCACAAGACTGTAAAATAGGTACTATTATTATTAGCTCCATATAACAGGTGAGGAAACTGAGACTGAAGCAGGCATGCCTTGAGCCTCACCACTTGAGACAATCTGAGGTCAAATACATGAACTAAATACAGCTTTCAAAATGCTCAGTTTGAAATGGCAGTAGGGGACAACACCAGTAGAAAGATGGGTTTTTTGAACACTAAGATTTTTATTTTGAAAATTACCTTGAGAAATCTATGCAGTACTGGCAAATTGCTGCTCAGTCATAGCATGTGTTGTCTATGACGTGCCATGGTAGAAGTCATGGAAAATTCTTTCTAAAGCAATATTAAAAAAAATTGCTGTGTTGGGGCTGCTACATGGTACACTGAATAGAGCACCGGCCCTGGAGTCAGGAGGACCTGAGCTCAAATCTGACCTCAGACACTTGACACTCATTAGCTGTGTGACCTTGGGCAAGTCACTAAACCCCAATTGTCTTGCCATCACCCACCCCAAAAAAATTGTTCTGTAATTTTACACTCAAACAATGTAATCTCATCGTTATTCAAAAAAGTTCTATTCTGGTGCTTTCTTGTGACACTGAGGTGACTTTGGTTTCTCAAAGACCATGAAAGTAGAGCCTAAGCTCAATATGATTTTTTTTGCAAGGAATGATGTAATGGGGAGGCTTTCAAGATCTGGGTTGACTAGATGGTCCCCAAGTTCCTTACAACTCTCAGTTTCTGTGATTCTACAATTCTGCATTATCCTACTGAGCAGGGATGTGTCTTACAGAGCCCCCACAATATAATATATGTTTGTTAGTCATGGACTAGGCTAGTGCATTGGTAGGTTGTCTGATGAACATCTCAAAGAGTCTTTGCTAACATTTAGCAGGGTTTCAATCTGCTTTGATGGAACGTGTTCACATACCTATAAAATCAATGCTGTTAGAAGTATTTCAACAGAAAAAAAGGCAATTCCCTTTAAAAATAAGTATAGATTAGAGGCTATTAATGACAATTCTTATTGATTAACAAATCCATTAACATACATTAAGTACCTATTATGTGTCCCAGTAATGTAATAGGCAATGGGGTTAAAAATTAAATTAGTGAGAATTAATAATAATAATAACAGTCCTTACTCTCAAGGAGCTTATGTTCACCTGGAAGACCCAACATGTGCAGACTATATAAGTACAGAATAAATACAAGGGAGAGAAGGAGGGAATAACAGATATAGGGATCAAAGAAGGCTTTTTGTAAAATGGGAATACTTTAGCTACATCTGTAAGTAAGCAAGGCTTTATAAGTTGGAGATAAGGAAAGGATGGACCATCTGTATCTGGCATGACCAGTCCAAAGGCAGAGAGATGGGAGATGCAGTGTCGTGTGTAAATGAGGGATGGCCCATTCATTTGCTTCTCAATATAATACAAAGGTGTCTGTTTGGTTCAGTAGATAGAACTCTAGGAAGGAACTTCAAATTTGCTCTCAGACACTTACTAATTGTTTTACCCTTTATGAGACATTAATTTCTGTTTGCTTTAAACCATTGGAGAAAGAAGGGGCAAACCATTCTAAGTATCTTGGCAAAGAAAACCCCATGGGCAGTATGGTACGCGGGGTCACAAAAAGTCAGACATAACTGAACATCAGCAACATGGTAGAACATGAGACCCTGAGTCAAGAAGACCTGAGTTCAAACCAGCCTCAGATATTTCCTAGTCATTCAACATTGGGTAAGTCACTTAACCACTGCCTGACTCAGTTTCCTCATCTGTAAATTGGGGATGATAATAGCACCTAAATCTGCAAGGAATTTTGGGTCCACTCACCCAGGTCATGTTTAGGTTTTACTCAGACTTGTATTTCAGGTTCCCCTTTTGTTTTGGCTTTGCTCAAATTTTATTGAATGATTAACTGAAATTAATTAATACCCATTTCAATTTACCTTGCTTTCAAGTTGCCTCTCAGCAAAGTTGCTTAAGTGGATAGGTGTGAGTTGTGTGAAGATCTAAATCTGATAAGTTATAAACCTCCGAGAGCTAGACAAAGATGCAACTTCAGGGAACCATTCCTTTCCAACTCACTCTCCTCAACCAAATTACCTAATAGTTTTCTTTCTAAAATTATTTCAGATTTTGAAGTTTGTTCTCACAAACAAGAATATGCTATCAAAAGTGAAATTCACTGGCAATGTGAATGGAAAGTAATGTAAAAGAAGGGTTCAGAATTTTGAAAAGGGATGTTTGAGAAGGTTTTTTTTTAATTTCATTTAGAATAGAAGGACATGAGAAACTTTCTGGAGAAATGCTTGTTACCAATTTCAGTTAGTATTCTATCAAGTTATAATATTTAGCAAATGGAAGCTATGAAAATACAATTTCTAGTATGAAAGTATTTGAATATAATGTACTAAAGTTCTGTCCTTACAGGACCATGAGAAGGTTATGATACAATACATAGAATCTCATGGGCTCCAAAAAAGAGGATGGGAATGTGAGATGCCATCATGACACAGAAAATGAGCTAACTGAAAACAGTTCGTTCTGTAATTTGAGGGGCTGGCCGCAAAAGGCCCTTGGCAAAATTGAGATTTTGAATATTACAATTTGTGATAATAAATTCGGATATATCCTGAAACTATTTTTTTCCCTTTTTTTCATCTCTTTGGTGTACTGATTTAGTGGTATTGCCGGATCAAAAGTAGGCACAGTTTAAAGCCTTTTGGATATAGTTTCAGATTGCTCTTCAGAATCACTGGACTAGTTCACTACTTTACCAAAAGTTCATTAATGTACCTATTTTTCCTCCTTTCCTCCAGCATTTGTCATTTCTGATAGGTATGAGGTGGTACCTCTGAGTAGTTTTAATCTATTTAATAAAGATTTTGAGCATTTATTCATATGACTATAAATAGCTTTGATTTCTTCCTCTGAAAATTGCCTGTTCATATCCTTTGACTATTTATCAAGTGGGAAATGACTTTTATTTTTTTATAAATTTTACTCAGCTATATATATATATATATATATATATATATATATATATATATATATATATATTTGAGAAATGGGGCCTTTATCGAAGAAACTTGTAATTTTTTGATATTACTTGATTACCTCTGCTAACTTTTAGCAAAATGTAATTTCCTTGGTTATCTCTTTTAATTAGGTCTATTTTCACATTTGCTTTGTCTGAGATAATGATTGCTATACCTGATTTTTTTAACTTAGTTGAATCATCAAAGATTCTGTTCCAGCCCCTCATTTTAACTATGTATGTGTTTTTCTGTTTCAAGTTAATCTCTTGTACACAACATATTGTCGGGTTCTGGCTTTTAATCCATTCTATTACCAGCTTCCATTTTTAAAATAAGCTTATCTTATTGACATTCAGTTACGATTATTGTATATTGCCCTCCATCCTGTATTCTTTTGTTTGTACTTCTTTCTCTCTCTTTTCATGTTGGCCCTCCTCAAAAGTATGTATTTCTCCTTACCACTGACTACTTTCATTCACCCTCCTTTTTATCACACTTCCTTATATCTCTTATCCCCTTTTACTCATTTCCCTGTTGTGCAAAATAGACTTCCATGCCTAACTCAGTCTCTCTCTCTCTCTCTCTCTCTCTCTCTCTCTCTCTCTCTCTCCCGCCCTCTCCACACACAAAGATAAATTATATATTTATATATAATGCATACATATGTACACACACACACACACATACACACACACATATATATATGTATATATGTATATATATTTCCCTCTTTAATCTGATTGTAATGAAAATGAGTTTCTTCCCCAATTTACCCCTCTATCCTAAAGACTCTTCTTTGAACACCTCTGTCATGTGAGAATATTGTTTTTTTTTTTCTGTTCTACCTCTTGGTTCTTCCTTTTCCCAGGGCATTTCTCTTCCTTATTTATTTTTTTTTTATTGTTCCATCAGACTCAGCTCACACCCATAACCTCTGTTTATGTAGACTCCTTTTAATTGCCTTAATAATGAAAAAATTCTTCAGACCTGCATATATCTTCTTGTCATGTAGGAATATAAACAGTTTAACTTTATCGAGTTCCTTATGATTACTCTTTCTTTTATACCTTTTTATGCTTCACTTGAATCTTCTCTTTCTATGGCAAATTTTCTCTTCAGCCCTGGTCTTTTGAGTAAGAATGCTTCTTTAAATTTTTATTTTACCATCTGGATCTAAGGTATGGAGGCAAGATAATTTCTTGAAAAATGGTGTGTAGGCTCTTTTTTGTCATGGCTTTCAGGTAGTCAAGATATTCTTAAATTATCTCTCCTTCACCCGTTTTCCTAGGTCATTTTTCCCCAATGCAATATTGCATATTTTATTCTATTTTTTTGGTCCTTTGACTTTGTTTTATTGTTTCTTGATGTCTTATGGAATCATTAGTTTCCATTTTTCCATTTCTAATTTTCTTTATTGACTTTTTCTACCTCTTTTTTTCATTCAACCAATTCTGCTATTTTGGGCGGGGGCAGGGCAATTGGGGTTAAGTGACTTGCCCAAGGTCACGCAGCTAGCACATGTGCCAAGTGTCTGAGGAGGGATTTGAATTCAGGTCCTCCTGACTCCAGGGCTGGTGCTCTACTCACTGCATCACCTAGCTGCCCCAACCAATTCTGCTTTTTAAGGAGTTCTTTTCCTCAGTGATTTTTTTTGTATCTTCTTTTCCACTTGATCTTTAAAGGAGTTCTTTTTTTCAGTGAATATTTGTTTCTATTTTATCATTTGGCCAATTCTGTTTTTTTAAGTTCTTATTTTCTTCAGTATTTTTGCATCTCTTATACTGTACCATTGTTATTTTTTTGGTTCTAATTTTCTTCCATCACTCATTTCTTTTCTCATTTTCCCTCTATCACTCTTGCCTCTTTCTTTACCACTTCCTATTATTCTTGCTTGATTTGGGCCCAGTTGATATTTTTCTTTTAGTCTTTGCTTGTAGCTATTTTTAAACATTGTTGTCTTTTTCTACATTTATGTCTTAATCTTCCCTGCCACCATTGTAACCTATATAGTCAATGGTTTTTGTTTTTGTTGTTTTTTGTTCATTTTTAAACTTTATGTTAAAGCTGACCTGTGATTACCTGAGAGTGGGGAGGCACTGTGCCATATTTCAAACTTATTTTGCTGATGATTTCAGAGTTAATCCTGGGGATCTGCCAGTTTTTGGTGTTTCCAAGGTAGTGTTATCCTGTCTAGCTCCAGTTATTGTTCTCATGATCCGCTCTGGTCTTTACCCACAATGGGTACATGCTCTCCTGCAGCTGCATGTACTTGTATTCCTCTTGGCTCTGTAACTATAACCGATCCCCTAACTATAAGGTCCCCTGTTCTTCTGCAGTTACAAATGTAGCACTACTCTTTGTACTAGTACTGTGACAAGGACCGCTGGTCCCTTCTAACTTATTGCAAATGCCCCTTTCCTGCCTTGGAATGAAACCCAGAATTGCTTATGTTATGGAATTGTCAATTAGCACCAGCTGCACCCAATGATAATAAAGAATTTCCTGTAATCTACTTCTGACCAATTGTGAACACCCTTACCGTCTCTGGGCTGAGAGCATCTGAAGCTGCTGCTATTGTGGCCATTTCTATGGACCACTCTGGTGCTCTGCTGGGCTCTAGGCCTGCACCCATCCTAGTATTGCAGACCACTTCTGAAGACCTCCTTAGTTTTCTTAGTATGGGCAATGTCTTCCTCTGATCTTTTGTTGGCTCTCCTGCTTCAAATTTTGATTTGAAGAATTATTTTAAAATTGTTTGGAGGGGAATGTTCAGAGAGTTCAGCTGGGTTCCATTCTGTACTCTGCCATCTTGTCCCCAGTATAGTTCTATTTTTAATAAGATAATCTCCATAAGATTTTGAATTGATTTTTTACCACATGAACTAGTTACAGGAAAATCAAATCTGGGAGGTTATACTAAATTGTATTGAGTCTTGTTACTGGCAGATGTTAGCAACATTAAATAGCAAATCTCTGCAAGTTACTTGGAACTAAAGACACAGATCTGCTAGGAAGAGCTCCTTCCAGAGTACTTGGCAAATTAGGCCTATCATATAATTTCCAAAGAAAGTATATTTTGGGTAGATCTAGGACTTGTAGGAATTTAAAATCGTTTTTAGTTATTTCTCACATTCCTGGAGAGTTACCGAGGTCAGGATGACATTCTGGGTTCAAACAATCTCTAGTCACATAATGTTAGATTTAAGTAGTATGATAATTAAGTTTTCTAAGCAATATCGTTTTCCCCAATTTCCCTCTTTTGGGCTTAGATAACGAAGGAATTGGATAACCAAAGGGTAAGTTTAAGATTCAAGATAAAATGTAATGATTAAATGAACATTGGGAGCAAGTTACCAGGAACAAGACTTTATGTTGTTTTTATTTGCTTGGTTTTAATATTGATAATCACTGTTTTATTGCTCTGGCTTTTATTTTTGTTTGTTCCATGGTGTTTATGTTTGCATGTAAGAGGGGTATGCTTAAATTCCTTTTATTTATTGTTCAGGAATAAGGGGCATTCCTCCTGAAAGTTTTTGGATAATTGAAAGTTTTTTTTTGTTTTTATTAATCCTATCTTATCAAAACTTGACTTATGGAATAATAATGTTAACTGTTTGACATTCCTTAAGTAGAAGCCAAAGGCAAGTCTGAGCTACCCAGAAGAGATTTAGTAATTTTCAGCTACCCTAGCTAACTGGTAACATGCAAATCTCCCCTCTCAATCAATCCATTGTAAACCCTCTACATGCAATTTAATCTGGAATTTGACTTAAGTTAATAGACTCCATTTAACAAGGTTTGTTTCCTTAAAGAATGTATGAGATTAGGATTCTGTTGAACTAAGTTGCTTCAACTTTTATGACAGTGAATGAAAAGTGAAGTTATGTTTTTTTTGTGATATTCATGACCACAATATACTTGTTTCCTAGTGTAGCTTTAAGTACCTTGACTTTGAGCCCTTGATACTCAGATTGATATCTCTGACTACAAGACATTGGGAAAAGTTTGTCACCAGTATGGACCCTACCCCTCCTTAAAAAATTTCTACCAAGCTCCAGATGAGATAGGTAGCAAGAAGAATGTCAGTGAGATGAATTATTTTAATGGACTCCTTTTGGACCATAACTCGGTTTTATGCTTTTATAATTATGCTTCCAGTGGTGTGAACACACTAGACTTTCATAAGCCTAAGGGAAGAAAATTGTGAAAAAGTGTGTTGCTTGGAAAACTTATTAATTATTATACTATTTAAATCTAACTTACGTGACTAGAGATTGCTTGAACCCATAATGTCATCCTGACCTCAGTAACGCTCTAGTAATGCCAGGGATAACTACAAGAAATTTTAAATTCCACAAGTCCTGGATCTACCCCAAAATATCATTGTTTTGGGTCTCTACTTCCAAGTCTTTCCCATGTTCACACAGGCAGCATTTGTTAGAGAGATAGATTTAAACCCAGCTTTTCCAGGTGAACTCTTCACGTACCATGGTATGCTACCTCTGAGCAAGCATCTTTAAATAGGTGTTGATGAATTTGTCTTTCTCCTTAACCTCCCCTTTCCAACTTCTTTATTTTTTCCTGTAAAGGACCATCCTTCTAGTCACTTAGGTTCTCAGTCTTAATGTCCTCTGTTCCTCACAGTTAACCTATTGCCAGATTTTCTTTACAACACGTCTCATCTCTTTTGCTTTTTCTTCAGTCACAGATCCCCCATCCTAGTTTAGGCATTTTTTACCTTTTGCTTGAATAAAAGGGGAATGTATAAATATAAAAAATGAAATAGCTTCCTAAATGTTCTCTGTATTTCAGGTTTCTTACCACACCATTGCTGTTGATTCATAGTTCACTGTGTCATGTGCCTGAAATCCTCTTCTACCTTTTGCTTACACCTTGTTATCCCTTTCCAAAGTATAAATCCCGTAAAACAAAAAGAAGCAAAGCAAAGATTAAAAGATTTCCAGAGGACAGTTGTGACAGAAAGTTGAATTGGCAACTCTAGCACATGAGAAGACATAAAGGAAAGCCTGCAATGACTTTGGTAGAGTTTTGTTGTTTGTTATTTCTCAGTTGAGAACTAATAGAACGAAAGACCATGAAAAGGCAGGGTGAGTTGCAATCTGTATTAGTGGAAGGATTGCTCACATGAATTAGATTCCAGATACAACAAAATAGCCAAGGAAATTTAATCACAGATCTCTGACACAGAATTTAAATCACAGAGTCATTCTGAGGACCATAAACATTGTGGAGCCCAACCTCCCCATTTCACATATAAAGAAATGGAGTTTGAGAGAGGTTAAGTGATTGGGCCAAGGTCACGCCACTCATTAGCTCAGTCTTTCTCATAATTCCACAGGGGTGCCTCAGAATGTGAAGCATTCACAGGATAGTGCAGCAGAGAATGAAACTAGCATGGGTGCTGTTGTTGCTGTTCACAAATGCTATATCTCTGCTGACAGCATGCCATAGATCATTTTCATTAACTTACATGGTAGATTAGTTCTGACCTATAGATTTATGGGTGATGCACTCACTGGCTGTGGCTAGGAAATGTTTTGATTGATGATTTAATATGATTTAGGTATTTTAAATTAGGGTGAGTAAATTGCCAATGCAATCTCTGCACAAGTGGCATGACAACCAATGCAAGAAGACACCCATGAATAAGAATATATGTGGGGCACTCCTACTCTCTCCTTTGGGCACAGTTTGAGTTCAAAAGGAGTCTTGGCTGGTGGACAAACATGAGACCATAGAAAAATATTAGCCTTATTGTGGTCTGGCCAAGAGCAGAGATTTGAGATGGGGGGCTGCTGCCTATTCACTGAAAGTTGCTGCTTAAGTCAAGAAGGTGCACCTGGCAAGACAAGAGGAGCACTTTTGTTTGTTTGCTTGTTTTCCTCTGAGTAGTTAGGTTAATCACTGACCTGGTCCTCTTACAGGGAGTTTTTTGGTCTGTTACATTTGTGTCTGAATTCCTAGGAACTGGCACAGTGCTAGGCGTCTAATGAGCCTCTGATGAATATGTCTTATTTCATGAAAATAGTAAAGGGTCTTCTTTTGTGTTGAGAATCATCGTCATCATCATCATTTTCTTCTTAAAGGATCTTAGCCTCAATGGGTCATATATAAAAAGCTAGAAGAGACTTGAGAATCTTATTTTGCTTGTCTTATTTTACAAATGATGAAACAGAAGCTTGGAGAGGGCAAGTAACATACCCAAGATTACACAGATAGATTCCATTGGTTGAAAAAGTATAATGTAATTCATTTATCAATTACAATTAATTATCTGATTATATACATATACATATATATGTATTACAAAGGTTATTTTGCTCAGGTATTTTGTACATACAAAGATGACAATGACACAGTTGCTATTCTCACATTTTATGAACTAGTCAGGGAAACAACAAACAAGAAGGAATTTCAATTTGTGTTATATTTCAAGTATAAATTTTTCAAAAACCATAGAACAAATGTATAATCGAAAATAAAAAAACATAGGATAGAGAAAGGGGAAATTGATTCTCCCCATATATTTGAATTAGAGATTGAAGTGCTATGTCCTTTCGGGGAGGACTGAGAAGTTATTGCTTCTTTGAAGTAACCGTACCTTTATAGTCTGGAAGTCTCAATTCAAATCTTAGCTCAACCACTTGGAGATTTTATATTTAATTTAGGACTTTAATTTAGTCAGAGACTTTAGAGACCATTAAGTTCAACCCCCACTTTTTTTAGTTTAAAGATTAAAGATGAAGTAATTTTCTCAGGGTCCCACAGTTAGTAAATGTCTATGAAAATACTTTAACTTAGGTCTCCCTGACTCCAAGTCCAGTGCTCAATCTAGTATAACATGCTGCCCATTAATCCCTGATCACAGCAGAATTTACTCCCTATGTCATCTTGGGTCAATCTTTTTTTAAACCTCTCTTAGTTTCAGTTTTTCATCTAGAATATGAGAGGTTTGGGACAACCTCTCGTTTGAAATCCCTTTTAGCTGTGAGTCTATGAAGTCCTGTTTTTTTTTCTTCTCCCCCAAATTCCCCCAAGAGCCACTCAATCATCCTAGTTTACAAACTTCTGGCTAGAAGTAGTTAAAAAGACTCTGAAAAAATGCACAGCTTGGAAAGAAGTGTAAAATGTGAAAGAGAGTGGGAAGAAGGGTTAGGAGATCCAGGGAACCCACCAACAGACTTGCTATAGCTTGATGGTCCTTGTTAACTATTTAACCTTCTTTCCATCTATATCTATATCTATCTGTATTTGTATTTATATCTATATCTATATCTGTATCTATATATCTATCTATTCTTTAAGGGAGCTAAAAGGGACCTGGGTCAAGGGGTAATTTGCAGATACTTTCCAAAGGGGCCATATATGACTCAACTTGGACTCCAATAACACATTGGCAAAGATTTTATTTAAGAAAATTTTGTCTCTCCCCTACCTTCTCAAACCCATGCTATCCAGTCCAGGCTCACTCTTACTGCACAGGTGACAAAATTATCTCCATTACATTTGCAATGAAAAAAGAAAAATCAACAACAGTAAACACAAAAACCTAACAATTCCTTCTACTCCGATTTATTGACAAAATTGTATGTTTTCTTATTTTCTCAAACAGAGAAAATGTAGAGCTCAATTTAATGATCCTTTCATAGCCCTGTACCTAAAGTCTCATTTCTATTCTTTTACTCCCACTCAAGGACTTCAAAGCACTTCAGAGAAAAAAAATACATTTTCATTTCTTCTTTATTATAAATGGGAGAAAATCCAAGAATGAAGTAGAGATGGTTTTATTGAAGGTTCATGGTGGAGAAATAAGGGATACCTAACTGGAATTTTATTTCAAGAGTGAAATAATTTTCGCTGTTCAGTGACAACTTAGGAAGACTAAATGCTTTTGAGTGATTGTGGCTGTCATTCAGAAGGGTCTGTAGGAGGGCTTGATGCAGTCAGTACATTGTTGTCCAAACTTAGGAGCATATAGAGGACTTTCCCTCCCATAGTGAATACATCTTTTGTTTTAGCTTGGCACTTGGCTTTCTTCAGGACAAAGGCAAATAATGGCAAACTTTCTCTCACTAAATTTCACTCACTCTCAATTTTCCCGCACTTTCATTTTCTCTCCCTCACAGTCTCTGTTTCTTATTCCTTTCTCTCACTTTCTTCCATACTTCCATTTCTCCTTCCTCCCTAGTTCAGTTCCTAATACCCAGTATGTGTTTAATGAAATTTCATCTTAAATTTTATTCAGTATTTGTATACTGTGTCCTAGTGATAAAAGACTTATTTTCTATTACCTCACAATCCATGTAATGGATCCTACCCCCACCCCACCACCCCAACACACACACTTCTCAGGAATGAATGTCAAACTTCCTTTGTGGATATACTTTTTCACCCTTTATGAATAAATAGAAAACTTTTGCACAAGTTGAATTCTCAAATTTCTCCACTATTCTTCATGTTTTCTCAAAGATTAATATCTATAGTGTTAAAAAATTAGAAAAATTTAGAGAGATGTAAGATGAGTCTCTTTTTCTGTGTGGGAGTTGGAAAATTTGTTTCATATCCAAGTCTAAAAACAAATATACACTTAAAATGTTTCTGGATCACAAGGGTTATTACTGTAGCCTGACTCCCACATATACAGTTGTCATCAGGAGAAGGCAAAAGTTTTAGTCAGATTACATATCTTGAATGATAATAATTTTAATTTTTTTGCTTTATTTTGTTTCATTTTGCAATACATTACGATGTAGCTCTACACTCTTTAGTACATAGTGAACTGTTTCATTGGTGTTACTAATTTCTGAACAATACACACACATACATATGCATATTCATACATATAAACATTTGTACATACACATATACTCATATACATATATACACATGTATACATATACACATGTACATATACATACACATAGATAGATAGATAGATAGATAGATAGATAGATAGTAGATAGACAGATAGATAGTAATTTCTTTCATCTGGAAAAGACATGAATTTAATTCAGGGGCAAAGAAATGTTCTCCCCCACCCCATTTCTATTGTTAAAATTAGCATTGAGAAAGTTGATACACAAATGTTGGATCCTGCCTCCCCCATTTTTCTCATTACTAAATAATGCCTGACAGTAACAGAAATGAGGTTTTATGAGCAAGTGAAAAATATAGTCTCACTTGAGCTCAATAGGTAAGAAATAAGATTTTGTAAACTACAAACAAAGAAAATTTCAATAAAGACACAGGAGAAAATAAAGAGAATTGGTGTGATATAATTGATAGAAATCTGTTCTTGGTGTAGGGAAACATTATGTTAAAGTCTCGGCTCTGACACAATTGAGGGTAAAACTCTAAGCAAGTTACTCTAAATAGCATGACAACTTTCTAAGACTACTCAGGTTGTAGAAAAACAAATTGCCTGCCTGCATTGTAATATGGAATTTTCATACACCTACACAACCATAGTTCTGAAGCCCTTAAGAAAATCTTGATTTCTTTCAATCCATAGTAAAAGCCAACATTGAAGTTGACTTATATTTATGATAATTCCTGCTTTTTTGCTAGCTTTACATCTTTGTGTGTAGCAAATCTGGATTTTGTCTTTGAAGCTTACTTTACACAGAAAAATGCAAAACTTTGGAGTATTTTTTTTTCAGAATCAAAAGATTAAATAAAAAGCTTTTGGAAAAGTTCACAGCTGCCGTGTTATGTGAACACACTCTGAAAGCTGTCCCTAGAAGCTGTCCTCTTAGGGAGATATCCAAGTACAGTGAAATTTAATTTCACTTATATAATGACTTTAATTTCTTCTGTGGATTGACTGGTCTATAAAATGAGCTAAGAGTTTGTTTGAGCTTCTAATACCTAACAGTAGAATTGAGGACAGACATTATTATTACAGAAGAATCCCCCCAAAATTAATTTTAAAAATTACAAGTTCTTTGTTATGATCTATTTTTCAGAAGACATCATTGTCTTTGTTATCACCAAAACCATCACCATCATCATTGTCATTATCACCATCATCACCACCACCACCACCATTGTCATCATCAACACAATTGTCATCATCATCGACATCACCGTTAATATCACCATTACACCTTCAAAGAAATGTCATAAAAGGTAAGGAGGTGGAATGCAAAACAGAGAGCCAGTGTGCCTGGGCAATGCTCCTAAAATGGTTAAGTTCTGGCAGGGACCCTGAAAAATTGGACAATTTGGCTCCAGCAATCTCACTTTTTAGACTCATATATGATACTATTCTTAAGAAAAACCAAAACCATCAGATTAGTCAGGATGTCATATGGCTACAAGCTGAATCTACAGTAAAATGAAATTGGAATGGAGGTCAGAAGAATGAGTGAAGCTCGTTTGTATTCTACTTCCATAAGAAGACAAGTTATATTAGAAGAAATAAAATATAACAATGTTCTTCCTACTGGCACTGACCATTACCCAGTGATCCACCAGTGTATCAACCTGAAATGGAATAAAGATATGAATATTTTACCTATCAAAATTAGAAATTGATCAGAACAACAATAGGGAAAGATTTCAGACTACCTTTTGTCAATAAAAGGCAGCTAGTTAGCACAATATTAGGATGTTAGGAAGACCAATTCAAGTCCTGTCCCAAACACTAGCTTGTGACCCTGAGAAAATGATTTAACTATTTTAAGCCTCAATTTCTTCATATATAAAATAAGTCTACTAACAACAATTACATCAAATTGCTTTTTTTCTCAGTTAATATTTTATTTTCACCCAATACATGTAAATTCAATTTTAACATTTTTTTTTTCAAAATTTGAGCTCCAAATTCTCTCCCTTTTCGCCCTCCCCCTCATTGAGAAGGCAAACAATTTGACATAGGTTATATGTGTGGTCATGCAAAACACATTTTGATGTAAGTCATTCTTGAAAGAAAACAAACAGAAAAGGAAAAAAAAATAAAGAATTATATCACGTTGTTGTAAAGATGAAATGATATAACATATAAAGTGATTTATGAATGTAACAGTGATATAACTATTATTATTATTATTATTAATTATTAGGCAGAGATCCAAGTTATAGGACAATTTTATTGCTAAGGAGTGCAAGATAATCATCTTTAATAATGCCATTCTTCAGATCAGTGTAGACAAAAAAAAATGAAAAATGAGGACTAACTTGAAACAGAAAAGAAAAAAAAAGAAACTTAGAAAATTGAAGTTATGGAAAAACATTGGAAGATTATATTAACTAGTACTTATGGTAGAATAGTTCAATGTTATATTGTCTGATTGAAAAAGAAGTGTGCATGGGATATGATATTACTGGAAAGCCAACAAGCTAGAATTACAACCAAGAATAAATTGCTCAGCAAAACTGAGTGCAATCCTTCAGGGGAAAAAAATGGGTATTTAATGAAATAGAGGATTTTCAAGCAAAGATGAAAAGATCAGAGTTGAATGCAAAGTTGACTTTTAAATAAAAGACTGAAGAGAAGCATAGAAACGTAAGATAAAAGAAATCATAAGGGAATCAATATGGTTAAACTGTGTACCTTTCTGTAAGGGAAGATGATACGTGTACCTTCTGAGAAGTTTATCATTCTTACAGTAGTTAAAAGGAGTTTGTGCACAGAGGGCATGGGTGTGAATAAATTATGTTGGAATGATCACCAAAAAAGTGGGATAAGAAAGAGGTTTGCATTGAGAGAAGGGGGAAGGGAGATGTAGAAGGGGGGCAGGGAAAAGTAGAATGGGTGAAATTATCTCACATAAAAGAGATATTCAAGGAAGAGCTTTTACAATGGAAGAGAATATGGTATGAGGATGTGCAAGGCTTAAACCTCACTCTCATCAGAATTGGTGCAAAAAAAGGAAATATATACCTATATGTATACATATACATGTATATATACATATGTATGTATTATGTATATATGCATACACATGTATACTCAGTTGTGCATAGAAAAGTAACTTACCCAGAAGGAAAATAAGAGGGGAAAGGGATATGAGAAAGGAAGAGGGATTAAGGGAGGCAGTGGTATAAAGGAAAATAAACTTTTGAGAAAGGATGAATGGAAAGGGACAGAAGAAAATGGGATGGAGGGAAATGCACAGTAATCTTGACTATGAATGTGAATGGTATGAGCTCACTCATAAAATAGAAGCAGATAACAGAATGTATTAGAAACCATAATCCAACAGTATGCTATTTATAATAGAGACACTTGAAACAAAAAGACACACACAGAGTTAAAGCAAAGGGCTAAGAATTAATTATGCTTAAATTGAAATGAAAAAAGGCGGCAATCATGATCTCAGATAAATGAAATGCAAAAACAGACCTAATTAAAAGAGATAATCAGGGAAACCACATCATGTGAAAAATGTACCATAATGCATAATTTCAATAAGTATACAATGAAGTAATATATATTTGTACAGTAAGTTTCTCTCATAAAGGCCTCATTTCTCAAATACATACCAAGTGTAGAACTAAGTGAAATTGATAAAAAATAAGAACTATTCCACAACTGAGAAACAGTAAAAAATATAAGCAGAAAGTTTTCATATGGAAAAAAAGTTCTAAATCACTATAGAAAGAGAAAGTTAAATCAAAACAATTCTGAGGTACCACCTCATATCTATCAGAAATGACAGATCCTGGAAGGAAATAGGGAAAATAGGTCATTTATTGAACTGCTGAGGGAGGCATGAACTGGTTTGACCATTCTGGAGAACACTTTGAAACTATGACCAAAAAGCTACAAAATTGTCCATACCTTTTGACTTCTCAATACCACTACTAGTTTTATATCACAAAGAGATTAAAGAAAAATGATCCATATATGAAAGAGACATTTATATCAGCTCTTTTCATGGTAGCAAACAATTGGAATTCAAGATGATGCTTATCAATTGGGGAATGGCTAAACAAGTTATGGCATAGGACTGTGATGGGTACTATTGTGCTGTAGGAAATGATGAGGGGGTGGTTTCAGAAAAAACATAGTAAGACCAATATGAATCAAGATAAAATAAAGTGAGAAGAAGCAGGAGGTTATTGGGCATCAAAACAGCAATGTCATAATGATGATCAGCTGTGAAGACTTGAGACCTCTGATTAATATAATGATCCAAGACAATTCCAAAGGACTCATAAAAATCCTTTACCTAAACAAAGAGGATTGATAAACTCTGAGTTGTAGTTGGAGTATAATTTTTCACTTTCTTTTTTTTAGAAATATGGCTAATATGGAAATTTTTTTTCCAAGATTCACATGTGTAATTAATATCATATTACTTGCCTTCTCAGTGGTTGGGGGAGGGGCTATCAG
Source organism: Trichosurus vulpecula (assembly GCF_011100635.1). NCBI lineage: Eukaryota > Metazoa > Chordata > Mammalia > Diprotodontia > Phalangeridae > Trichosurus > Trichosurus vulpecula. Next base: position 236,512,196 of record NC_050576.1, read on the forward strand.
GGGAAAAATTGAACTCAAAATTTAAAAATAAAGAATAATGTTAAAGAAAAGAGAGAAATGTATAGAATTGGATTTGGAAAAGGTATACACAAAATGTTTAATATCTTAGCAATTGAAAGTGAAAGCAAAAGCATTGAAGTGATCCAAGGAAGTGAAGAAGCCCAAGAATAAAATAAACAATTCAGCTACTTTATCAATAAATAAATAAACCTATTGCAGAGGCTGGGGAATCAAAAGAATGAGAAGAGAGAAAAAAAGAAAACTTTAGTGAAGGAGGATGTGGCATATTTCTGGTCATCTATATTCCTCCAAGAAGTCTATCATAAAGAAAATACAAATTGGATTAAGTGTGAAAAAGAAGGCTTATGCATCTTTAAAATAATGAGCAATCAATGCAAATCAAAGCATACTATTTGCTCTCTCCCTTTTTTTGTTTTGTTTTGTTTCTTCTTTCTTGTGGTTCATTGATTGGTTATAGTTCTTTACAACATGACTGATGTGAAAATATGTTTAATATGAATGTATATGTAGAGCCTACATTTGATTGCATGCAGTGCTGGGGAGGAGAGAAGGGATGGATGGGGGAGAAAATTTAAAACTCAAAAGCTTGTGTAACTGAATGTTGGAAACTAAAAATAAATAAATTTTAAAAAATGAACAACCTAATGTTTATTTTAAGGAAAATAATTCAATTCAATTTAATAAGCCCTTCTTAAGCACCGATTATGTGCTTAGCACTCTGCTAAATGCGGAGGATACAAAAAAAGTCAAAAGATGGCTACTGCCCTAAAGTAGATTACACTCTACTAGAACAAATAAAATTTTAATTTCTATGAAAACTCGAAAGTGACTGGTGTGAATCAGATCTATAATTATTGTCTCAATATCTTCACAGTGGTGTGTAAATTATTGACAAAGCTATTTGTTTAACATCCTTTCCGGTGGAAGGTCAAACACTTTTGTCTTAACAAAAACATCACATATTTAGTACCAAAAGAAAATGAGGGAACCACAAATTTTTCAGTTTTTTTTTAAAATGTGTAAACACAAAGAAATCATGATAGCATAAGGGCAAAAAAAAAATCACCAAAATTCCTTAAGTTGTTAAGAGCAATTCTTTATTGAGTCAATAATTGTCAGATGAGCCACTCTAATTACACTTTGTTCAGTAATTAATACAACAATTTAGACCCATTTTCACTTCTGCATTCATGATTTACTCATGTATTACAAATATATAAAATAGATACAAGAAGAATGAGAATTCCAGAATATTTAAATACTATATGGGGAAATATTCTGCTTAAAATTTATTACCTACTCAATAATGTCAAGAAAAAAAGTGATTGGCAATATAGTGATTTCATGCATTCAATTTAATCTCATTGTTGTTCTTCTTAGACACATTTTATCTTTGCTTATACATATAGTAAGTATGGCATATCACTAAAGGAAGGAATCATAACAAAACATTGCCTTCATTACTTTATGTAGAAGGATGGCCACCTGTTATGTTGCCGTACTGGGAGCACATACATTGCATAGTTATTTGTCACCTCATGGGAATTTGCTCTACTAATATTAAAATTCTTTCTTGAATTGATTGAGGAAAGAATTCTTAATGTGTGGCAAGAAAGAATATTTTAGTTTACAACATTGATTTCCACAAGATTTTGAGTTACAAATTTTCTCCCCATTTCTACCCTCCCACCACTCCAAGATGGCATATAGTCTGATTGCCCTGTTCCCCAGACTTCCCTCCCTTCTGTCACCCCAGTCCCCAGCTCCATTCCCCTTTCTTTCTTGTAGGGCAAGATAGATTTCTATACCCCATTGCCTATCTTATTTCCCATTTGCATGTAAATGCAACTTTTTTTTGAGTGTTTGTCTTTAGAACTTTGAGTTCCAAATTCTCTCCCTTCTTCCCTGCCCACCCACCCTCCTTAAGAAGGTAAGCAAGTGAACATAGGCCACACATGTATCGTTATGCAAAACACTTCCATAATAGTCATGTTGTGAAAGACTAACTGTATTTTCCTCCATCCTATCTGTCCCCCTTTATTCAGTTTTCTCCCTTGACCCTGTCCCTTTTCAAAAGAGCTTGCTTTTGACTACCTCCTCCCCCAATCTTCCCTCCCTTCTATCATTCCCCCTCTTTTATCCCCTCCCCCCTATTTTCCTGTGGGGTAAGATACACAATTGAGTGTGTATGTTATTCCCTCCTTAAATCAAATCCTATGAGAGCAAGATTCACCCATTCCCATTCACCTGCCCCCTCTTCCCTTCCAACAGAATCACTTTTTCTTGCCACTTTTATGTGAGATATTTTACCCCATTCGATCTCTCCCTTTTTCCTTCTCCCAATATATTCCTCTCTCACCCTTTAATTTTATTTATTTACTTTTTATATATCCTGCCTGAATATTCTACTCACCCTGTACCCTCTGTCTGTCTGTATATATATATATATACATATATATATATATGTGTATATATATATATGTATGTATATATATATATGTATGTATGTATATATGTATATTCCCTTCAATGGTCTCATGAATTACAAATATCATCTTTCCATGTGGGAATGTAAGCAAAAACAGTTCCACTTTAGGAAGTCCCTTATAATTTCTCTTACTTGTTTACCTTTTCATGCTTCTCTTCATTCTTGTATTCAAAAGTTGAATTTTCTTTTCAGTTCTGGTCTATTCATTGAGAAAGCTTGAAACTCCTCTATTTTATTGAAAATCCATATTTTACCTTCTAGTATTGTACTCAGTTTTGCTGGGTAGGTGATTCTTGGTTTTAATCCTGAGTACTTTGACCTCCAGAATGTCATATTCCAAGCCCTTCGATCCCTTAATGTAGAAGCTGCTAGATATTGTATTATGCTGATTGTGTTTTCACAATACTCAAATTGTTTCTTTCTGGCTGTTTGCAATATTTTCTCCTTGACCTGGGAACTCTGAAATTTGACAACAATATTCCTAGGAGTTTTCTTTTTGGGATCTTTTTCAAGAGGTGACCAGTGGATTCTTTCAACTTCTATTTTACCCTCTGGTTCTAGAATATCAGCAGTTTTCCTTGATAATATCTTGAAAGACGTTGTCTAGGCTCTTTTTTTTGATCATAGCTTTCACATAGTCCAATAATTTTAAAATTATCTCTCCTGGATCTATTCTTCAGGTCAGTTGTTTTTCCAATGATATATTTCACATTGTCTTCCATTTTTCATTCTTTTCATTCATTTTATAATTTCTTGATTTCTCATTAAGTCACTAGTATCCATTTGCTCCAATGTAATTTTTAAGGTAGTATTTTCTTCAGTAGTCTTTTGGACTTCCTTTTCCATTTGGCTAATTCTGCTTTTTAAGGCATTCTTCTCCTTGTTGGCTTTTTGGACCTCTTTTGCCCTTTGGGTTAAACTATTGTTTAAGGTATTATTTTGTTTAGTATTTTTTTTGAGTCTCCTTTAGCAAGTCATTGACTTGTTTTTCATGATTTTCTTGCATCACTCTCATTTCTCTTCCCAATTTTTCTTCTACTTCTCTAACTTGCTTTTCAAAATCTTTTTGAGCTCTTCTATGGCCTGAGCCCAATTCTTATTTTTCTTGTAGGCTTTTGAAGTGGGCTCTTTACCTTTGTCGACTTATTTTGGCTGTATGTTTTGATCTTCTTTGTCACCAAAAAAGATTCTAAAGTCCCAATCTGAATCTGAGTCCTTTTGCACTGGCTGTTCGTGTTCCCAGCCTACTACTTGTCAGGATATGACTGCTTGCAGAGTAGAAAGTACTTTGCCACAAGCTTTAGGGACCTTGCACTGCTGTTTTCAGAGCCACTTCTACTGCAGTCACTGCACCTCTGCCACATCAGCACTCCTCCTCCCGCAAGAACGACCAACAATGACTGTGGCCCAAATCCAAGCAGGGCAAAGCAAGAGAACCATGTCTCTGCACCAGCAAAGCACTCCTTGCACTCCCAGTCTGATCTGCCACTTGATTCCTCCCACTGCCTGGGCCAGGGACCCAGGAAGCAGCTGACTCTGGAGCTCTGGAAGCAGTCACAGGAGCTTTCTGCTGCTGCAGCCGAGCCACCTCCAATGCCCCGGGGCTGAGGCCGGACCATGCACTTCTCTCATTTAGATCCAGCAGTTTTCCTCCTAATCTGCTCCATTGTCTTTGGCATTTGTGGGTTAAGAAGTCTGATAACTGCCACAGCACAGAGACTGAAGGTCCGAAGGCCTGCTCTGCCTGACTCTCAGTCTGGTCTGTCCTGGCACAGTCCATTCTGGGCTGTGCTCCACTCCCAGCACGGTATGATAGACCCTTCCCAGCCACCATCCAGGCCATCTTGGGCTGGAGACTTGTTTCTGTCTGTTATTCAGTGGGTTCTGTGGCTCTAGAATTTGTTCAGAGCCTTTTTAAAAAAGTGTTTAGAGGGATTTGGGGGAGAGCTTAAAGGGGTCCCTGTTCTCCAGCCACTATCTTCAACAAGAAAGAATATGAAATTAAATTCTCATGTCAAATAACACCAGAGAATCAAGGCATTATGAAATACTTTGTGTTCTCCAGAGAAGAAATATTAAAAATAAGACTATCAAGGAGAGAGCTAATGCTCTGTATGTTAAGAGGCTGAATGGCATCCTTAAGCCAAAGCTTATCAGATGAACACATTTAGAGCAATTAATACATACAGAATATGAGTCAGCAGATAATTTGGCATGACAGAAAGGATAACAATAGAACTAAAATGTATTAAAGCAAAAGCAATGTTAAGCAAACTGTATTTTGAATATTTAAAACAAATTTTGAATATTTGAAACAAATATTCGATAATGACAATTAAATTTACTAAGAAAAATTTAAGTAAAGGCCTAATCACCCTAAGGGGGCTATACAAAGAATCATTTTCCCTCATCTTCATAAAGAAAAAAAAGATATGTTCACAAAGACAAGAACAAATATGGTAAAAATTTATAGAACTACTTTTGCAATAAATTGGCCTTTCTAAAACAGTATTAAAGGTCAATAAACTCTATATATCATTGAGCTTTTCAGGTATAACTGAAAATGTCTATAGACAGAGCCTAGTCAATGACAAAGGTATAAAAATTTTATCTGCGTGATTGGGAGGATGGTGATGCCCTTGATAGTAGAAAGCAATTTGGAAATAGGAGACAGTTTGTGGAGAAAAATATAATGAGTTCTGTTTTTGATGTGATGGTACATTCAGTTCTACATATCCAAGAGACAGCAATAGGAGACTGAAGACCAGAAGAGAGGTTAGAACTGAATAAACAGGTCTCACAATCATATGCTTATAGATAATAATTGAATGTACTACAACTGATGAGCTACCCAAGTGAGCTCTCATAAAAGGGAGAAAAAATGACCAAAGACTAAGCCTTAAGGAACACTTACGGTTAGAGAATGTGACCTTGAATAAGTTCTAGTGAAAGAGCAGTTTCCCAAAAATCTAGAGAGGAGATTACCCAGGAAATTTGGGACGTTGACCATGACAAAGATTGTAAAGAGATTAGGGCAGATAAAGAAGAAGAAAGGTCATTAAATTTGGCAATTGAGAGATCAGTGGTAACTCTAAAGAGAGTAGTTTCAATTGAATGACTTACTTGGTCAGAAGCCAGAATGCAGAGGGTTTAGAAGATTTAAAAATGAATGAGAGGAGATGAAGTATAGATATAAATTTTAGATGGCTTTCTCAAGGAGTTAAGTCACAAAAGGGCGGCATAATGTAGGAATACAATAACAACAACAACAATAACAACAAAATAGTAATTTTAACAATAACAAAAATAGCTTGTATTTAAACAGTGCTTTAAGGTGTGCAAAGCACTTTACTAATTTCTTACAACGATGATGGGATATAGGTGCTGTTAGCACCCCAATTATACAGATGAGAAAACTGAAGCAGAAAAAAAGCTTAATGAATTGCCCAAAATCACATGGCTAATGAGAGCTTGAGACTGATCCACTGGAAATTCTGGTGCACCTGAAATCCAGGTTCAGCGTTCCATCCATCTGTAACTACAGTGCTACTTGCCACTACTGTGGCTGTGTAAAGCCGATAACACCAGCACACAGGAGGGCTTCTAGCACAAGTTCTTTGATCTGATTTTCTAAGGAAAGCAACTTAAAGTAGTTTAGAATCTCACTTTCATTAAACATACATATATAATTCACTTAGTTCAGAGGAAAATGCCAGCACTGTGAACTTCAGAGCAAATACAAAGAGAAATTACAAACAGGGAAAATATAAACAAAGCAAATAACACAAATCAACAGACAGGCTTCTAACTGTATAACCAAAGCTATTAGTACATAGTTACCAGACAGAGAGGCACCAACATCTGGTTTTTCAAAGCCAGGGGGCTCCTTAACAACTACCCAGCATCTCCACACCAATGCTCTTCCAATGAGTGAGCCCCAAAGAAAATGCTAACCTCAGAGTATATATACACTTATTCAGGGTCAGAGAACTTCCTGCCTCTTGAGGATTTCACACCTCATGAAAGCTTCACACCTCCTGAAGGTTTCATAACTCTTGACAGTTTCACGCCTCTTGTGACCTAACTAATAAAAGGGTGTGGGCCTTCCTACAAACAAAAGCAAGGCTCAATCAAAGGTACTTTATTGCCTTAGTACTGAAAAGCACTCCAAAAGAAAAAAACACAGTACAATGTCCCACTTTGCTTGCCCTTACACCATCTATCTGATAAATAGTTAGTAGGAATGATCCCATCAAGTGACAGTGTTTAAGGATGAGAGACACATAAGTGCACTTTTTGGGCTGCAGAGATTTAACCAGTACACAGAAAGAAACTGAACAGTAGTTAAATTATTGGAGCCCCAGACTGTACAAGGAACTGATAAATCAAGTCAGGTCAGGAAATATTAACCAAGTCAAAACTTCTGCGCTCATCAACACTGGTATAAGGCGTATAAGTGTCCATTGCATTTCCAGCCTGGATGAGATAAGGGAGTACTTATTCTGAAAGGGAAGATAAGGGAAGGGAAGGGAAGATCAAAGGAACTGTCCAGGATGGCATTACACATAGTAAAGCATCAGCAAAGTGAATAAGAGCCAAGCCATAAGGGCCAATTCAAAGGTAAACATTAAGGAAAATCTCTAAACACTTTAGGGAAGTCAGAAAAAGTAGACTAAGGAGTTTTGCTGTGGAGAGGGGGTATTGCTAAAGAATGAAAATAACAATTACTTGACATCTTTCCCAAAATCACACAAGGTGAAGGCCTACTGCTGCCAGGGAATGAGGAGTAACCATGCTGTGGTTGGTAATAAGTGCTCCTGCTGTTGGTATTTGACTTAGTGCTTCCTGGCACTGGAAATTATCATTGTCAAGGAGAGTTGCTGCTGTCCAGGAATGAAAATAACTGTTTCACAGGATTAAAAATCAGCTTCCAGTGCAGCCTCTGTTCTGCCTTATGATTGCCAAGAGCAAAGCACATGGGCTTGGTTATGCCTGGGCAGCAAATTTTGTTCAGGGTTTTTGCAATTATGACTGTACAGAGGGAAGATGTCGTGTTTAATCATCTATATATGGATTAGAGATTTGCCCATTCCCAAGTGGAAACAAAGATAAGGTTTTTCCTTCCATCAAACATAAATTGTGATGATCATCTCTGCTAACAGAGGCAAGAGTCATGCATCAAGAGTGGGGACCTTGGATGGCTGATCACATGAGCCAAAGTTTTGCCTAGTTGGTTTTTGTCAATAGCAAAATAACAAACAAATACCACCCAAGGAGAAAAGCTAAATATTTAGCTCTGGGCATGCTAAAAAAGTTTCACTGTTAAAACCGAATGATAGAAGTTGAAATGAGTAGCTGTATCTATTCTGGTTCTTGAAAAAATAAGACAAAGATGATGATGATGATGATGATGATGATGATGATGATGATGATGATGATGACGATGATGACGATGACAATCATTGCTAGCATTTATATTACACTTTTAAATCTTTCCAAAGCACTTTATAGATATTATCCTATGTGCTCCTCACATAAGACATTGAATGACTTTCCCAGGGTCACTCAGCTAAGAAGTTTCAGAGGCAGGATTCAAACTCGGGTTTTCCTGACTCTTAATTCATCATCCCATTCATTAAAATCAACTAGTCCCCACTTTGTAAAGCCCTTGGCAAAGTTGTGTTGCTAGATAAATGTAACATTATCATAATCAATAATCATTTATTTGACCATGCCTGTGAGTTTGCTGGTGCACAGTACTCCCAGTTGGAAAACCCCCTTAACCCTAGCAGACAGCAAATTCTTTTCTACTTGGAATCTTAGAAAGTTTCATAGCATCACCAGGTGTAGAGATAACTTGTCCAAAGTCGTAGTAGGTTTCAGAGGAGGGAATTAAGCCCAAATACTCCTGAGTTCTGCTCCCTAATCCCTATATTATTCTACTTCTACATCATGTTCATGCTCATTTTAAATTATTATAAATATTTTGGTCTGGACCTTTGATTTTATTGATGTAGGGAACTCCATTGAATGAGAAAACACCTTCCACCAAAGCAGATCAGCAATTGCTGTCCAACTTTTAGTCTTAGAGAGTCATTTGAGAAAATTGAAAGATTTAATGGCTTGCCTTGGGTGACACAGCCAACATTTCTGAGAGCCCAGGTCTTCCTGACTTCAAAACTTACTTTAAATCTTCTATATCCTGCTTTTTTATATTGTTATTTTGTTTATTTTTTAAAAAAGCTTTCTATATCCCAATCAAAACCATAATCAGAGGGAAAATGTGGTTAAGCATAATGAGTGGAAATAATTATTTAGGAAAATGGAAGTTACAAAATGTGATATAAATGAAGAAAAATATCAATGAAAGAAGAGAATCTGATTTTAAAGCTATGTATTTAATTCCTCCTCATTTCATCTGTTTTCTACATCTTGGTTTCTTTGGCAGATCCCCATTGAGATCCAAGTAATGATTTCTGTTACAGTATAAAGGTTGAAAATCTTTCCTGGCAGAGCTTGGAAAATACCAAGAGAAACTGACAGAAGGAATATGCACAATGGTAACTTTTAAACATTAGAACTTTGGGAAAGAGAAATTGAGGTTCAGGGCATTGTGATAAATTACCCAAAACTGTGTGGTATTGTGGTATTGACATTCCTTTATATACATTGTTACTGATTTAAAAACGACCTGAGTAAAGATGTTTTATCTTTTTGTAGCTCAGTTTCTTCATTCTTAAGGTATTGCAATAACCAGAGTTCTTTAAAACCTTGCAGATGTGTTGTCAGAAATTAATGACCTGAGACCGCCTGAAAACCTTGGCCTATGCCTGCATACATGAACTGTTCAGATTAGAACTATAATACTTTCCTGAAGTGACCAGTGACTAAAATTCTACCCCAAAACAACTCTATTATGTGTCTTTTCTTTTTTGTATAAATTATTGGCTTGAGTTAATGACAAAGAAAAATTCCAATGTAAGCTTTGGGTGGGCAGGGACTTTCAGTTTTGTATTCATTTCCCCAGCACATAGCTTTGTCCCTGGACCTTAATAAATGCTTCCAAAACTGAACTGAATTTTCATAGAAAGGCCGTGTCCCCTGGCATATTGATTGAGTGTTAGGCTTTTGTCTAGAAGCACTAGATTCAAATCCTGTCTGTGCCATTTACTAGATATATGATCTTGGATAAGTCAGCATACACCCTGGGTCTCAAGCAACTTACTGAAACTCATTTATTTAGTCATATATGGTTTGTGATTTGCCCCCCTGGATGAAGTTCCACAGAGGAAGGATTATTAATCCTTATATAATAATACCATTAAATTCAAGCTCAAATGAGAATATGTATGGCTAATGATTGTAAAGACAGAGAATGATATGTTAATAAGATGCTAGTATAATAGATATGGAGCAGGAAAGGACCTCAGAGGTCACCTATAGTACTCCCTTCATTTTAAGTGAGAGGAAGCTGAAGCTTACGGTGGTTAAGTACCTTCTCCTCTAAGGTTAACTTCAATCTACTCTCATGTCATTTTGTAGATTAATATCCATGAGTGATAAGTATTTATGAGTAGAGGCCTTTTGAGGGGTTGGATAAAGAATGATTTCAATATGAATTGAAGAGTTCAATCCAAATATTTTTCATAAGTAATGAACAGTTTAGAGAACAACGATACACCTGTTTTTGTTTGTTCCGGGAAACTATCTTTGCTTTGTCTGTTGCTCTAATAGATGTGCCATCATGAAGTTCATTTTTTTGTTATGGCCATTATGAGGATGTTTGGTGGCATGACCTACAAGGAAATGAAATCGGTACTCAAATTTAGTAGCCTATGTCTGCTTTATTGGCTCTGGTGATCAGAAACATGATGTTGGTGAATTACAATGTTGATGCTCTATAGTTTTGATATTGAAATTTCACTCTCAATTTTTTCTATAAATTTCTTGTTTTCTTGTATTTCTTATCTATATCAACAAGGTACCAACATAAAGTGATCTTTGATAAATTCCAGTCCTGTTGTTAATGTTCTTCAGATTGTTGAATAAGTTAATAAAAATACCTTCCTCTAATAGAAACATGCTTGGATGTAAGCTCATCTTCTGTAGGGTCACTGAAAACATTCTCAGTGCAGCATCAATAGCAGACATGGCATGAGATGTGCTTCATTCTGTTTGCTAATGATTTTGTTTCTCTTTGATAGGTGTCTTTATTTTGCAAACTTACCCCTTTAGTTTAGAGATTGGGATTATTTAGTATGGAATCTATTAAAAACATTTTTAAGTTTTTCTAATCAATATTATATGCAGGATATTGTGGGCAATAGTTTCAACTGTGACAGTGGCTGCTTGAACCTTATTTTTATCATAATTGACTCAAAAATATGAATAGTCAGTTGGGTGTAAAAATCTATCTTACCCCAAAGAAAAGTAAGAGAAGAAGGGGATAAGGAAAAGTGGGAGGGTGCTGATAGGGGGAAGGTGGATTAAGGGAGGCAATGGTAAGAAAGAAAATAGAGTTTTGAGGAAGCATAGGGTAAAAAAAAAAGAGAAAAAGAGAGGCTTAAAGAGGGGAAAATGGGATGAAGGAAAATACACAGTTAATTATCATAACTGTGAATGTAAATGGGATGAACTCACCCATAAAATGGAAGTGGATACCAGACTGGATTAATAAAACAGAATCTAACAATATGTTGGTTACAAGAAAAATGTGAAAAGGAAAGACAGATGCTAGAGCAAAATACTCAGCTGAGATTAAAAAAAATCATGATATTGGACAAAGCAAAATAAAAAAAATAGAGTGAAAAAATCCCATTTTTCTACAGAGGTACCTGCATACAATGAAATAATTGGTACTAAACATATATGTACCAAATGGCATATCATCCAAAGTCTTAAAGGATAAATTCAATGAGTTACATGAAGAAATAATAAAAGTATACTAGTGGGGGACCTCAACTTTCCCCTCTTAGAACTAGATAAATCTAACCATAAAATAAACAAGAAAGAAGTTAAGACAACTAATAGAATTTTAGAAAAGTTAAATATAACAGACCTCTGAAGAAAATTGAAGGGAAATAAAAAGGGGTATTATGTTTTCTCAGCTGTACATGATGCCTACATAAAAATTTACCATGTATTAGGGCATAGAAGCCTCAAAAACTAATGCAGAAAAGAAAAAAAATATTAAATGAATCCTTTTCCAACTATAATGCAACAAAAAATTCATTCAACAAAGGGCCATGAAAACATAGATTAAAAGTTCATTAGATTAAATAATCCAGTCCTAAATAATGAATGGGTTAAAGAACAAATCATATAAACAATCAATAATTTCATTAAAGAGAATTGAAACAACAATGAGCCAACATATCAAAATTTGGGGGATGCAGCCAAAGTAGTACTTAGGGAAAATTTGTATCTGTAAATGCTAGCATTAATAAACCAGAGGAAGAGCAGATCAATGAGTTGGGCATGTGTTTCAGCAATCTGGCTAGCAGCTGCTGTGGGGGTCTAAAACCAACAACAACCAGCTCACAGAACGCTGCAAGCCCAGGTTCTTTTGATCTGCTTTACTAAGGAAAGCAACGTTAAGGAGTTAACAATCTTAGTTTAATCCAGCATACAAATATCATTCACTTAGTTCAGGGGAAAAAGCCAGCACCCCAAACTTCAGAGCAAATGCAAACAATTTGCAAACATACATTTGTAAACAGACCAAATAAAATTCATAATTACCAACATCTGGGTTCAGCCAGGAGCTTGACAACGGCTGGCCCAGAGTTATGCGTCACTATTGCTGTAGTTCAGAACTCTGAAGAAAAGAAAGCCAACTCCTGGTTATATATATCTTGTTCAGGGTCAAAGGTGAGTCACACATGCGACTCACCCATGTGACCTAAAATCATCACAAAAATGTGACTTATATAGAGGACTAAGTCAAATTTATAAGAATATGTGTCATTCCTCTATTGATAAATGATCAGAGCATATAAAGAGGTAGATTTCAGAAGAGGAAACCAAAACTATTGATAGTCATATGAAAGAATACTTTAAATCATTACTGATTATAGAAATGCAAATTAGAACAGATCTGAGGTACTATCTCACACCTATCAGATTGGTTAACATTATAGAAAAGGAAAATGAAAAATGCTGGAGGGGATGTGGAAAATTTAGGAAACTAATTCAATGTTGGTGGAATTGTGAACTGATCCAACCACTCTGGATAATATGAAACTATGTCCAAAAGGCTATAAAGGTATGGATACCCTTTGACCCCGAAATACCACTATTAGGTCTGTATATCAATGGGAAAAAGACCTACTTATACAAAAATATGTGTAGTAGCTCTCTTGGTGATATAAAAGAGTTTGAAATCTAGTGGATGCCTATCTTTTGGGGAATACCTAAACAATTTGTGGTATATGACTGTGATGGAATATTATTGTGCTCTAAGAAATGACCAGCAGGATGGTTTCAGAAAAAATCCTGAGAAGACTTATATGAACTTAAGCAAAGTAAAGCTAGTAGAACCAGGAGGACATTATACATAGCAACCACAATATTGTAAGGGTCACCAACTGTCAAAGACAGGTTCTTTGATGAAGGCAGTGATCCAAGATAATTCCAAAGGACCCATAATTAAAGATACTATCACCTCCAGAGAAAGAATTGAACTCTGAATGCAGAGAAAGCATTTTTTTACTTACTTTCTTTCTTTGTTTAAAATTTTATTTGTGTTTTCTTTCACATGACTAATATGGATATATGTTTTGCATGACTTCACATGTATAACAAATATCAAATTGCCTTCTGAAAGAGGAGTGAATACAATGAAAAACTTAATTGGAACAGAATTTGTTCTTAAAATACTATTAAATACTTTTTACCTGTAATTGTGAAATTTTTAATGAAATAAAATAATTTAAAAACCATAAAATTCATGATTTTCTTTTTATCTGCCTCATCTTGTAAATTTTAAAATAGACAAGGTCAAGATATCCATTAATTAACCTTTTAAAATATGTGTAAATAGACTTGTTCATGGGTGTTCCTATGTGAAGCAAAATTGTGTTAAACTGTAACTATGTAATCTCAGAGGTGAAGGGGAAAAAAGGAAACAGAGGCAGAACAAATCTTTGGAATTAAAGTTGCTAAACCTTAATAGGGAGAAAAGTATAAGACATAAATCTCTTGAATTAAAATAACCGACTTTCAGCATGGGTGAAACAGAGCATGGAGCAAATCTCAAACAAAATACCAACACTCCAGAGGATTACATCCATGCTCTACTTCCTATATATAAATGTCTCTAAGGGTGATGGACAATCTCATTCAGTGTTTGTGGAGGTAGCCTATCTCTATAAAGCAGAAAGCGTCAGTCATTGAACCCTTATTGAATTGGCTGCAAGATTCCAAACTGAAAAATGTGAAGAAAGCCACCATATTGCTAATTGTTTTCTTAAAAAGATTAACCAAAATTTTGATGCTCTCATGGCTGTGCTGCATAAAATGGAAATATAAAAACATAATATGGAGGTGATATTTACTTATGGGGCCTGTTTGCATAGATGATTTAATTAAATGCAGCATCTATAAAAATGAATCATATTTACTTCAAAAACGAAGGCAGTTTTTTTCCCTTTGGAACACCTAGCTTCCTTTAAGGATCAAATTAAGGGCCATCTGTGCCATTAAACTTACAAGGAACAGTCAAAAGAAGCTATGGGGTCAAAGGACCTGGGTTTAAATATCATCTGTGATGCCTACTTCTGTGACCTTTAGCAAACCACATCAATTCTTTTTGTAGTCCTTGGTTTCCTTATCTGTAACGTGAGTGTATGGGATTAGATGACCTCTAGATCTATGATCCTATGATCTAACTTCCGATTTGTTTGAATGGGGAAAAATGTGAAACAGTGAATGTCATAATCTAACATTTTTGAAATACTTTCCTCTACAAGGAAAATCAAGTGGAATTTATTATCTTTGTAGGATTGTCCTGGACTGTTTTTAAAGACAGTAGTTTCATCTTTTGTAAAGAGATTGCCTGATGTTCCTCAGTGTTCCTTCATAGTTCTGGTTTTTTCCCTCTATGATAATGTTTGCCTATAAAACTTGATCCATGCTCAGGAGGGCATTTGTTTGAGTTGTTTTTCCAGCTGTGTGACAAAGCTGATCCAACTAGGTTTTGTCACCCAATTCCCTTGGTGACCAAGAGCAAGCATTTACTTTGACAGCTGGCAAATTTAGGCATGAAGTCTGTGGCCTAAACAGACCACAGAGTATTGGAACGGAACAAAGCTAACTAAGATACCCAGGGATCAAACTCACGTTGAACCAATTGAGCTAACTCACAATAGACCAGGGAGTGATCATAAATGTAAGCAGAGCTCTATGAAGTTTATTTGCCACAGCATTTGGTGCCATGCAAATGATTCAGGGCTTGCATTTCAGCCGTGTGACTTCAGAAGGCTGATCCCCTTACTTACTGAACCATGGCACTCCCATAAGTCTTTACTGCTTTAAAAGCATGCAGAACAAGTAACCATGGAGACTTAGTTCCAGAGAAAAAACTCCCCTCTCATATGAAATAATCTAGGAAGAAAACAGGGAAAATTCTTTCTCTTCTTCTTCATCTGCCTCCAGCTGTCCTTCCAAAGACTATCATAGCCATTACTTTTCTCTATGCTGTTGACATTCCAGTCCAAGTGGTCTACTTATTGCTCCCCATGCTCAATGTTCTGTCTCCTAAATCTCTGGCTTTACACAGGCTGTCTCCATAACCCTCCTCATGTCTGCTTCATAGAATCTCAAGCTTTATCAAGTCTCAACTCAGCCAGTCAGTCAATAAACATTTATTAAGAGCCAACTATGTGCCAAGCACTGGACTAAGCACTGAAAGTCAAGTGCCAGTTCTTCCATTAACCTACCCCGATCCCTCCAACTTCAAATGCCTTCACTCCAAAATTGATTTTATTTATCTATATTCAGGTTATTTTCCTACAATGACTGTTAGCCCCTTAAATGAAGGGGACTGGGCTGATTTGTTTTGTTTCTTTTTGTTCTGTTTTGGTCTGCTCTCTCTAGCATCTAGTACAATTCCTGGCCCTTAGTAGGAATTTCATAAATATATGCTGATTGAGAGGACAGAACATTGAAATCTGGCCTTAGATACTTGTTTAAGCTGTATGATCCTGGATAAGTCACTTTACAATTTGCTTCTGTTTCTTCATCTGTAAAATGGGGATAATGGTAGTTCCTACCTTCCAGGGTTGTTATCAGGTTCAAATGGCACACTATTTGAAAAGCACTTTGAAAACATGAAGTACTACATAAATGTGAGCTAGGGAAATAAAACAATGATAATGATAACAATAACAATGACACCAACAATCCATTCAAGGCTTTGGGATAAAAGGGATTTCATATTTTGATAAAATGTGAAGATTTCAACCACAATTATTGGTTAAAACATGCTGAGGACCACACTGTTGGAATTATGAAAAGAGAAGCTTCAAACAGGATTTGAGTAAAAGATAAGTTATAAATCTTAGAAATATGCAACCAGATGAAGAATAAAATAAGCTTCCTGTGTGATCACTTAGATTTATTTACACGAATATGTTAAGGTTAGTCCACAATAAACATTATAGACTATATAGTGTTACAATCGTTTTTTGTAAATTATAGGTTCCCTAATTCTAGAATAAACTCTTATAAATGATGAAATACAATGAACTTCCATCTCTTTCAGAAATTCTTATTACCTTCTTTGGTTTATTCTATATTTTTGTAGGTCAGTTAAAATTAAATATATTTGTAAATTTCAGACACTTAAAATGGATTTTATGACTATCACCACAATATGAATTAAAACTTCTTCCAAAGGGATTTCTGACTCTCCAACCTTCTTGAAATCTGGCTCTGGATTCTAAATCCCCTGAAACTCTTAAAGGACCAAGCCATTCAAAGTTGTCCTTCAACTAAGTATTGGAAATAGACACCAGATCTGTGTAAGATTAAATCTCAATACCATATGCTTTATTAACAACAGATGTGACATTTAACAACTGTGCCTTAATTATCTCCTGAGCACATACTAATTCCCTTTTCCAACCACCATATCCATTAGCATCCAGATGAACTAGCGCCCAAGGTCTCTTCTATTTTCTAAATAGTTGTTTTGAAGTGCTGACAACTAATTGCTTTGAACATCCTTATCCTCTGCAACACGCCCCCCCCCCAGCTTTATACAATTTAACTTAATTCTCCTTCAGATCCCAGGTACCCCCGAATGCATTTGAATGAAAATATCATAAGCTGAAAGAGGAATCTTGTTTAACATTCTAGTGGAAACCTTACAACATCATTCAATCATGAAAATATGGAGTTATAGTGACTCAATAAAACAAGTAGATTAAACCAAAACACAACATTTAAAAAAATAAAGACTAGTCCTAAGGAAAAAAAATTATGCACATATATACACAGGTATATAGGTATATGAATAAAGTGTGTCTAAATAAATATGTGCACATATGCATACTGTGGATTGTCATTTATTAATAGTGTCTAACCCCAAAAGTTTACTGTCGATGTTAGGCTGACCTTGGAGATGCTTCAGGGAAGCTACATGTTGGTAAGAAATGCTTAAATCCCAATCAGTGCTCATTTTGGATCCACCCAAATTCAACTGACTTACCAGATGATATACATCTCAAACTTCTCTTCAAGATTACCTACTGCCTATGTGAGGCCCATTATAGTCTCTATCTGTCTTTGTCTCTGTCTCTGTGAATCTATGCTCTAAGCTCACTGTTGGGTCAGGGATGATTTCTTTTCTTTTCTTTTCTTTTGTATCCCTAGCGTTTAATACAATGCCTGGTACAAAGGAAGCACTTAATCAATGTTTGTTCACATATACAGAGAAACAAAGATTTACATGTAGATAAATATGTGTATGTATGTATGTGTGTGTGTGTGTGTATATATATATATATATATATATATATATATATATATATATATATATATATATATACTCATATATGCATGCATATATGCATATATACTCCTTTTACTCATTCCCTGCAGTTTTTTTTTCCTACTAACCTTCTCTTTTGTCTTTGGTGTTTGTGGGTTGAGCAGTCTGGTAACTGCCACAGGTCACTGATTCACAGTGCTTAGGCCTGTTCTGCCCAGCTCCCAGTCTGGTTGGTCTGTGCACAGCCCACACTGGGCTGTGCTCTACTCGCTCCCAGCACAGAGCAATAGACCTTACCCAGTGACATCCAGGCTGTCTTGGGCTGAAGCCCTGCTTCTCTCTGCTATCTTGTGGGTTCTGCAGTTCTAGAATTTGTTCAGAGTCATTTTTATAGGTGTTTGGAGATTCCTGGGGGAGAGCTTTCAGCAAGTCCCTCCTTTCCAGCCACCATCTTGGCTGCACCCCCCTGGAGTTGGGAATTCTTGCAGCTGTTCAGCAAAGAATTTTGGATGTATTCCCTTTCACCAAGGTATATCACTACCAGAATCATACCTCAGAGAGAGCATATGAAAGAAAAGCACTTTAATATGCATTCTTTTTTACAACAATTCTTCACAGTTTCCAAGCTGGAAACTAATACTGTACCCATCTACTGAGGAATGGCTAAAGAAATTGTCATACATGGGGGCAGAACGAAGATGGCGCTGTGAAAGGAGGCAACTACTGGAGTTCTCTCAAAAATTCTGTCAGATACATCTAAAAAAGTGAATCTAAGCAGATTTGAGAGAGTTAGAAGCCACTAGTAGACTAAGTGGGGCAGGAGAGCCAGGCATGTGGAATGGGCACCAGACCACACTAACCAGGAACATCAGAGGAACCCATCCAGCACACTGATCAAAAGGTTGGAGAAGGAGCAGGCCCAGGGCAGAAGTACCAGCTACAGTGGTAACTGATCCCTAGGACTCTCAGCCCAGGACAGGAGTCTCTCAGAGCTACATAAGACACCAGCACAGAGCCTGCAGTCCAGGAGCAGCTACTCCTGAGGTCTCCAGCCCACAGTCTAGGGGTTTGAAACTCCCCTTCTTAATCTCCCTGGAACCATGAAGATGAGATAAAATGGCTTTCATCCCTCCTTTCTCCACCCAGATAATACTCCCTTGGGAGAAACCTTGAAATAGAGGAGATAGAAGTGGGGTTTCAGCCTTTTAGTCTCACTAAATTTGGGGAGAGGGCCCTTCTTGTGATGGTGGAAGGAGACTAATGCAGGAAGAGAGGTGTCCCAGCAGGCCCCACCTCAGCAGAACTGTGGGAGGTCGTGAGCCCTGGGGGAGAGTGGAGCTAGTGAACATTAAAAACAGGACCCCAGACATACCTTCACATAGCCAGGGAAGTGGCAGACACCCGCACAAACAATTGCTATATAGTGCAGCCACTGGGGAAGAGGAGACTTACAGCAGCCAGATCACCCCTCCCCCACACCTCACTAAACCAGAAGCCACAGCACACAAAACCAGTGAGCTCCAGAAGCAGAGATCTAATTGAGAAGCCCGGGAAAAAAAAAAAAAAAACAAATACCATGAGAAAAGAAACAAACTAGAAAGCCAAAGTCTATTGATTCCTGTTATGGAGACAGGGAAGATCAAAATGCCAATTCAGAAGAGGACAGCATTGACACTATACCCACATTTGAAATCTTAAAAGGGAATGTGAAAAGAAAAAAAAGGCAAAAAAATGGAAAAAAAATCACTGATGAGAACAAATCCTTAAAAATAAAATTGGCAAAATACTTAAAGGGGTTCAGAATATAAATGGAGAAAATGTCTCATTGAAAAGTAAAATCAACCAAATGGAAAAGGTAGTGGAGAAGTTAAATGAAGATAACAATATATTAAAAATTAGAATTGAGCAAGTAGAAGCTAATAACTTTATGAGACATCTAGAATCAGTCAAACAAAATCTAAAAAATGAAAAAAAAATAGAAGAAAACATGAAATACCTGATTGGAAAAACAACTGATCTAGGAAATAGATCCAGGAGAGATAATCTAAGAATTACTGGTCTACCTGAAAGCCATGATGAAGAAAAGAGCCTGGACATTGTCTTCCAAGAAATCATCAAGGAAAATACCTCTGAAGTCCTAGAACCAGAGGGTAAAATAGTCATCGAAATAATCCAACAATCACCCCCTGAAAGAGATCCTAAACTGAAACCTCCAAGGCATATTGTAGCCAAATTCCAGAATTATCAGGTCGAGGAGAAAATACTGCAAGCAGCCAGAAAGAAACAATTCAAATATTGCAGAATACATTCAGGATCATACAGGATCTTGCAACTCCTACAATTAAAAAGGAGGAATTGGAATATGATATTCTGAAAGACAAAGGAGCTTGGACTACAACCAAGAATCAACTATCCAACAGAATTGAGCATAATTTTTCAGGCAAGTGGATAGATATTCAATGAAATAAGGGAAAAGTCAGAGCTCAATGAAAAATTTGATCTTCAAATACAAAACTCAAGAGACATAAAAAGGCAAAAGGGGGAATAAAGCTATGTTGTTCAATAACAGAAAATTGTTTACATCTTTATATAGGATTACATTGATATATATGTATATATACATATGTATATATGTCAGTCTAGAGAATGGTACAGTAATTATGACAATTGAAAGGGATATACATAGACTGAAGGTGTCAGTATAAAGTTAATGATATGGTGATAAAAAATAATTAAAGGATGCAAAGGGATTGTTTTGGGAGAAGAGGTAAGGAGGAAGTAGAAAAGGGTAGATTTTGTGATATGAAGAGGCACAAAATTATAGAGGGAACAAAGGGAGAAAAACAATGTTTGAGCTTTACTCTCATCAGATTTGGTTCAAGGAGGGAATAACATACACCGATAAGTATAGAAATCAATTTTGTCTTACAGGCAGTAGTGGGGGAAAGGGGAAAGAAAAGGGTAGGATGGATAGAAGGGAGGGAAGAATTTTTTTTAATTTATTTATTTTTAGTTTACCACACACAGTTCTACATAATCTTGAGTTCCAGATTTTCTCCCCTCCCTCCCCCCTTCCTCCCCAAGATGGCATGGAATCTCATATAACTATCATGTATAACTTCGCATTGAATTAATTTATGCACTAGTCAAGTTGTGGAGAAGAATTATGGCCAATGGAATGAATCATGAGAAAGAAGAAACAGAACCAAAAAAAAAACCCCAAAACAAAAACAAAACAGAAGCAAAAAAGGCGAGCATGTAGTGCGCCTCAATCTGTATTCAAACTTCACAGTTCTTTCTCTGGATGAAGATAGCATTCTCCATCGTGAGTCCCCTGGAGTTGTCCTTGCACCTTAGGTTGCTGAGAAGAGCGAAGTATGTCAGGGTTGGTCCTCACGGAATCCATATATCTGTGGCTGTGCACAACGTTCTCCTGGCACTACTCCACTCACTCAGCATTATGTTGTGTAAGTTTTTCCAGGTTGTTACGAAGTCTGCATCATCCCCATTTCTTATGGCACAATAGTATTCCATCACCTTCATATACCACAGCTTGTTCAGCCATTCCCCAATTGATGGGCATCCCTTTGATTTCCAATTCTTGGCTACCACAAAAAGAGCTGCTATAAATATCCTTGTACATATGGGTCCTTTTCCCACTTGTGTGATTTCTTTGGGATACAACCCTAGAAGTGGTATTGCTGGGTCAAAGGGTATGAACATTTCTATAGCCCTTTGGTCATAGTTCCACACCGCCCTCCAAAATGGCTGGATCAGCTCACAACTCCACCAGCAATGCAACAATGTTCCAATTTCCCCACATCCTTTCCAGCATTTATCATTTTCCTGTTTTGTTATTTTAGCCAGTCTGACAGGAGAGATGTGGTATCTAAGAGTTGTTTTGATTTGCATTTCTCTAATCAGTAGTGATCCAGAGCATTTTTTCATATGCCTATAGATAGCTTTAATTTCTTCCTCTGAAAACTGCCTGTTCATATCCTTTGACCATTTCTCAATTGGGGAATGACTTGTATTCCTACATATTTGGCTCAGTTCCCTGTATATTTCAGAAATGAGGCCTTTATCAGAGATACTAGTTGCAAAGATTTTCTCCCAATTTTCTGCTTCCTTCCTAATTCTTGTTGCATTGGCTTTTTTTTGTACAAAAACATTTCAATTTGACATAATCAAAATTATCCATTTTGCATTTTGTAATGCTCTCTATCTCTTGCTGGGTCATGAATTCTTTACTTTTCCATAAATCCGATAAGTAAACTATTCCTTGCTTTCCCAAATTACTTATAGTATCAGCTTTTACTCCTAAATCATGAACCCATTTTGACTTTATTTTGGTATATGGTGTAAGATATTGGTCTATGCCCAGTTTTTGCCCTACCATTTTCCAATTTTCCCAACAGTTTTTGTGAAATAGTGAATTATTAGCCCAGAAGCTGGCCTCTTTGGATTTATCAAAGAGTAGATTGCTAAACTTGTTGATTTCTCCTACTTGTGTACCTATCCTATTCCACTGATCCACACCCCTGTTTCTTAACCAGTGCCGGGCAGTTTTGATTACTGCTGCTCTGTAGTACAGTTTAATATCTGGTATGGCTAAGCCACCTTCTCTATCATGTCTTTTCATTAATACCCTAGATATTCTAGACCTCTTGTTTTTCCAGATGAATTTTGTTATTATTTTGTCCAGCTCAGTAAAATAATTTTTTGGTAGTTTGATTGGTATGGCACTGAATAGATAGATTAATTTAGGTAAAACTGTCATTTTTATTATATTAGCTCGGCCTAACCATGAGCAACTGATATTTCTCCATTTATTTAGATCTGATTTTATTCGCGTGAAAAGGGTTTCATAGTTATGTTCATACAGGCCCTGGGTTTGTCTTGGCAAACGGACTCCCAAATATTTTATAGTGCCTTCAGTAACTTTGAATGGAATTTCTCTTTCTATCTCTTGCTGTTGGGTTTTGTCAGTAATGTATAGCAATGCTGAGGATTTATGTGGGTTTATTTTATATCCTGCAACTTTGGTAAAGTTGTTTATTATTTCAAGTAGTTTTTTACTTGATTCTCTGGGATTCTCTAGATAAATCATCATATCATCTGCAAAAAGTGATAATTTAGTTTCTTCTTTTCCTATTCTAATTCCTTCAATTTCTTTTTCTTCTCTTATTGCTACAGCTAATGTTTCTAGTACCAAATTGAATAATAGGGGTGATAATGGACATCCTTGTTTCACCCCTGATCTTATTGGGAATGCATCTAGTTTATCCCCATTACAAATAATGCTTGTGGATGGTTTTAGGTAGATGCTATTTATGATTTTGAGGAAGGTTCCACTTATTCCTATGCTTTCTAGTGTTTTTAATAGGAATGGGTGTTGTATTTTGTCAAAGGCTTTTTCTGTGTCTATTGAGATGATGATATGGTTTCTGCTAGTTTTTGTTGTTGATATGGTCAATTATGCTAATATTTTTCCTAATATTGAACCAGCCTTGCATTCCTGGAATAAATCCTACCTGGTCATCGTGTATTATCCTCATGATGAGTTGCTGCAATCTTTTTGCTAATATTTTATTTAAAATTTTTGCATCAATATTCATTAGAGAAATTGGTCTATAATTTTCTTTCCCTGTTTTGACTCTACCTGGTTTGGGGGGAGGGAAGAATTTACAATGGAAAAGGATAAGATAAGGGAGGGGTGTCATTAGGGAAGGAAAACTGAGGAAGATGGTGGTAAAAAGCAAAATTCTTTTGAGGAATGGAAGGAAGAAGGGAGAAATAAAGGCTCAAATGGGGGGAAATAGAATGGAGAAAAAGACACAGATAGTAATCATAACCATGAATGAGAACAGGATGAGCACTCCCATAAAACAGAAGCAGATAGCAGAATGAATTAAAAACCATAATCCTACAATATGTTGTTTACAACAAACACATTTGAAACAGGGGGAGACACACAGAGTAAAGGTAAAAGGCTGGAGTAGAATATATTACATTTCAGCTAAAGAAAAAAAAAAGCTGGGGTAGCAATCCTAATCTCAAAGCAAAAGCAAAGATAGATCTAATTAAAAGAGATAAGGAAGGGCACTATATCCTGCTAAAAGACATGATTAACAATGAATCAATATCATTTCTTAAAATATGTGTACCAAGAGGTATAGCATACAAATTCTTAGAGGAGAATTTAAGGAAGTTACAGGAAGAAATAGAGAGAAAAATTATACTAGTGGGGGACCTCTACCTTCCCCTCTCTGAACCTGATAAATCTAACCTCCAAATTAACAAGAAAGGAGTTAAGGAGGTGAATAGAATTTTAGAAAAGGTGGATATAATAGACCCTGGGGAAAACTGAATGGGGATAAAATGGAATATACTTTTTTCTCAGCGATACTTGACACATACACAAAAACTGACCATGTACTAGGGCATAAAAACCTCACAATCCAGTGCAGAAAGGCAGAAATAGTCAATGCATCCTTTTCAGATCATGATACAATTTAGCTTATTTGTAATAAAGGACCATGGAAAGATAAACTAAAAATTAATTGGAAATTAAATAATCTGATCCTAAAGAATGAGTGGGTCAAAGAACAAATCATAGAAACAATTAATAACTTCATTCAAGAGAATGACAATAATGAGAAACATAACAAAATTATGGGACTCAGCAAAAGCAGTTCTTAGTGGAAGTTTGAAATCTCTAAATACATGAATAAAACAGAGAAAAAGGAGATAAATGAATCGGGCATTCAACTGAAAAAGCTAGAAAAAGAAATAATTGAAAATCCTCAATTAAATTCCAAATTAGAGACACTGAAAACCAAAGAAGAGATTAATAGAATTGAAATCAAGAAAACTTTTGAGCTAATAAACAAAACTAAGAGCTGGTTTTATGAGAAAAAAATAAAATCAATAAACCTTTGGTTAATTTGATTTTAAAAAAGAAAGAAGAAAACTAAATTACCAGTATCAAAAATGAAAAGGGTAAATTCACCTCCACTGAAGAGGAAATTAAAACAATAACTATGAATTATTTTGCCCAATTGTATGCCTATAAATGTGATGACCTGAGGGAAATGGATGACTATTTACAAAAATATAAATTACTCAGGTTAACAGAAGAGGAAATAAAAGACCTAAATAACACCATCTCAGAAAAAGAAATTGAGCAAGCCATCAGTGAACTCTCTAGGAAAAAATCTCCAGGGCCAGATGCTTTTATATTTGAATTTTATCAAACATTTAAAGAAGAATTAATTCCTATTCTTTATAGACTATTTGGGAAAATAGGTGAAGAAGGAGTTCTACCAAATTCTTTTTATGTCACAAATATGATACTAATACCTAAAATGGGAAAAGTCAAAACAGAGAAAGAAAATTATAGACCAATTTTGCTAATGAATATTGATGCAAAAATTTTAAATAAAGTTTTAGCAAAAAGATTGCAGCAATTTATCATGAGAACAACACACGATGACCAGGTAGAATTTATTCCAGGAATGCAAGGCTGGTTCAATACTAGGAAAACAATCAGCATAATAGATCATATCAACAACAAAACTAGGAGAAACCATATGATTATCTCAATAGATGCAGAAAAAAGCTTTTGACAAAATACAACCTCCATTCCTTAAGAACACTAGAAAGCATAGGAACAAATGGAGTCTTCCTTAAAATTATAAATAGCATCTACCTAAAACCATCAGCAAGCATTATATGTAATGGGGATAAGCTAGATCAATTCCCAATAAGATCAGGGGTGCAACAAAGATATCCATTATCAACCCTATTATATGGTACTATATACCCTATAGTATGGTACTAGAAATGTTAGCTGTAGCAATAAGAGAAGAAAAAGAAATTGAAGGAATTAGAAAAGGCAAAGAAGAAATTAAGTTATCACTCTTTGCAGATGATATGTTGATATACTTAGAGAATCCTAGAGATCAAGTAAAAAAATTCTTGAAATAATAAAAAAAAAAACTTTAGCAAAGTTGCAGGATATAAAATGAACCCACGTAAATCCTTGGCATTACTTTAGATTATTAACAAAACCCAACAGCAAGAGTTAGAAAGAGAAATTCTATTTAAAGTTATTGCAGACACTATAAAATACCTGGAAGTCTACCTCCCAAGACAAACCCAGGGCCTATATGGACATAATTACAAAACATTTTTCACACAAATAAAGTCAGATTTAAATAAATGGAAAAAAACATCAGTTGCTCATGGTTAGGCTGAGATAATATAATAAAAATGACAGTTTTACCTGACCTCATTTACTTATTCAATGCCATACCAATCAAAGTACCAAAAATAATTTTATAGAGCTAGATAAAATAATAGCAAAATTCATCTGGAAGAACAAAAGTTCCAGAATATCAAGAGAGTAAATGAAAAGAAATGCTAGGGAAGGTGACCATACCAGATATTAAACTGTACTATAAAGTAGCAGTAATCAAAACTACCTGGTACTGGCTAAGAAACAGAGTGGTGGATCAGTGGCATAGGTTCACTGGATGCAGTAGTGAAAGGCAATAGCAATCTACTCTTTGATAAACCCAAAGAATCGAGCTTCTGGACTAAGGATTCACTATGTCACAAAAACTGCTGGGAATATTGGAAAATGGTAATGCAGAAACTGGGTATGGACCAATATCTTACACCACATACCAAAATAAAGTCAAAATGGGTTCATGATTTAAGAATAAAGGCTGATGCTCTAAGCAGTTTGTGAGAGCAAGGAATAGTTTACCTGTCAGATTGATGGGAAAGGGAATTCCTGACTCAACAAGAGATAGCATTACAAAATGCAAAATGGATAATTTTGATTATGTTAAGTTGAAAAATTTTTGTATTAAAAAAAAGCAATGCAACAAAGATTAGAAGGGAAGCAAAATATTGGGAGAAAATCTTTACAGCCAGTGTCTGTGATAAAGGCCTCCTATCTAAAATATACAGGGAACTGAGCCAAATTTATAGGAATGCAAATCATTCCCCAATTGAGAAATGGTCAAGGGATGGGAACAGGCAGTTGTCAGAGGATGAAATTAAAGATATCTCTAGGTATACGAAAAATGCTCTAAATCACTATTGATTAGAGAAATGCAAGTCAAAACAACTCAGGTACCACATCACTCCTGTCAGATTGGCTAACATGACAAAACAGGAAAATGATAAATGCTGGAGAGGATATGGGAAAATTGAACACTGTTTCATTGTTGGTGGAGTTGTGAACTGATCCAGCCATTCTGGAGAGCAATTTGGTACTATGTCCAAAGGGCTATAAAAATGTTCATACGCTTTGACCCAGCAATACCCCTTCTAGGGCTGTATCCCAAGGAGATCACACAAGTGGGAAAGGGACCCATGTGTACAAAAATAGTTTTAGCAGCTCTTTTTGTCATAGCAAAGAATTGTAAACCAAGGGGATGGCCATCAATTGGGAAATGGCTAAACAAGTTGTAGTATATGAATATAATGGAATACTATTGTGTTATAAGAAATGGGGACGATATAGACATCATAATAACCTTGAAAGACCTACAAGATATGATGCTGAGTGAGGGGAGCAGAACCAGGAGATCATTGTACACAACCACAGATTTATTGATTCTGTGATGACTAACTTTGATATACTTGGCTCTTCTCAGCAATACAAGGTTCAAAGACAGCTTCAAAGGACTCAGGATGGAAAGAGCTATCTACATCCAGAGGAAGAATTATGGAGTCTGAAAGCAGATAGAGGCAATCTATTTGCTCTCTCTTTTTTTCCTCCTCTTTTTTGGTTTTGTTTCTTCTTTCTCATGATTCATTCTATTGGTCATAATTCTTCTTTACAACTTGGCTATTGTGTAAACAAGTTTAATGTAAAGGTATATGTAGAACATATATCGGATCCCATACTGTCTTGGGGAGGGCAGGTGGTGGGGGAAAGGAGGGACGGGAATAAAATTTGGAACTCAAAAAATTGTGGAACTGAGTGTTGTAAAATAAAGATAAAAAATCTGATAAAAATACTGCAAAAGAGAAAAAAAAAGAAATTATCATATATGAGTGGAATGGTGTCATAAGAAAAAATCAAATAAATTGATAGTATAAGAGAAAATGGGGAAGATCTCTATGAATTGAATCATCCTTCAGTAATCAGAACCATAATAATGTATACAATTCCAACTTTACAAAGAAAACATCTTTGAATGTCTTTATAATTATAATCAATGCAATGAAAAATTGTGAGTATATGGAACTGAAGATTGAACATTCCACCTACCTTCTGACAGAGTGACAATAGACTTAAAATGCATTATGAGGCATATATTTTTGAACATAGCCAATGTGGGACTATGTGGGAATTTTGCTTTACTGGGCTATGTTAACATGTAATAAGGCTTATATTTCAATTTAAAATACTGTTCAATGGGTTGCAGTGGGAGAGATACTTTTTTATATAAACAAATATATAGAGCAAGCCATGTGAGAATAACGTTTCTTTTTTTTTAGATAGCATTACTAAAGTTATAGATTAAAGGAATAGTAATGATAACATTGTATTTTACCTAGATTTTAATAGTTTTTTTTAAAATTAAAATAACTCATGCTATTCTTATGTAGAGTTTTGGACTTGATCATGCAATGAGATGGGTTCATGCTTGGTTGGAGGATCATTCTCAAGTAGCACTTAGTCTTGGTTTAATGTCATTATGTTAAGAAGTGCCTAGTAGAGTTACTCAAAAGATTCATACTTGGGCAGCTGATTTTTTTTACCAGTATCTATAGCTAGCTTGCTTATCCAATTTGCAAATGACACAAAACCGGGAGGGCTAAGGAATAGAGTGCATAATAGCATAATATATATTTTTTAAAGTTTTGATGTGTAAGAATATTAGTCTAAATCTAATAGTTTGAAATTAGGTAGAGATAAATATAAAGTCCTTCATATGAAAATCCATGTTCACTTGCACAGGATTGGAGAGGCAGCAGTTTTGAAAATGATTTGTTGGTTGTAATGGATTGAAATTTCAATATGAGCCAGTAGTGACATGGAAGCCAGCAAAGCTAACTTGATGCTGGACTCCATTAAGAAAGACATATCCTTCAGGAATCGGGAGGTGATTTACCACTGTATTGTGCCATAAGCTGATTTGATCATGAGTATTGTGTTCAGTTCAAATAAATGTTAGGAAGCACACTTATACTCTGGAGAGTAATGCAAGACAGCAAAGGGAAAGGGTCTTATTTCCATGTCATTTGAAGATTTATTGAAGGACCTGGGCATGTTTAACATGGAGAAGAATTAAAAACAAAACCAAAAACTCAAAAGAATTGTAGGAAAGATTGGGGTCTGCAAGTGACTGAAAAATCTGTTGCAGAGAGTTTGGATGTTTGTGTGTCTTTGTGCATGTGCGTATGCATATATGTTTACATGTGTATATTTTGGGAAATTTGAAACATTGTATAATCACATTAAATATACATGTATTTATCTCCCTACAGAAACATGACAAAAATAATTCAAAGCAAAAAAGGGCAAAAGCTTCAATAAGTAAATAAATTGACAATATTTTCCTTACCAGAACTAAGCCAACCACTATCTGGAAGTCCTTAATCTAAAGGAATGGGAAAATAAATAACAAATATATTTCCTAGATAAATTAGTGTTCATGATTGAACAATATCTTGACAAACCTCACACATTTGACTCATCAATTTTGTGTCTTGTGATTAGATGAGCAAAACAAAACTCCTACAACTACTATATAACAAATTGAACCTTTTGAAGCTATTTCAAGTCACCTCTATTTTATTAAATTCTTGACCATTTTTTCCTTACCTAACACATTGCTCCACTCAAAATATGTCCATTTCTAACAATCATGAATATGCTTTTTATCTTACTAGTCTTAAATTAGCCTATTTGTAAATGCATTACGTTCCTTTAAACCTATGTCAAAGGGGCTATAAAATTGTGCATACCCTTTGATCCAGCAATACCATTACTAGGTTTGTATCCCAAAGGTACCATTAAAAAGGGAAAAGGACCCACATGTACAAAAATATTTATAGCAGGTCTTTTTGTAGTGACAAATAATTGGAAATTGAGGGGATACCCATCAACTGGGGACTGGCTGAACAAGTTTTGATGGATGAAAGTAATTGAATACTCTTTTTCCATAAGAAATCATGAGCAAGTGGATTTCAGAAAAACCTGGAAAGACTTATATGAAGTGATGCTGAGTGAAGTGAACAGAACCAGGAGAACACCGTACACAATAACTGTGCAATGACAGACTTTGATAGACTTAGCTCTTCTCAGCAATGCAATGACCTAAGACAGTTCCAAAAGACTTATGATGGAAAATGCTGTCCACTTCCAGAGAAAGAGCTATGGAGTCTAAATGCAGATCGAAATATACTATTTTTTTCTTTTCTTTTGTTTTTTTCTTTCTTGTTGTTTTTCTCTTTTGTTCTAATTCTTCTCTCACAACATGACTAATGTGGAAATATGTTTAATATGATTGTATGCGTATACAGCCTATATCAGAATGCATGCTATCTTGGGAACGGAGGAGGAGAGAGGAGGGAAATTTAGAACTCAAAATCTTATAAAAGTGAATATTGAAAAGCAAAAATTAATTAAAAATACTTCCTTTAAAGCAACATATATTTATGAGTGAGGTGCTGTCAATGAGGGATTTCAAAGAAGAAAATGAGTAAAGGATGTTACAAAGGAATAGGAAGATAGAAACATATGGAGATCATGTGACGAGAATGAGACATTATAGTTAGGAGGTCAGTTTTCCATTGGTACATTGACGGTTTTGGAAAAATGTAAGAAGGCCACCAGCACTTTGAAAGAGTTCTCTCTGGTGAACTTTTAAGAAGATAGGGACAAGAGCCATAAAGGACATATATAAGTTGTAATCTACATGGTTGAAAGGAACTTCAAAATCAATGAGATTACAACTCCTTTTGAATATTTGAGTTTCCATTCTTTAGTGATGAGTATATTGAAACAAAATGACATTAAATTCTCTTAGTGACTTTTTGACATTAGGATTTAATGTGAAGCTCAAGGATAAGAATACAACTGGAATGTAGTATGGTACACACAATAAAAATGAAAGAGAGACAGAGAGATAGAGAACGAGAGAGAGAGAGAGAGAGAGAGAGAGAGAGAGAGAGAGAGAGAGAGAGAATCAAGGATATGGAAGGCATGATTTTTGTTTTCATGTACTTGATTCAATAAATATATTCAGACATAACATAAATAAGGAGATGTGCAAGAAATCAGGCTTTAGGAAAGGAACTCAGTGTTTGCCAATTGGCAACACTGTTCAAAACCACTTTGTGTTGTTTCTTGGGAAAATGACCCTTATAATCTTAGTGAAGGCAATGTCAACTTAGATTTTGTGTTGTATAAATCCTGGTTATCCTAGCTGTTTCTTCCTCAGAGAGAGTCTAACTTTCATCCACAACTATTTTAAAAGTTTTCTGTCCCCAAATCTCCTCTAAGTTACACAACTTCCTTTATCCTTTACTTTTACTCATTCCCTGGTCATTGTGAAAGGTACTCAATACCTTATGCATTCTTAATTCATACCAAAGTGTTTATTTAAAAATATCTGCCAAATTTACCTGTAAACATATATAAAATTTGAGATCAGTTTTGAGAGAAATAACTACCTGACAAGTTTGTCATGTGGTTTATGGAAGGGATAGTTGTTAGACAGCCAGAGTGCTCCACTGGTAATTATGAAATGTCAGGAGAAATTACTTCTTTAAAGGAAACATGTGGTACAAATGGGTACACCCTCTGTGACCAACAGGATTAAGATGTAAAATAATCAGATAAGATGGTCAGATAAAGATTTTTTTTCCTATCCATATTAATGGGAACTAAAACAAAAAAGCAAAACAAAACAAAAATTTATGAGAACATGGACTCATCCAAGTATGAATTATTTGAATAGTTTGTAGAACCTTAAATTGTCAGAGAACAAAAAAACATAAGCTTAAATATTTGAAGTTATATGGAACTTTAGATATCATCCAACCCCATGAAATTATTATATAGATGAGAAAACTTACTTCCAGGCGGGTGAAGTATTTTCGTTTATTAACACAGTGGAAGAGCCATTACCCAGCCCCAGTTCTTCCGGATTTCAAGTCAATCAAGTACTTCGATTTTTGAATTCAAGTCAATCAATTATTTCTTTGGCCTTTTAGACATTTGCAAAAATAACTGAGAAAACAATTTTATGTGATGAAATTTTCATGTGAGATTTTTTTTAAAGTGAGACATTTCTCCAAAGCAAAGAAGATGTTCTGATGATAGAATCAGTCACTCACTATAGTACCCTGATATCCAAGTTCCCTTATGTAGCCTAACACCAATATACTGATTTCATTAGTAAATGGATAAAAATTGGAAAAAACAGGTTTCCCCTATTAAAAATTTATTTTCTCTTATAGTATTATTGTGAAATGAATATTGCCCATTAATACTCTGAAATCTATCTTAACAATAGATTTCTTTTTCTATATGCCACAATACTTTGAAAGCTTGTGGTTGGAAGATAGCTAGGATTGCAATTTCCTGAAACCCCTAAAATCAATCATCTTCTCAGATGCTAGTATCATGTTTAAAACAAGCAAAGGCCAAGACATTTTAATGAAATTAAATTTCAATTTCCTTCAAAATACCCAATAACAAAATATATGCATACAAATGTATCCTTAACATCCTTCTTCTTTTTCCTTAGGCTAAAATTACTTTGCCAATTGACCATTTGGATACATGGTTAAATGCATGTATATTGTAACATTGTCATTTTTATCTGAGTCAAGCATTCATCATCTTAATGAACAATATCTTTTGGGAAAATCATGTAAATGGTTTTAAAATAAGGGGGAGAGTATCAGAGCTCTTTTGGCAGACTGGAATGAAAGGATTTAATCATGTTCCTTCTTTATAAAAAATTTTAAAAAAAATTTTATTTAAAGTTTTGAGTTCAAAATTCTATCCCTCCCTTCTCTCTCCTCTCTCTGAGACAGTAAGTAATTAGATATAGGTTATATATGTGCAATTATATAAAGCATTTCCATATTAGTCATTTTGTACAAGAAGACTCAAATAAAAGAAAAAAATGAAAGAAAATGAAAATAGCATGCTTTAGTCTGTATTCAAGCAATATCAGTTCTTTCTCTGGAGGCATATAGTATGCATCATCATTAGTCCTTTGAGATTGTCTTGAATCATTGTATTGCTGATTGCTGAGAATAGCTAAGTCATTAACAATTCTTCATCCAACAATATTGCTGTTTCTTTGCACAATCTTCTCCTTGGTCTGTTCATTTCACTATGCATCAGTTTATGTAAGTCTATCCAATTTTTTTTTCTGAAATCATCCTGCTTGTCATTTCTTATAGCAGAATAATATTCCATTGCAATCATATTCTACAGCTTGTTTAGCCATTCCCCAATTGATAGGAATCTCTTCGATTTACATCAAAAAGATTCCTCCTTCTCTCTGCATATTGAATTTAATGGAGGCCAGATGAAAAAATCATGTTGACTCCAAATAAATGCTTTGTTATCTGAAATAATTGCTAGTTACCTAGTGCTTTAAAAATCATGAAGTTGTTTCCATCTATTACCCAATTTAAATCTAAAGATAATCTGTGAAGCTGGGACTTCAGTTATCCCCACTTGAAATATGAGAAAACAGAGGCTTAGATTAGGGATAATGATAGATTAAAGATGGGACAGATTATTTTTTTTAATTCAAATTTATTTAACATATTTGGTTTTCAGCATTGATTTTCACAACAGTTTGAATTATAAATTTTCTTCCCATTTCTACCCTCCCCCCTACTCCAAGATGGCTTATATTCTGGTTGCCCTGTTCCCCAGTCAGCCCTCCCCTCTATCACCCCCCTCCCCTCTCATCCCCTTTTCCCTTCCTTTCTTGTAGGGCAAGATAAATTTCTACGCCCCATTGCCTGTGTATCTTATTTTTTAGTTGCATACAAAAACTTTTTTTGTTTTTGAACATCTGATTTTAAAACTTTGAGTTCCAAATTCTCTCCCCTCTTCCCTTCCCACCCACCCTCCCTAAGAAGTCGAGCAATTCAACCTAGGCCACACATGTATTATTATGTATAACCCTTCCACAATACTCATGTTGTGAAAGGCTAACTACATTTTGCTCCTTTTCAACCCATCCCGCTTTATTGAATTTTCTCCCTTGACCCTGTCCCCTTTCCAAAGTGTTTGTTTTGATTACCTCCACCCCCATCTGCCCTCCCCTCCATCATCCCCCCCCTTTTATTTTTTTTTTCTCTTCCTCCCTCTTCTTTCCTGTGGGGTAAGATACCCAACTGAGTATGTATGGTATTCCCCCTCAGGCCAAATCTGATGAGAGCAAGGTTCACTCATTCCCCCCTCACCTGCCCTCTCCCCTAATCCCACAGAACTGCTTCCTCTTGCCATCTTTATGCAAGATAATCCACCCCATTCTATCTCTCCCTATCTCCCTCTCTCAGTATGTTGCTCTCTCATCTCTTAATTTCATTTTATTTCTTTTAGATATCTTCCCTTCATCTTCAAGTCACCCTGTGTCTGCTCTCTCTCTTTTACATATATATAAAAACACACACACACACACACACACACACACACATATATATATATATACATACACATACATACATATACACATAGATATATACATACATACACATTCACTTATATATATACAGAAACATATACATATATATATATATGCATATTCCCTTCAACTACCCTAATACTGAGGTCTCATGAATCATACACATCTTTCCATGTAGGAATGTAAACAAAACAGTTCAACTTTAGTAAGTCCCTTGCAGTTTCCGTTTCTTGATTACCTTTTCATGCTTCTCTTGATTCTTGTGTTTGACAGTCAAATTTTCTATTCAGTTCTGGTCTTTTCACTGAGAAAGCTTGAAAGTCCTCTATTTTATTGAAAATCCGTATTTTGCCTTGGGGACAGATTATTTTTAAACATGATTAGAAGATGAAAAATCATATATTCACTTATTATTGCAACACATTGACTTTCTTTTTATTAAACTAATTTTTATAATGAATTAATTTTACTTATTAGCACTGAATCTTCCTGAATAAAATCTCAGGGATTAAATGAGATAATTAAAGCAATATGCTTTGTAAGCCATAAACTGTTATATACTTCCCAGCTATCATCGTCATCATCATTCTTTACTTACTGAATATACAAATATTTAAGGAAATTTAAAAAGCAAAGATGATTAAAATTTTACAACTCTATTGCCAAATGGAAAAAAAAATCCAAAGGAAGTATTAAAACAAATAAACTAGGTCATAACAACAGTAGCAGCCACAATAATTACAGCTAGCATTCATATGATATTTTAAAATTTGCAAAGTGTTACACATATTAATTCATTTGATCTTCATAATAACTGTGGGAGGTAGGCACTATTTTGTTACATCATTTTACAGATGATGAAACTCAGGCAGGCAGAGATTAAGTGACTTACACAGCAAGGTGGTACCTGAGGCTACATTTTTTAATTTAAATTTTATTTTATTTTCAGTTCCAGATTCTATCCTTCCTACCACCCCACCCCATTTGGAAGCCAAGAAATTTAAGAAAAATCAAGCAATAGAAGATAACATACTTCAATCTGCACTATAGGTCTATCAGTTCTCTCTCTGTAGGTTGGTAGCACCTTTCATAATGAGCCCTTTAAATTGTGGTTGGTTATTGGGTTGATCAAAATAATTAACCTTTCAAATTTGATTATCTTTACAGTATTGCTGTTAGTCTGTAAATTGTTCTTCTGGTTGTACTCACTTGACTTTGCATCAGTTTATGTAAGTTTTCCCAGGTTTTTCTGAAATTACCCTGCTTGTCATTTCTTATAGCAAAATAGCATTGCATAGAATTCATATACTATAACTTGTTTAGCCATTCTTCCAATG
The DNA here is from genome assembly GCF_011100635.1 of Trichosurus vulpecula. Taxonomy (NCBI): domain Eukaryota; kingdom Metazoa; phylum Chordata; class Mammalia; order Diprotodontia; family Phalangeridae; genus Trichosurus; species Trichosurus vulpecula. Next base: position 236,547,725 of record NC_050576.1, read on the forward strand.
ATGGAGATCCCTCCAGTTTCCAATTGTTTTCCACCACAAAAAGAGCTGCTATAAACATTTCTGTTCCTCTGGTCCCTTTTCCTCTTTCTTTGAATTTGTTAGGGCATAGATCTAGTAGTGGTATGTATAGGTCAAAAGGTATATACAGTTTAATTGCCCTTTAGACATAGTTAGAAATTAATTTCCAGAATCATTTGTATAGTTCAAAGCTCCACCAACATTAGTGTGCCTGTTTTCCCACAATTATGTTAATAGTTTTAGCTTGAACTAATAGACCCTTGAGGGTAATTGAATTACTTTGTGAGTGGGAAAAAAATGACCTAGACTGCAATGTGTGTGTGGGGGGGGCGAGGATATTGCTTCCAAAAGAACAGATAATTAATCAGATCAATGAAGATTTTTTTTTACTGTGACCCCTCTGTCTGGCCTCTGTCATGTGGGTTGACCTGGATTTAGTTTTAGTTTGGTAACTGACCTCTAATGAGGTAGGTTAGGCTCCATTTTCTTAAACTCTTCATCTGGTTAAATCTCCAATCTGCTACTCCACAGAAAATTATTTAAAGTTTATATTCCAGGGTTTCCAAAAGACATAAAATAAAAATATTGCAAAATGTCTAACATGAGTTAAATATGGGATAGATAGTTTATTCCTACCCACTAAAAATGAAACAAACAAAAAAAAATGAAAACATGATTCAGTAATGATGTCAAACTACTATTACAAACCACTAGAAGGATGCTACATACTACTAGAACATAAAAAATTGTGGGACTCTTAATTAGTCATTTTACCTCTCAGCCTTGAGTGGCCTAAACATTTGCCATGACTTATCTTCAGGTAAAATAAGCAGAGGAGGGTCAGTCCTCTAGTCA